>NC_054379.1:124006806-124360140 GCF_017654675.1 Xenopus laevis
CAGCAAGAGCTGTAAAACTGTTTGAGATAAAAGAATTTCCCAGTAGTGGCAATGCTTAAGCAAGGGCAAGTAGGCTGGTTAAACAAATGACAGCATGCATGCAGTTTATCATGATGAGCAAGAATCTCAGCAGTGACTTCCAAAAGGCCCATCTTTAGGGCCCATCATTCTATGATCACCATGCAATGTTATCCTACCGCTAGGCACCTCTTGTAACAGTCCTAAGTTAACTCTTTCAGTCACAGCATCAGCACTGGCCAGGTACACAACATTGTAAAATATAAAAATATAAAATGTCACAGAACAGCGAGTTGCTTCTTTACTCTGGTTTATGTCTCTCCTTTCATTTCTGTCAGCTGCCCCTCCACTGGAGTACTGTATGTGCTCTCCAGTTATTCCTCTCCCCCACAGGTTCCCACAGTGCTTTTACTGCAGATAATCTCTTCTTTAGACCCATTCCTTCAGATTCCTCCATGGATTTGGACATCTCCCCCACACTATGGTTTATTTTCAGCACTAAAGTGTTTGTTTTTTTGTCTCTAGATTCCCTATCCTTGCCTCCCCATAATCCTCCTCATTCTTTAAACTGGTGGAGATCTGTGGAGAGAACATCCCTCCATATATAGGAGAAAGCTGTAACATCTGCTATTTTGCTTTCATATGCATTCATATGGATTTTGTGAAAGTAATATTATACTTGCTAGTGTGGGTGCATAAATTCAGCTACTGTGGAAAGTTTTTATTTAAGCCACCTGCTGTTAAAATACAACACCTAGTATGGTCAACAGCAAGCTGGATTCTTAAAAAATGTACCTGAAGAGGATATTTTGCCCTACCTCCCCTAAAAAAAGAAAAAACTGAACACCCACTATCACAGCTCAATCATGCAGAGACTGTTTTTCAGTTTCTTATGAAAAAATATTGACAAATGAACAGGGTATTAGAATAGTAAGCTGCCACACGTTACAAAGCTTTTTCTGATACACATTACTTACTGGAGATGTGGCAGAAGTATCACAGAGGATCGGAACAAGGGCCTGCGTTTGATTTCCTTGCGGAAGCATGCGTTCTGCTGGAATCCATCCTTTATATTCAGAATGTACTGGTTGTGCCATGTAACAAAGCGTACCTCTTTTAGGCCCCGGCAGTTGGCCTCTTCTATCAGCTTCACGACAGGCTGTTGTGCAGAAAAAGAAGGTATATTTAGGAAAAAAGGTATATTAAGTAGAACGTTGGGACATGTGTAGGAATGTACGGCCTACAATACTCTGCTCTGGTACCGGGACATTCTCTTGCCCTGTCACCCTGTCAGTTACAAATATTTATGTAAGATGGGAGTGGTGCTCATGTTATCAGATTAAACGGCAAATATTTTATTAGGTGAGCTCCCTGACATTGGATGTCTTAAGCAAGCCTTTTGTTGCATAGGAACCTATATTTTAATCAACAGCATTTGCATTTAACAGCTGCTGGAAGGTTTCCCTGTGTATATACTCATTTACATGAGGCAGTATTCAAATATTTCTCCACTATGCTAGATCAGGGGTCCCCAACCTTTTTCACCCTGTGAGCAACACTCGGATGAAAAACGTGTCCGTGAGCAACACAATACGTGAACAGTACCGCAAACATAATTTTTTATTAATAATAAGCATATACTCTAAATTAAAATGATATATAATATCAATCAATGTGAGATCTGGCACTGTATGTTTTCTGCCCTTTTTTGAATGTCTGGGGTGTAGTTCGCAGGAGAAAAAAGGTAGAGGAGATTGTGGCACAAAATTGGGAACAAAGGAAAGGGGAAAAAGAAATGTAGGATGTTGAACTTCTTGGAAATAGATTTCACAGGTGTAGTGATCAGGGCCGGAACTAGGAGTGGGCAGGGTAGGTGCACGCCTAGGGTGCAATCACAGGGGGTGGGGGGGTGCACTTTTAAGAGACATTTTTTCTTTGTTTTTTTTTAAAACCTTGGTTTGCTTGGCCTTTATTCGTTTTTCAGTTTTATAAACTGACTTCTCGACTTCTGCTGGCACAGGTACAAATTAGGGGTAATATGATAGATTTTAGATTGGGGGTAACAATATGATGGATGTTTTTGCTTATGCTGGTACAGATTGAGGGCTTGGGGGCAATCTGAGGAATTGACAGCCGTTGGCACAGGTATAAATGGGGGCAATATGATAGGTGCTGGCACAGATACAGAGCAATATGAATGATAAGGTGGAAAATGGTAATGCAGGACCAGATGGGGGGGGGGCGGCACTGAATGAAGCCCTTGCCAAAATACCTTGGTCTGGCCCTGGCAGTGATAGAAGTGGATGAGTAGGTGGCACAAAGGAGACTGGGCAGCATGGAAATAGTAATCATGTGGAGTTGGGAATAATAATGGTACAACAAGGTAATAGGTGAGGGAGAAGAAGTTACAGAGAATGTGAAGTTATCAGAATTGGTACAGTAATGGCAGGGACTAGGGAGAAGAGCTCACTGTGGGCTGACATATGACATCAAGGCGTCAGAAAAATATTATGTTGGGTTGGGAAGGGAGGGACAGAAACTATTGCGAAACTATTGCGCTGTTATTAGTGCTCAATGCTGGATATGCAAGCATTTCTTCTGCCAGCAATAAGATTATTGTTAGGCTACAGAGCGCTCCCTTCTTTCCAGCCCCATACCATTACTGTTTTACCCATTAGAACCCTACTCACTAGCCTTGTGTAATAGGAAGCATTTTAATAGATTGTGTGCCAGCGAAATCCTTCTCCCTGACTCACCATAAGAAGCATATATCACAGTTTCAATTCTAGCACGATCCTTTCTATATAGTCAACTTGTAACAGTGAGTTAATAGTGAGTTATAACAGCATTATCTTTTCTGTCCATTCTCTTCCTGTGCTTCCTACTCACTGCTCCCTCACAGAAGGTCTAATCTCGAACACGCTGTTATAACTCACTGATCGATTTGACAGGAGGCTCACAGAACTGATAGGGGGAAGACGCTGGCAATTTATGAGAGACTATGAGAGCTAGGGAGAAAGTATCACACTGAAACTGTTACACGTACTACAGAAGGTTGGCTATATAGAAAGGATCGTGCTTGAATATACGCTTCTTATGGTGAATCAGGGAGAAGGGATTTCGCTGGCACACAATCTACTGAAATGCTTCCTATTACACAGGGCTAGTGAGTAGGGATCTACTGGGTAAAACAGTACTGGTATGGGGCTGGAAAGAAGGGAGCACTCGTATTGCTGGCACAGTGCCGGAATCCACTTTGCTAAATGGACACCCGCTGATAAGCTTACGCGAGCAACACCAAGAGGAGCTGCGAGCAACATGTTGCTCTCGAGCTACGGGTGGGGGGTCACTGCTCTAGATAGATCAGTAAGATCTTTTGACTGTAGGTAAAGTGAATAATTATAGATTCAGTTTTAACGTCCAATTAGAAGCAAGAATTAGAAATATAATTTGTGTATTTGAGCTCTAGCTCTGTCCATATTTGCACGCACACAGAAAAGAAGTACCTATGGGTATACAAAAGAATAGGAATTTACCTCAGAATACTCCCTCCACCCGAAATGATCTCGGCAGAAGTACTTCCACACGGTGTGATAATTCGAGGACACGCCAGAGGTAGTTGGTGTTGACAGTCGTCGGATTTGGTCAAATTCAAGAGATTCATATATCTCCATACAGTTCAAGTCTACAAAAAAATCATGTCCCCTTAAGAAAAAAAAGAGAAAGAGAAAAAAAAGGAGTGTTAGTGCAAATTGCAATTCGGCAAGGCAATACAAAAAACAGCATGAAGCTTTGATTAAAGTGATTAAAAGTAAATTCTGCAAAACATTAACTTCAAATTCTGGGGTGAATTGTTTATTCACAATTTCATAGATATTCCACTAAGACCAATAGGATCAAAATGGTGGGTGTACAGCTGACCTCCATGTAAAGACAACAATCCTTTAATATAATGAAGGGATATCCATCAAATCCTCACATGGCGGCTGTCAGGGAATGCTGAAAATTGCAGCTCACTAAGATTATCTGACAATTCTCATTTCTGATTTGTTGGAGAAAGCATCTTTTCCTGGGTGACTCATGCTGGCACAAGCACTAATAAGCACCTCATTAAAATATCTACCTATTGCACGAGGAAGCTGCAGAACATGATTTATGAGGACTTGTCAATATGGAGACATTATTTAATTAAATGATACATTATTCACTCTTTATGGGAGAATCACGATGAATAATATGCAGTGGCAATAAACAAACACCTGAAATTTGCTGCAAATAATTGTCTTCCTTTACAGTTTTAAATAATGTCTTTATTGTTCTAACCTTCTGACTCATGACAAGAGTTGCTTTGTTTTTTTTAACATAGGAAATTCAGGTTTCATGATATTCTAGGGGCATATTTATCGAAGAGTTCAGCACAGTTTTGGCAAAGGGATTTTTCATCACTGCCTTGTATAGGATTTTTAATAAAAGAATTGTGGAATTCATTCTACCATGTGAATTCTCTCTTCACCTTTTAATAAATACGTCTCCTAAATCCTATTCAAATATATATAGAGAAAGCAGACAAAGTTATCTAGATAGCTGTGGTGAAGTTATCTTATATGTATCTATTCCACTAAGGGTAAAGCTGGCCATAGATGTTGAGAATGTGAGACCACGATTTTCTCGGAACTATTGTACGATCGTACGAATTGACCATCAACTAAAAAGACCAATTTGCCAGGAAAACAAAGGGGAGCTGCCTGCTTGGCCCTGCAAACATAGATAGATTGCACTGGGACCGACCTGGCCGATCAATTTCCTGACAGATGTAGGCCGAAAAATCGTAAGATGTACGATTGTTCGAATCCCATTAACCGCACGATAATTTTGAAGGATTGGTCGGACTTCCCTAAAATCGGTCGTTCGGCAAGAAGAATCGTCACGTCTATGGGGAGCTTTAGGCCACACTGCGCATTTTGGGGAGATTTGGTCGCCTGGCGACTAATCGCATCGTCTTTGCGGCGACCAATCTCCCCAAACGCCTTAACTCACTCTGCGCCGGCTAATTTTTCCCCCTTAACTATTAAGCACTTTGCTTAAAGGAATAGTAACATTGAAAAATGTTTTCAAGTAATACAAATATAATGTAGTGTTGCCCTGCACTGGTAAAACGGCTGTGTTTGCTTCAGAAACTCTTCTATTGTTTATATAAATAAGATGCTGTGTAGCCATGGGGGCAGCTATTCAAAGGAGAAAAGGCTCAGGTTACACAGCAGAGATAAGCTCTGTAGAACATAATGGTGTTATCTGTTATCCATTATTTAACCTGTGTCATATAGCCTTTTTTTCAATTTCCGCCATTTCTACACAGCAGCTTATTTATATGAACTATAGTAGTGTTTCTGAAGCAAACAAATCAGTTTTACCAGTGCAGGGCAACAGTGATATTTTCATTACCTTAAACATGTTAATTTTTTGGTATTATAGTTCCTTTAACATACCACAGTGTATTCAGGCATTAAAAAACCCTTTCATTGTTTTTATGAACATTGTCCTTTAAGGATTGAATGCTTTTAAGAAGGGAATGCTCCTGAGCCCTTTTAAAAGAACATTAGAATGCTGTAAAACAAGAACAAGCATGTGTTTTCTTTCTGGGTTGTCTGGTGGTGCTGGAGAGAAATACATTTCTTTTCTAAGAATTTAGTGACTTTGGCTCCAGCATAATTAAGGGCATTAATATTTCCAATGAGCGTGTAGGGTAGATGGAGATGTGCAGCTGCCAGATTCTTCTTCTACCCACAAAGAACACTACAAAATTTGCTATAACTTTAAACTGCACATGACACAAGAGCAAGTAAAAGTCAAAAATCATCTTTAAACCACTAGCAAATTTTGTTGAGTCAGAGTAACACAGTGTAGAGAAGTAAGAATAGCACATGTACTAATTCTCATACTATAGCTCTTACATAAAGCCAAACAAAAAGAACTGGCCATCATTTCCCTAAAGTCAATAAGAACTGCTCCGTGTGCCTGGAAGTGAACTTACACAACAGTTGCTTACCCACTGCTGCACAAGATCGGGAAGAACAAACGCAATGAACAACTTCACTGGATCATCTGTTTTACAGCTGTGAACAAATATTGGGAAATAAAAAACGAAACTGGGCAGAATCCTGCTGGGAACTGAAAGTACAAATGCCTTCTGCAAACGATCTGTGTGGATTTCATAAATACACGACAACTCTGCTTAAAAACCTCAGACGTCACTCTCACTCACATTACCATAATCAGCTCCAGTTCAGAACCAATAACTTTATGAGCTAGAATAGCATATAATACAGTATATAAGGACCACTGGGGTTTTACTGGAAAAGCAAGGGGTGAAATTAATGTAATACCTATAATTACTAAATTTCATCAAGAATTCTTATATTCTCTCAGAATTATTCTCCAAGCTTGTTTATTAAAAATAATATATGTGCAGACCAAAAAGTTCATGTTTCTTCCATAAAAACCATAGATAACATGATAAATGAACCTCTAAATTCTCACATGCCTGACACTGCTTGTATCATATAAACAAATGTATGTTGTACTGAAAAATATATCACGGCCAGTAAATAAAAATCAAACTAAAGAGGGGGTAGATTAAGGTACCAACAAAAAACTTTTCTGCAGCAACGTATTTCTATTATGACTTTTTATTTGCCTTCCCTCACTAACCCCGTATCCCCTTTTTGTCATTGTTCTTCATAAGTTATGCAGAGTTAATAAAGGTCACATGAAAACAATGTATTACGGAAACAGATCGCCATCTTATTCAATCTGTAATGATAAGGGAGCAAGTGAAAAATGCAGGATAAGAAGGTTTTAGCGTTGCACTTTGTACACATTGAAATATTGACGGCTTCAACTCTTCTCTGTATATTTCTATGCAAAATATACAAACAAACCACAGGTAAATCAGAATGTGTGGCAGCAGTATCTACAACCAATGAAGAGGTAAATAAAAAAGATCAATTATGGCATGATATAAGTTGGTTATAACCACAAAACCTGCCATAGTTGAAGAAGAATAATAAATATTTAGGGAAGCTTAACCTTTCCATACAAGTATACAACAATAAACTCTCCCATGTGAAGTATGCTATTTTAAAGTCTCCCATTGAAAATCATCTTCCTAAACAAAGATTCACCCTCTGCTCCTGAACCTTTCCCTGCATAGATTGTTGCAACACTGGAAAGTGTCCTTTCCTACATCCCCAGGGTGCTGATAGAAATAAATAAGTGGGGAGCACAGAGTGACTTCATAAAACATATAACACCATCTGCTTTGATGTTGTAACATGAAGGGGAGAGGTCACAATGTTTGTTGAAGTCTCAGGCAAGACTTTATTCTTGATAAACAAGGCATATTTGTAAGGAGAAACAGAACATGAACATACTGTACGAGACAGAGGAGAGGAAATTCCTGCTCAAAGTCTTACTGAAACCTTCTAGCCAGACTATAAATAATCATTTGCATGACAAAGGCACAGGCCTAGTTACTCCATTCTCACGCTAACCAGCAACAGCTAAACATGGATACAGGTATTTCTCAGTATGTGCCAACAATGACTACCTTTCATTATTGTGTCATCCATGTATCTAGGTGTAATTGCTCTTTTTGGCCACACAAGGAGACACATGACACCGCATAACTAATTTAATTCTATCATCCGTAAGATACACACAAACTTTATCTGAAACGTCCCAGAAGGATCTAGAAGAGAAAACAGTACGAGCAATATTATACACTCGCTATATAGGGTTATAGCTTAGCTCAGTATTGCCCATACTTTACTAATGCGACATCTACTTTTAGCAATGTTGTCCCAATATGATCTACATCCATAAAATCATTGTTAGTATTCTGTTTCATGGAAAATATTACTTTATTATATTGATTTACGACAGAATTTATATTGCTATATTTAACAACTATTTCTTGTGTAACCTTAATGTAATCAATATCTGAATGAAAAGCATGAATAGGAGGGTGATTTAGACACGCTGTTTGTTGACATTGTCTTGAGTTCTACTGATGCCCGGCCACACAAGCAGATTCGGGGAGATTAGTCGCCTCGTGAGAAATCTCCTCTTCTTCGGGCCGACAATCTCGCCGACAATCTTCACAAGGAAACTTCGGAAAATGAAGCACCACGTGTGCCTTCCCCCAGGCGATTTTCATTTTAGCCGGTCGGAGGGCAGTTCAGGGAGATTGTCGACCCGAAGAAGAGGAGATTTAATCTCCCCGAATCTGCTCATGAGGCCAGACCCTTAAGGTCTACTGGTAGATCCCGATCTAATGTTCCATTGATTATAATAGTATATGGCCCCTGCTATAGCAACTGCCAGAGCTGACACCAATGACAGTAAAGCATATGAAAATTGTCTTATATTGATGGAACCTATAACAGCTAAACTATAAATAAATGTTTAATTTGTGACTCAGGGTACCAGAGAGGAGAAAGCAATGTAAAAACGCTAAACCCCAAAACTATGTGAATGAGCAACCTGCAATTCTGATCTGTAAAACTACAACTGCCTGTGGCCCTTCAGTAATGGAAATGGGACTTAGGCTATCCTTGGTGTAGGCAGTCAGAAATCAGAACAATTTTTACACAAGATTTAAACTGTGCTTCTAATATAATTATATTCTTGCCATGGGCCAAAGACAAATGCCCCCCTGTGCCCTTTAACAAGCAGGGACACACAGTAACTTATTTATCTTGATATAGAGAGCATAGGACACACTTGGAAAACATTGAAACATAAAAGCTATCCCTTAACCCATCATTGCACACACACACACCTACAAAAACATGAGCAATAAACATGGTATTTAAGAGAAAGGCAGTGCCTTGAGGCATGGGCACACAGACCAGGGGTTTATCTAATCGTGCCAGGTACAAACAGCACAGAACTGGAATGTTACGTGACTATCAAAATATTGTCAGCTGCCGGAAAACAGTCATAATCTGGAGTCTCATCTCTAACAGGAAGCTCTTGAGAAGTTTGTTTCCCATGATGCGGTCAAAACAACTAGCAATGACAGTAACTTTAGGACCCCTCCCTGAAATAAACAGTCATTGTTCAGCTTTACACTGAATTAGATCTTCCGAATGCTACACTATTAGCATATGAGGATAATTTGTAGCACCTAAATTCAAATTAGGTCAGGCTGTAAAGAAAAACAACACATTAAGAACAAATAAGAAACAGCCATTACAGCTCTCCTGCCATCCTTAGTATATTGTATAGAATGACCCTCACTAGAGAATCTAACTAACAACGGTGCTGGTCAGGTATTTGCCATTCAAGTTCAAATCATACATAAACTGTTAGTACAAATACAAACCTGCTTGACTTTTTATGTGCCAGGCAGTGGATTCTCTTGATTTGTGCCAGCCAGCACATATATGGCTAAACCATTCTCCATAAACTCATGCAAAAGGGCAAAAACAAAATACTGAATTCCACCTTTAGCCTCATCCAAACTAAACTAAAATCCTACCACTTGGAGCACTAGCAAAGTATAAAATTCAGTCTTGGCAATTAAGGGCCAATAACTCATTGTGAATGGCTGACCTCCTATTACACCTCGGTTTGTGCCTATAACTTCAACATACAAGGGACTCACTTCTCTTCCTGTGTCTCCCAACACTTGCCTGAATTCATTATTTTATTGTTTATTATACTGTAAAGATACCTTTACATTTGCAAATCTCTCTGCCATATCAGGTCTCTATAATTCATATTCTTTTAAAGAAAAAATAGAAACACAATTCAAAGACTGAGATTCCACATGATTTGAATAGCTCCCTAGAAAGCCAACCACTAAATCATTCCTTTAATCGCAACAGTAAAAATAGCTCATTTACAATCTCACTGAGGTGCTTTATCATTGGAGTCCTCCTCTTCGCTGAGAAAGCCGACTCCTTAATTATACCTGATATCATAGTGTGTATTTTCATCAATGCAGAGCTCACTAACGCCCACACTGATTCACAAGCGTAACCCATAATTACTGAAGCTGCTGCGTGACACTGAAAAGGACACATGAATTTTAAACAGGCAAAAAGAAAGAAGGGCTTTGAGGGCGTGATATAGCTCAGAGGCCCGCTCCTCAGAGAACTGCACGCTGGAATATAATTTGTAAGGCTCTTTTAAGTGGCCATTCAATTGTACATCATAGAACAAATATCACATTCAGGGGAGACAATGCAACTGTATGTTAGAAATAAAAATATAGCTGCATTTAACCAACAGAGAATTCTGTAAATATTGCCATTTTACATTTTTTTCCCTTGAGCCACCATTTTGTTAAGTTCTATGTGTCAGTTACTGATCACCTGACAGGAAATATTGCAGGGTTTCACTAACACAGGAAGAAGTAGTTAAAATCACAACTCTGTCCATTCATTGGCTGATGCAGCCAAACATATAAGCGTCACCTTCATTGATGTGTGAGCACAGTGGTGAATACGACCCAGAGGGATACACTTTAGTACTTCAAATGTTAGTTTGAACTCGGATTGTCTATGAGCACATATTAAAGTACTAGGAAAGTAAATTCTATATGAAAAGGCTTTATTTAGAGGAATTAGTTTTTCCACATGGCCTGTTTCATATGATATCATTTTTATAGAGTCCTGCAATGTTCAGGCACATAGTTTATCTTTAATGACCTGGAAGTTGTAATGATGGAACAAGACACACAATCCGTATACAATCCCATAGGACACAGCCCAATATAAGTAGTATGGCTATCATTTGAAGGTTAAAAGAGAGCACAAAAACGATATCAACCACGAAAAGGTCTGTTTAAGGGCTTCATTAGGACATGTTGTAAGACTAGAGATACACATTCACCATCCATGTTTTTAAATTATGTTGTAACAGTTTTTTTTGTTGTATTTGTTGTGGTGAAACCTAATAAATAAATATGCACTATGTCCCTCAAGTGAACAAGCAAAGGGGACAGAGGTGCATCAGACCCCGACATGCCATTAAAACCATACTTGCGCAAACTGCTCAATTAGGACATCTGTTGTGTGTCACTTACACACAGGACTTTTACTTGCTTAGTTTATAGCAAATGAATTTGTTGCACTAATTCATGAGAGCAGTTAAGTTTACGTATCAAGTTAGGAACTTGCTTTCAAACATAAACTGAAGCAAGTCTGCACTCCATCTTGATGTTGGCATGCTCCTGCGTGTTTATACTACATCATCAAAAATGTAATGCACTCGGACATGTTTGTGATTAAAGGGGCAGGATCACGACGAAATCCCTTGGTTTTGCTACATGTCTACTGGAGAAAGTAACTTTGCATTTGTCAGTCGTAATTCAAAAGAGCTGCAAGGCCACAGGTTTAATATCCTCATGTTGATCAGACATCCGTTTCACTGCGGAGGACATGCCATAAATAAAATTAGATTGTTTTCACAATGAGCACTTTTGCCAAGCAATATTTAATTTCATTAGGGAATGTCTATTCAACCCTGTAGGGATTTTCCACCATGAATGTCAAACGTTGGAAATGTGTCACAAAGCATCAAGAAAACAGAACCATGTCAGTGAAATTAAATTAAAGCAAAGGTCAAACAGTTGTAGAAAGGGGTGCCACCATTTTCCAAAAGCTGTCAGTTGTGGTGAAACAAGTGGCACACCAAATTGTTCCCTTCTGATGCGTATCAGGAAGGATGTAAGGGTCTGTTGTAACCCATGGGACATGAGGGTTTGCAAACAGGTTGGTTGGGTGGGTTCACTGCACAAGCCCTGCCCCCTCTGGTAATGTACCAATGTCCTGCTTACCTCTGACATCATCAGAGGGGAGGGAAACTAGAGTATGTGCCCAGGAAGATTTATCTAGGTAGTATGACCGATACCTTATTGAAAGATACAGTTTGCTTTGCAAATAACTTCTGGGGTCAGAGGTGGTGTTTTCTCATTCCACAAAAGGCAAATAAGTCAAGGCACAATTTGAATTTGAATATACTAAATGATACCTACCCAACCCACAGCAACTCTCCCCAACTGATGTTTTATTGAAAAAGAGAAGTGTACAAAAACACAAATTACACAAGATTACAGCAGAAAATCGGATTTGTATTGATTTGGGCTCAAGGTACCTACTCAATCTTGCAATTGACATCAATGTTATGCTTCATAAAACATTGTTTAAAGTTTTTCCTGATTTATAAATATATATTTATAATACTATAATATATTTATAAATAACTGCATTTATTTTGCTCAACCCAGGGACTTTTTTCATGATGGTGTTGCTCCACAACTCCTTTTACATCTGAATGTGGCTCATGGGTAAAAAAAAAAAAGTTGGGGACCTCTGGTCCAAACCATAAACTTGGAATACTCCATATTTATGTAAACTAACAATTTTTTTCTAAAGTTTTTTTGACGTTACTTGTCACTGGGAGCAACAAGTGACAAGGGGTTGGTGTGCGATATGTTGCTCATGAGGCACTGGTTGGGGATCGCTTAGAGTTAGATGCTTAAATATTGCCTCGCTCTGTTCTGTATCTATAGCTAATTATGTCCAAACATTCTCACAAAAAACAACTCACAATGATACAAAAAACAGCCAATTTAATACTAAAGATTGGATAACCCTAGCCCTGACAAAAACATGGATTTTAAGCCAGAATGGAACATAAGAAGGCAGTCCATAATTGGTGGCATTACCGAAAGCCACAGCTGTATTCTTTCAGATTTTGTACCAAACCAAAAGAGTTCGAGAACCAGATCTTAATTTTCCTAACATTAAATGGACATTGAAAGAGAAGATACTGTAATATCAATCAGAATACTACGGCATGTATATGACCAGGGAACATGTATTTCACCTCTGACTGGGGAAGAATTTTAGCTTGCTCCCCTCCTTTTCTTATCAGGAGTCTGTACTCCTGATAAGTCTGTAGTCTGTTTACCCGAGTCTATGATGAATGTCCATATCGAATTCAAACAACTGATTAGTACAACCGTCCTTCCTCTTTAGCGACTGAGAAAACATTCTCTACTTATCTCTCAATTACACTATTGCTTCTGAAAATTGCACTATTGCTTCTAAAATGTTTGAAGCCTAAATACGAAAACAGGGACCTGAAATGGATGTCTCCCTATCCATGCTCAAAGCTGGATTTATTTCACCTAGTATGTCAGTTTTAGTTGCAGAATAATGTGTGCGCATTTAGGCTAGGGCCACAGAGGGCTGAAAGCCTGCTGAAATACACAGGTCGAGTTTTCAGCCCTCAATGCGGGCAGTAGCCTCCTTCTACTTTCACATCCGAAACCATTGTGTCACTATGGTGCAAATACACTCGGCAAGTTTACAGCAAGTTAGCTTTTAATGATATACAGCAGGCATAATACTGTATTGGGGGAACTATGTTTATAGTCCAGTATAAAATATAAAACATATCTGTTCCATCAAGCAGTATTACTGTTTATTGCTTATGTTCCTACATATTTGGCATAGGCACTTTGCTTAGGTGTAAATAGCTATGTTTGCATAACTCCAACAGTGCCTAGAATATAAAAGTGCCCAAGCCTGCTGTTTCTATCATAGTCTCACAGCAGAGAATCCAATTATGTAGTAACAATGTAATGTGCTTAAACAGACTGTAAATCGTCCTTATTTAAACCCTGCTGCCCTTACCTGAAGATAATAAGCACTGTAGCCAGTGCTATTGCCAAATTAAGCAAATGTAAAAGGAACTATTTTGAGTGTTATTTAAATTGTTGGCTTGGTTCACTTGGAATTTGCATTTCATTAAGCAAATGTTAAGGGAAACAAACAGACAAAATTCAATGGGGTGAGTGAGGGCTTTTATATCTCTTGTAGCACATTTCTGCTGTTAGGCAAAGCATGAGCAGTCCAGGTCATGAGGAATTGCTTGGTGCACATCATGGCTGCCAATAACCGCTTGCAGATAAGGCATGTGAAAACCATTTCTAAGATAATCCTCTGAGAGCAACAAACTGTGTACAGCAGCAACGAGGCAATGAGGCCATGGAACCAAAAGAATTCATAAAATACCCTATGTTACCATTAAAGATATTCACGAACTCTAAAAAAAACTGTAAAATATATGTTTTTATAGTGATATAAATTATTATTATTTTTTTTTTTAAAATGGCATTACATGACTTATCGAAATCTATTATAGGACACAATCTCACCCCATACTTTAAAATATGCTGCATGGCCTACATAAAAGGTCACCCATCTACTTCAAATATCCTTATATTTTACCATATATTATTGACAGTTATGCATATGCGGAAGCTACTCAAAATAAGGTTAGGTATTCTTGCAGCGACAGAATTTATTCTGTACACTATGACAGCCAGCTGACCTTCTCAGCTGAAGATGATGTTAATCGTAATTCTACAAGCAAATATGCACAAACAAATCCATTATACTGAACTCTTTTTTTCTGAGCTCTGGATTTATCCAAGGTGTCATTGCACTGTGAGTGCCAAGTCTGCTACAAAATGCACTGGACACTATTCATAGTGGGGATTACCCCACTTCTGGAGTGGCATCACTGCATGGCATCAATGACGCCATTACCATTACGCCATTTTACTAAGCAAAAGTGATTGCCTTTGTAAATGAGCCCTTTTGGGCAAAATGTTTATCAATGGCACCCATTGCAACCTACAGGAAGCATGTAAGACTGGCAGCAAATAGTTTTGCCTGTGAATCTTGTTGAGCATGCCACAGGAAAATTGCCAGTGTCTGTGTTTTTATGTTGTCCCCTCATCAGCAACAGAGGGTGATTTTTAGGTATTTCAATGCCGCTTGTTTAGTGTGAAAAAAGTTGTGGGGATGAAGCCAAAAGCGCTCATGTATACTGCTACAGTTGGGTGTTTCTCATTTTTGGCAGTAAAGAGCCCAGTGTGCCATCAGCCAAAAGGGAGCTGATACATTTACGAGGCATAATGTATAAATGTTATGAAACATAATTCCATGCAGTCAGCTATAATGCATGATACAGTTTCTAAACACTGTATTATAATATAGGCTGTTATTTCCATTACATAATCATAAAAATGAACTGCTCCTTTTTCTTAAAGCATGGAAGGTTTGCAATCGTTAACCCAAAACGTGACGCAGAAAAGCTGCAAAGGCTATCTGGAAGGGGTAGGAACCACATCAATGTAACAGCTTCATGGAGCACATTATCAGGCAGCGGCCCCGGTAATATATTGGCTATATTGTTGCCATTGAAATGGCCTAGATTCTTTCCTCTTTCCGGAACCCTGTTTCTGACAAAACAGCTTGTTCCTTGGAAGGAATAGAAGGAAGTAAGTGGGAGAAATGTCTTCCCATCAAAGTGCAAACCTACTTGCTTTCCTCTGTTGCACATATATCCACAAACATTACGTTATTTCATCTGTTCAGACATTTTACTCCCTCCATCCCTCAAACCAGGAAAGTAATGAAAAAAAAAGTGGTTTTGTTTTTGCACTAAATGGCCATTAGACTGTATTTCGCAGAGTGAAGAATAGAGAAGCAGGAACCGGTGACTGGAACACTATGTAACCAGATGAGCACCATTACAGAGATATGGAAAGATGCTGCATTTAACAGCTGCTGCATTAGGTCAGGTGAACATAACTTTTCATATGTCCAGTCTCCCCATTCATTATCCTAGATGAGCTAGTATTTCTTCTACGCAAGTAAAAGGCAAGGGCACCTTGTCCCCAGCAAGCCATTGCGTCAGCACCAGAATCATTTGAATGTAAAAGCTGCTAGTGTTCTCAGCAAGATGGAGACAAGACAGCTTTCAAAAAGCGCTCTAATGTATCAAAAGACATGTTAAAGCAATAGGCTTTGGGACTGCAGCAGATTCAGCCTTATAAATGCTAGAGTCCACCCAACAGCCCTACTGTCAGTGGAAGCTGTAAATTCTAATTCAGTTAGAGCTGAAAATTAATATAAATGTATTTGTATTTATTCACAATAAGGAGGCCTGCACACACATGATTTACAGAAAGATTGCAAAATGTATAAGAATATACCATTGTTTTTGCCACATCCCCAGTCATGTAGTTTTGTTCCATAGCACACTCTGCCCCTTATATATATGGGAGGTGTCATATGGTTTATAGCCAAGGCATTCATCATAGGATAATATAGAACTGACATCTATAGAGAATATATCAGCTGGCACAAAAAACATGGCAAGTAACATACACAAGTAGAAAGGAAGAAAATGGTTCGGGCACCCAGCGAGTTGTTTGCTTTTGTACCTGACATGCCTCCACATTTGCATTTTTCCATGTGACTACTTAAACTAACTGCTCGCACGGACAATCAGATCAAACAGTTCACAGCTGAACTTTATCATTCCTTTTGAAGCTGATTGGAAAACGTTTTTTTTTTTTTGCAGCTGTACGTCATTGCCATAGCTGAAAGGGGTTGCTGGGAGTTGAAGAAAGACTAGATATTCATGCTTTTAACCGAATTCAAGGGCCTACCTTTTGAATGACTGGGGGCAGGTGCCTTTATATCATAGTTACAGTAACCACACACTTGAGCAAAATAATCCAGGTTTTGCCTGTGCAAGATCATGCAAGATAATATTTCATCTGCACGATAGCTCTCATCTCTTGTAATCTGCTATAATGAACTAATAAACCCTTTGCACACGCTAGTAAATGTGTGATAACGCAGGCACAGGAATGTGATCTTTCGCCTCCTTTGGTAAACAGACTAGAAGCGCTGTTCTTGTTTTCCACTGGACAGAACTGCAGCAAGTGGGAACGGTCAGTGTAACAGCTCCATTCAAATATTTAACACATGACTGAATGGTTTAACGGCAAATTCCCACTGTCCCCTCATCCAAATATAAAGAGGCAACACGCGAGGCCTCCAACAGCGATGTCTCTCTGCTTGCATGACAAAGGGACACCAGTGACTAAAATCACTTATTTTGGAGCAAAAACAAAAATGAAAGGGGCAATGAACTGAATAAAGCCGTTCTTCTTTCTTACAACCACCAGCAGATACAGGCTGAAGCATCATTTCTGTGGGAATCATTTATACTTTGGTAATAGCAACTTCATTATACCAGATATAAATTACAGATTGCATATATCATATACTTAGTGAAACAGGAGGTAACGGGGACCCTGTTCATTACAGCCCAAAATCCAATACATATAACAGCAATTTAGCAAATTCTCCTTCTGAGCAGATGAAATACAGAGAATATCTCCAAAATATTACATGCATTTGTTTTTCTCAAGATGCGGGGAGTCATTTTTACTTGCACTTCCTGAACTTCTTTTGTTCCACTGTACATTCAGTCTGGCAGAATTGCTTTTGCAACTATTTCTTTATTGGGGTTGCATGGTCGTGGTACTGTGCGCTACCATATCATATATGTGTGGTGCAATGGATACAGGCACATTAGAAAAGAATAAACTCTGTTAACTCATGTGTTCATGTGTGCTGGAAGCAAAGAAAAGCCACCATATGGGAATGCATGTAAAGATTCCCATGTGCAAAAACGCCCTAAAGACAAAGGAAAATGGTTATGAGCGACTGTGATTTTCACCATTTTCTGGTCGACATAGCACTACTGTTAGTAATTAGACAGCGTCAAGCGGGGACTATGGGGGTTTGAGTTAAAATCTGCCAAGAAATATTTTGCAATTCCTAATCCGTGCAGGGTTAAAAGGGTTAAACATTTTGTATTTCAAAGGGGAAGAAGCAGCAGCAGTCTGTTCTTAGCTTTGGCATACAGGTGACAGCTGCTCCCAAAACTTTAAACTGTTTATTCAATGAAACATAAATAGGGAATGCATTTGTGATTGCAGATTCCCTAAGACCATTCTTCAAAGGGCTCCCAACTTGCTTGGAACTCGGCACAAGAAACCAATTAGTTTTATTTCATATGTAAATGGAAGAGAGAAAATGTGCAGCTAGGAATTCATTATTGATCATATCCAGACAGCCGAACTCACGCATCTCTGGGGCCCTTTCACCCAGGCAGTACTCAACGTGCCTCATCTGCTTTATCACCTTCCCTGAATACTACAATCGCTTTGTTACTCCACACATTGTTCTGCTCTGTACTTGAGACACATGAGAGTTTCTTATTTTGCAGGCATTATGATCGAGGAGGTTTCCTGTTGTTCTTTAATAGTTAGACTACAACTCCCAGCATGTGCCAAAATACAAGGAAATTGGGAGGTTAGTGAATTAAATTTTCAAATGTTGAAGATGGAAATACTTTAAACCATTCTGCATCTGCTCTTCATTTTGTTTAATTGTCTTTGTATTGTGCACCTCTCCAAAGCAAAGCCCCCCCCACGTATGCTGGTTTCATCTTCATTCTGAAAAGTCCAATCAGCATTCTAATGAGCCAATAAATACGTATGAATGAAACCAAAATGCAGCTGTGTGTACTTATGGACATCAGTTGTTTACTATGAATGGTAAGACTTTACCATGGTTACACTTCAGTTGCAATATGGGCATTACACGGCTGTGCCTTATTTTGGCTCCGGATGGAAAGATAATTAGGAGAAAGAGTTAAATGGCCGACCCCGGAGGTGTGTAAGCATTTCACAGTCACACTTTCTGCAGTTGAAAGCAAAATTATGTGTGAAGCTTGGATACAGTATGGGGAATGCTATATGGCTGTGGGTTTTTTTCTAGCCCTCTTGTGAACTCAGTCACTATAATTCATTCTGAAAGAAACCATACACGTTTGGTACAACACAACTGCTCTGTAAAATAATGCTGCTTCTAAAAGCATGTACACAGACATGGAAAAATCACAGATTTCCACTAAAGGCAATGCTAAATTCATATAAAATGTACATGGATAATAATATATTGGATATAATACATCTGGGATGCATTTAAAATGTATCGCTGTATAGTGAGCAAAATGTGTATTTTAGTGTATAGAGTTAGAAGCTCGTGTTGGGGGAAACTGCCTTGCTCTCCGCACTTAGATGTGTTTAAAAGTACTGAAAAACAGTCTGGACTGTACCGCTTCCCATCTTTAGATTGTAAGATTTTTATATATAACCCTTATTTGTTAAATTATTCTAAGACCCCTGTTTGTTATAAATTAATGTAAAGCTCTGTAACTTTCTGGCACTATATAAATAAATGTATGTATATATACCTAGATGAAGCTGAAATGCTTTTACATTGCAAGCTCTATTGAGCAGGGTCCTCTTTACCTCTTGTATCAGTTATCATTTGTATTTTGGTAGGATATCTATAGGTTTGATCTATACACTCATTTATTGTATAGCGCTGCAGAATGACGGCACTTTAGAAATACGTGTTACTAATAATAATAATATTCCCTGACCATTTAAGTACAACATACAAGAAAAGTCTTTATAAAATATTAGCTACAAGATCCTTCATCTATGGTATAATTCCATGCCTAGAAAAACGAAAAAAAAAGGTATAACCAACAAAAATATATTGTAAATGCCCAATTTATATCGCTTGTTTTCTCCTGAGCCCCACCACATAAAGCAGTTGAGAATGGAAACAAATGCTACCAGCAACAAATGTATATCAACATTTATGGCAGGGGACAGACTACATTTGCTCCTACTGTCACAGTACCACAAATCCAAACACCTGCTCTGGGTGGGAGCTATTCTAACCAAACTGGGCAGTTTCTTAACAATGCCCCTAAAGTAAATACACAAAGGATTATTGGACTTTTAAAGCAAGAGGAACATAACAAATCAAACAGCCGCTGGTTACTAGTAAGGCAGCTTTACTGTGTTTGATGAAGTAAAGTGCTGACCAGACACTTCCTCGCTTTGTGCACACTGCACTCCCATGTCAGCTAAGCACGCCAGACCCAGTGGGATCAATAGCTTTGGCCAAATAATGTGGTAACCATGTAAATCATGCGCCACTCTAGCGTGTTTAGGAGCTACTAAGCAAAAGCTCCACAACACACTGTTATCCACTGTTGCCAGGAAACACAACATTGCTGTGAAATGTGAGGAAAGTCAGGTTGTGGTGACCCTACAGAAACTTTAGCAAAGCTCACACATAACACTGACCATTCACATCCCCATATATCTGTTCCAACTGTCAGGTGGCATTCCCCACAGCGCTCTGTAGGTTGCTGTCGTGAGGTAAACACTGGAGGTTAGTGTAGGTGGATCCCCACACCTTAGTAAGTAGTCGGACGAGTTCTGGGTACGAGCTATTAAATAATTCCACCAACCTTTACAAACTATTTTAACTCTTACATATAAATACCTTCAGCGGGATCTAGAGTGGGGTTCCCTTCTTAGTTGCTGAAATTCAAGAAATCTAAGCCAGACGTACCAAACGCAGCTACAGCACCCAGTGACAAGGCTGCCCATTTGAGAGTTTAAGGGGGCACAGTCCTGTGGCAAAACAAGACCTTACTGGACCTCCATTAGAATTCGAATTCTACAGGTATGGGACCTGTTATCCAGAATGTTCGGGACCTGGGGGGTTTCCGTATAACAGATCTTTCCATAATTTGGATCTCCATGCCTCACTAGAAAATCTTGTAAATATTAAATAAACCCAATAGGCTCATTTTGCTTCCAATAAGGATTAATTATATCTTAGTTGGGATCAAGTACAAGGTACTGTTTTATTATTATAGAGAAAAAGGAAATCATTTTTAAAAATGTGGATTGTTTGACAAAAATGGATTCTGTGGGAGACAGCCTTTCCGTAATTCGGAGCTTTCTGGATAACAGGTTTTCAGATAATGGATCCCATACCTGTACTTTAATTTACTTAAATATATATGTAGTGCTTTACATAAATATAATTCTAAGAAGATGGACTGTTTGCAAACATATATTGAAATGGCACAGAACATCGTACTTTCTTGGTTCTGCTTATCCTATTGTTAAACCCCTGTCAACGGTTGCATCAGCTACATCCAGCTTACAATGTATCTACCAACAGATAAATAATTATGTAATCCTGCTGGACTGAGGAGTAACTGTGTTGACAGAAAACATCTCTGTCAGCTGAAAGGAAGTAAAGAGAGCCACAGCTCCTGGTGTTCTTCTGACTGATTGGACGGTTGGCTCGAAGATACTTATAATGCAAAGGTATATGGCCCTCAATATTATATCTGTCCCTCCTGGGCACTTGGTTAAACTGCTGTACACAGTTTACACACAAACAGAATAACTGTGCCTGACCCGCTGAAAATGCGCTTCATTATTCATACAGTTCTTACCACATACATGGCCCACCCACTGCATTATGAAAAACAGCACATATACATTTAGGACCTCCTAGTAGGCACCCACAAGAACAGCACCACAGAGATTTCAATGTTAATTTCAAGATGGAAAACTCCTATTGACTCCATGTATGTTACTTATAGGAAGGTTAAAAGTTTGAGTGACTTAAATTGTTACTCCATTGGGGCATGGAATGAATAAAGTATAATCTCTGTAAAATCAGAGCAATATAAAGGATTATAATGATAATAGACTACTAAAATAGAAACCATAACTTAATTATAATTTGCTTCCCTGGATACAAATTTTTTGTTACATTCATAGCTATAAAATTAGACAGAACAAGATGCTGCTCCTGAATTGTAAGGTTATTATATTTACATTAATGACAGTGACTCACTCACATACTAACTCACAAACGAGCAACAAAATGTCAAAACACATATTTGCTTATATTACAAAATGTGTTTTTCTACAAAGCAATGTAGCTATTCAGACCAAATGAAAGATGTCACATTGGTTAAACTAGTTACTTGTACTACAACTCCCAGCAGCCTCCTTACACTCACCAACCTTCAGCTGCCCATCCCTGGTTCAAACTAAATTTGGTATTTACTGACAATCTTTCCTCTTTAAAGATGGTTGTTAAACACAACAGTATTTGGTGGAAAGAAAAAAGGTTACGGATGACCCAAGGGCTAAAACAGGCAACATTCTTGTCATTTCACTTGAGTTTTTTGTTCCTAAGAGGCAGCTATGAGGAGACATGCCAAATATAAGAATGTGTACATATTTACTGTTAACGTAAAACTCATACAGTAGTGCCTCCTTTATATGTTTTTCAAGGGACTGGAAAAAAATGGAGTAAAATCCAGAAGAATGGAAAATCAGGGAAATGCGTTATACATTATAATTTGGTGGGACAGCAATACAATGGCGTCACATGTGAAAACTATCTTAATCAGGGAATGCAAAGCTGATGTTTCACTGTATACAAATTAGGGTTGTACCAACTGATAATTTTTAAATTCAGCCAGTTATTGAACCCTCATGAAAATATTCAGTTGAATACCAAACGGATCCCAAACCTTATCTGCCTCTGTTCTGCTTCTCTCAAACCTAACAATTAAGCTAGGCCTACACTGTAAGATCCACTCATTTGACTAGGTTGCCAAACAAATGGATCTCTATCCAGTTTGGTTACCAGATTTTACTGGGCAACGCATGGCCACCTTTTAAATGATTACTGGGGTCACTGACTGCAGGAATCTGAAATCAAATTCATTCAGGGTACTGGCAAACGTGTTGCCCACATTAAATCTGGACTTAACCCTTGAAAATGCTTTCCTACGGCAATAATGTACATCGCTAGTGGGAAAACATGAGTTGCTTCATTTTTTCCAGAGAAGCCCATTGTTTCCTTGATAGGAAACTTCAAAAAAATTAAGCAATGTGTATGTTTTCCCCACAGGTGATTTACATTATCTCTGATGGGAAAGCATTTTCAAGGGAAAGTAGAGCAGATTTATCTTTGTATCGCTTGTTCTATTTAGGGCATCACCACTTTATAATCCAGTTTGCTCTTCAAATCAATGCTAGGGTACAAGTGAAAATGAAAAAACACAGATACTAGTTCTAATTCCCAACTAGGAAGCTTAAGTAATTACAAAAACACAAACAATAAAAAAATTCCTGTCTTGTAATACAACTACATTGTGCTAAAAGTTAATGTCACTTAATGATAATGTTAAATTTCCCCTTTAAATTTGCACATATTCAACAAAATTGCTTCACTATTGAATGCTGTGTTTTGTGCATACCCAATACAAAAGACACAATGCTTGCATACTCCTGTGTGTAATATACTTACTGATATCTCATTTTGATCCGGTCGCTATCTGGACTGCAGTAGAGCCTTTCCACATGTTCTTGAGAATCATCGTTCACACTCTGCCAGATACCAGTACCTCTCCTCCTAACCTGCCAATGATATGGCAACACTGTGTGATGTTTCTGGCAGTCGTTTCCATAAAGGCACAAACCTTGTAGGAAATCCACACAAATGTCTACACCATCTTTTTGGTGGACATGATATTGCAACTGATTCAGAAGTTCGAACACAAGAAGTAGAGATGCCTCCTCTGTTTTGTCCTGAAATATTCCAGTGTTGGAATTGTTTTGGTTTAAACTGTATTGGTCCAGAGAGCCATTATCCTGGAATAACCCTGATGAGTAGCTTTCTGTTAGCTTGTCCAAGAAGCCAGGATTGGTGAAATCTGTTGAGATTGTCTGCAGGAGAGCATCTTGGAAAGACCCATTGGCAGTGTTATTATTACTATTATTAACAGTCACATTTGAGTTGTCTGATGGAAATGTTGGTTCTGTTGTCTCTAATACAGTGGGTTGATGTACCACAAGATCTTCCTGCTCTGTATGAACGGTAGGTGGTTGGTCTGTTAAGGGGCTAAGATTTGGACTGGTTGGAGTGCACTGCTGCTCCATCCCCAGTGCCTTTTTGTCAATGGGCTCACATAAACTGCTTGTATTCCCAGCTCGATTCCTAGACACAAATATTCCATCAAGAGTCCCAGATCCCAAAAAACTAGTAATTATTGGCCGTAGAGCATTTATTGTTTCTGAGTCTAATAATTTTGGAGCCTGTTTTTTTTTAAAACATGGCTTTAGAGGTGGAATTTTGCCGGAGTGCCTGGAAAAGTCCCTTTCACTCATATCTGTGTCACTGGGGACCTTTACAGAACATTCCCCATGAATCTCTGTATCCATTATTTGTATAGAGTTCTCCATGGGTTCAAAATGCCTTAAATTTGCCTAAGGAAAAAAAAGAATAAAAGACAAAAGCGTTAGGCGGTTTATATATATTTGATCAAAAACAATTGTTCACTCCATCCCCCTCATGCATACCCTTGAAATTGTATGTCATGGAACTCCCACACATCCCATACCATAGAGTAGCTGTAGGAATGCATAATCTAGCTCAGTAATCTGCAGCCTATGCTTCTTGAGTTGTTTGTTAACTATAGCCCCCAGAATCCCCACTGGTTAGCAATTCAATGGTAAGCTATGACAGATGCAGTTTAACAATAGTTGGAGGGCCACACATGACATATACAAGCTCTAAGTTATGCTCACGTTGCTTACCACATTTTGCAGACAACTGTACATGGCTCTTGAACACATCTCACCTTTTGCTGACATTAAACACTGCAAAGGCACATAGTGTATCCCTAATAGGCCTAGCAAAATACACAAGTATGGCTTAATTACAGACAGCTTTGAGTTCACACGTGTACACACCCTGTCTCAGTCACTATCTCCCTCTCTGGAGCACACCCAGTCTGGTACATTCACATGCCCATTTCCCAACTCTGAGACTCACTGTGCCTAATGTGGTTCACACACCCAATGGCCTCACCACCTCACTCACTGTTTCATGTTTCTCGGCAATGACTCGGGTTAGTCATAGGAAAGCAAAACGATATCATACGTTCCCTTGGTGAATACTTGTAGGAGATGCATAAGTAAGAAAAAAATATATCTGAAATAAGTTTGGTTATTTTACCAAAAACATCCTACCCATCACAGGTCATTCAAGGTCAGTTTACCTGTGTGCCAAAGGGACTATTTGTGTTAAGGCTTTCCCCGAACAAGGATTTACACAGCATCTCAGAATCACAATTAGACGTGTTTTGGCACATTCAATATGCTATAAGCATATCAAGTGATTGACTTGCACCAAGGCCTCAATGAGCTTATGCTCAGTTCAAACCAGGTTCTCCAACACACGTGATCCAGGGCCCGCAGGTTGCAGTCTGTTGTAATACATGAGTAAATCTGTCTTCTCCCCAGAGTCCCATGATTCAAATGATAAGAATAATGGTTACGTTTTAGGGTTCCCCGACGTCAAACTAAAATCTAAACATGCAATTCAAGCCATACATATCTGCTCATTTGGCCAGGTCACCAGATGTCAGTATAGTTGTCCAATTTGTCCATAACTGTCGGCTAATTTAAATGTTCTGCCTTTAAGTTTATTACTGTGCATTGTACATTCTGTCATCTTTTCCTAAAGTCATCTTCTACCATGCCAGATCACAAGCTTTGAAAGGCCATAAGTATAGGACAAATTACAGCAAACCAACAATAAAAACCTGAAACACCTGAAACAGCAGCCAGCATCAGCCTGTGTATGAGCATTATGGAAGGGTCAGTAAACAGGAAGTGCTTTGTATGCATTTCATTACAAAATACTTTGTACTCACAAAACTGGTGTGTTTGGTATTAAATCTTTAATATAGTCTAAAATCTATATAGTCTAAATCTCTTCACATATGGTATGGGAAAATGGGCATATGTTATGTCTTGGCACAAAGGAAATATACAAACAGACCAATCATTGTATGATTATTCACATTTTCTGATGATATATTATTTATATTTTGAACATATAAATCAACAAACACTGAATGGTTTCAATATAGAATTACTGTAAGCCTTACACAGTCATAAGGCTACAATCATCAATGTATCACAATCCTGGCACATTGTTCTATATCACACAGCATAGAAAGAGAGTAAAGGGCATGTAAATACATCCAGAAATGTCACCTAACCTCATGTTATTAAGGTGATTATTATTAAGTTCTGGATTTACTGTTCACTCTTTATGGTAACATGAATTTAGGTTTTGAATATGCCCAGCATGGATCATTATCACCTTAATAACATTGGGATTAATTTGTGCATCTATATTGCCTGCATTTAAGCAGTTGGACTGTGAGAAACAGGTTCTGTGCACTTTAACATTTAAAGCTGCAGCTCGAATATAAGGGATACTTTCAGGAATGCAAACTTGGGGCCATTCACCTTTCATTAGCGCTATTTCAATAAAAACATCTATACATGCATACATACAGCTTCCAGACTTCCCCCTAAATCCTCCAAGCCAAACCTATGTTGAGATCTGTAGTTCTCTTCAGCTGGTGGGCTGGATCTTTGACATTCTCTCAGCCTATTGTGTCTTCAAGTATCTGTGTACGTGCGATTTACCAAGTGGGATTAGGACAGACAAGGAATGTGTTGAGCGGGGAGGGAACAGGCAAGCATTGGCTCAACCGGGATCATAAGACTCCATTTGTTCTAGCTGATAGTACCGGTTGGAAATGAGCTTCAAATTACATGATACTGTGAAGTTAAAATAAAGGAGGCAAATGGTGCAGTTTTACACTGAGTATGGAAATCATTTCATTAGACTCAAGTGATCTCTAGCTAGCACTATAACATCCCCTTATCTCTTTCATTATCTGTATGTAAAGCGCAGCTGCTGCTCTCTGAACTGAAGATTCCCAGCAGGACTGAATGTGATCAATGTGCCAGGCTGCCTTATAGAACAACATAGCTCTGATTCCTCTGCCAGCTCTCCAGCCATCACCCCATACATGTGCCAGAGAGACCTGTGTATCCAACAATGCTTTTGTATTGTAACATATTGTTTCATTCGTACACAAAGGATCACAATGTGCAATATTCAGGGTTTCTGGGACCCAGCCCTGCACAGTAGCCCACAGTGTATCTGGAACCAACAAGCACTTAGCAGCCAGGCTATTATTTCTACACCAAGTTACAACACAACCAGCTTGCTGAACAATAAACTTCCAAGCAAGTGTCTGTCTGGACAGGGTCATATCCTCTGACCATCTGCAACACTCTTCCCCAATTGCACTAGAGCACATTGCCATATTAAAGGGGAACTTGTCCTAAACCCTCTTTTTATTTGCATGATTAAAGTTATTTGTAGCTGCAATTGCAGTTGAAAGCAGTTTATCCTTTTGTTTTCAGGCTCTGACTCTTGAAACAATGTAACAGAAGTCCGTTTTCCTCCAGGATTGTTAAAAGCAGCAGACCACTAGAGCAGAGACTAGAAACAGCCAGGAAGATAGTGCTTTCTGTAGACATTATACTGATAAGTATAGAAATACTTTAATACATGTATATTGGGTAGTTGCTTAGAATGGCATTTTCATTTACAAGGGAAAAAAAGCAGTTTTGGCTAGAGAACCTCTCAGGCATTATTATTATTGAACTTAAACTCCCACCACCCTCTGAGTAAGCAGAAAGAAAACAATTGCACTTTCCAGATCCTAGGGATAGGTTAGGCACTGGTACCTTCCTACTCCTGGAATAAACATCAAACTCCTCAATGTCTAACCCCAAACAACAATAATAACTGGAGCCAAGCGAATCCCTTTGTCCTCGGTGAAGAAGTGCACTATCGGTCCCCCATGAGGAATGAGAGGAAGAGTTGGGTGAGAGTTGTGTGCCAGGGCACAGGGAAGGGGCAGCGGTGCAGCACAACCTGTGGATCCCCGGGGGCCTCGGTTAAGGTCACTTTCTTTGTGAAACTTGCCAGGATATTCCCTTTCGATGCAGCAAGTGCCTTTAGTTCCCAGGTCCGACCCAGTGGGTCGCGCTAACTCCAGATCTTCAGAACATCACAGTCCTACGCGGATCTCATCCATGATGGGTCGGAGGAAAATAAGAAGAGAAATACGGGGTCCTGCCCATACACAGGCTGCTGATCTGAATGAAGGGACACTTACCTGCCAGTGCCGGGGTCAGGCTGGAGTAAGTTCCTTGTCCCCTGGCTGAGCCTCTGTTCTACAGGGAGGTGGGAGGGATTCTTAGCCCCGCTCTCGCCTGCTGCTCCCTACGTGACAAGCTTCCCATTACAGCAGCTCAAGTCCAGTCCTGATCCCTCACGTGGAACATTATTAAATATCTCCTCCCGCAAGCCACGCCCACACGAGACTGCACGACTCACAGAGGAGCATATGGGGAGCAGGAGGAGATACTACTGTGCATAGAGCTGCGGGACAGCGACACACTCCTCTGTACTTCCTCATACTGCCATCTGCTGGACACCGTCTCACCTGCACGACACTTACATTGATCCGCTCTGTATTCGCAACCTTGAGCTGGTTATGTCTCACTCTCCTTCAGTGTCAGACTGGGACACCAGGGGCCCACCCAAAAACCTTGGACCAGGGGCCCACTCTCAGTACTATTATTCTTCCTCTCCTCACTCAACCTCTCCTAGTCTCTTTTCTTTACACACTATAATCTATTACTCCATCTATGTAGCCTCTTTGTTCTCATAGAAATAGGGAATGTCCATGAAATAGGCCAAATGTTTAGAAGCAGGAGGGCCCACTGACACCTGGTATCCCAGGCCGGGCCAGTCTGACACTGCTCTCCTTCTCCTTCTAGAGTTGTCAACTTCTATGGAAAAAAATACCGGCCTTCCTATATATTTATCTTTTTTCCCTATTAATAACATTGGGATCAACCATAATTTTACCAGCCAGGTGGCAACCGTATCTCCTTCCCTTCTAGACTGTAAGCTCTTCTAACCAGGGCCCACCTGATAGCTATATGCCCAGGACCGCCATCAGAAATCGCAGGCAGTAGCGTTCCTAGAGGGGGGCAGGCCCTGTTGCGTGACGCGCAGCCAGGCCCTGCCCCCCTCCGTACGGCCGAATTTTAGTGGGGATTTCAGTGGCGGCGCTTCCGGGGGGCCCTGAGGGGGTGCGGGCCCTGGCCCGCTCGCACCCCCTGCTCCCCCGGTAGTTCCGCCACTGATCGCAGGGCCCCATACAACAAAACTTCCTAGGCCCCCTGGGCTGCGCCCACCGCAAGCCCCACCTACAGGTCTGCCCTCCCCCCCACAGGTCCGCCCCCACCACACAGTAAAAAAACAAAAAAAATATTGGTGGCTAGGGTTCCCACATGTTAATAAAAAATAAATAGATATTGGTGGTCAGGGCCCCCCAAAAAAAAAACATTTGTGGCCAGGGTCCCCCCATTATAAAACATTGGTGGCTGAGACCCCCACATGAGAAAAAAAAATTGGTGGCCAGGCCCCCCCCCACATTAAATGAAAATTGGTGGCCAGGGTCCCTTAAACGTCCATGCCTTCCCAAAGTCAGAAGTCCGGGAATCAAGTAAGCTCATCAAGTAAGTGTGGAGTGGCCGGGCCCCCATTACCCTCGGGCCCCCTACAACTCTCCCCCCTGTCCCCCCCTGATGGCGGCCCTGTATATGCCACTGCTGAAGGCCCCTTGGGTCCCACCCTACCCACTCTGGTGCCCAAGCCCCGCCCACTCCACATCACAGTTAAAAGACCACACAGACAGAGCTAAAAGTTATAAAAAGCTATTGATGGTCAGGGCCCCCTTAAAAAAACATTGGTGCCAGGGCCGCCCATAAAAGTGTTTTTTAAAAAGCATTGGTGCCAGGGCCCCCCTTACAAGTTAAAAAAAAATTGGGGCCCCAAAATTTTTTTTTTAAAAAAAAACATTGGTGGCAGGGCCCCCCTTACAAGCTAAAAAAAAAAATTGGGGCCCCAAAAATATTTTTAAAAAAAAACATTGGTGGCAGGTGCCTATAGAATATTAAAATAATACATTGGTGGCCAGGGGATTAAAAAAAACACAAATTGGTGTTCAGTAGAATTAAACTCGTGGCTACAGGACTTCAATTCCGGCTGTTTTCGTGACTTCGGTCTTTTCGCCGATTCAGGACTTCAATTCCGGCTGTTTTCGTGACTTCGGTCTTTTCGCTGATTCAGGACTTCGGCTTCAGCTATTTTCATAGCTTCAGGTCTTTTCGCCGCTTCGGGAGTTCGGCTGTTTGGCTTTTCGGCACTTCTGCATTTTCCACTGTTCGGCTGTTCGGCTGGCCGCAGATCTTCGGCGCTGGCAAGGGGGGCCCGGCTCTTTCTAAACTGCAGCACTGCCGGGCCCCCCTTTATGCCTGGGTCCTGGACACTTGTCCCCCCCTGATGGCAGCCCTGCCCTACTATATAGAATATATTCAGGATGAACCCTACTTTATATACAGTGCCTGATGAATAGATGTCATTCTTTACTTTTTTTATTTTAAATTTGCATTCTTCTTTATTTTTTTCTTGTTCTGAACTCAGTATAACTCTCGGCTATTATCCCACTATTTCCAATACCCCATACTGCTCAGCCAGAGACCTTAGCGTTATATCAGTCATGATGATTAAAGGGGTTGTTCACCTTTGAGTTAACTTTTAATATGATGTAGAGAGTGATATTCTGAGACAATTTGCAATTGGTTTGCAATTGGTTTTCATTTTTTATTATTTGTGTTTTTTGAGTTATTTAGAGTACTTATTTTAAGTACTTTTTATTCAGCAGCTCTCCAGTTTGCAATGTCAGCAATCTGGTTGCTAGGGCCTAAATTACCCTAGCAACCATGCATAATAAAAAGTATAAATAACAATACATTTACGGGGGAATGTAATAAAAATCGCAATGCGAAAAAGTTATGCCTTTGCGCGAACAAATTTTGCTTTGTGCGAATTTAATATAGCTTTTGCGAGCCCGGAAACTGTTTAGCGACCACTTCCGACAGTGAAAGACCGTTTGCGAATTTTATAGTTTGCGCCAATGCGCAGTCAATGTAATAAAACTTCTTACTGAAAAAGTCGTTATGTTTGCTCCAAAAGATTACGACACCTTCAAGCACTTCTTATGAGTGCGCAATTAAAATTCGCAATGCGCAATTAAAATTCGCAATGCAATAACAGTTTAAGGAACAATATTACATTGCGAGATGTGGATTTTTAGTCTTATTGGTGCAAATTGTTTTGCACTTTGCGACTTTTATTACATTCCCCTGTTATAGCCTTACAGAGCATTTGTTTTAGATGGGGTCAGGGACCAGGCCTAGGCAGATTTTTATGGGGGGGGGGGTGGCATGCCACCCAATTACACCTACATTGGTTATTGGTTAGGAAGCACTGGGAATTTGCAGGAGATACAATTGTTTTTCAAATTTCCTGTGCACCAATCCCCAGTACTCTGAACCAGATGCTGAAAATTTGTGTATGTGCACAAAGGTAGGGGGAGGGGCAGGGGCGATGAACAGCAGTGGGCCTAGGGGTGTCTGTTATGTAAATCCGGCCCTGTCAGTGACCCCCATTGGAAAGCTACAAAGAGTCAGAAGAAGAAGGCAAATAATTCAAAAACAATAAAAATAAATAATGAAGACCAAATGCAAAGTTGCTTATAATAAGCCAGTCTATAACATACTAAAAGTTAACTTGAAGGTGAACCACCACTTTAAAGATACATTATTCTGTTATGATATGCAGGGTTGGACTTGGGGGCCCGGGGCCCAACGGGGCTCTTGTCCAGGGCCCCCCTCCGGACCCCCTACTGCCGTGCATGCGCAAAAAGAGCCGCAAATGTTTTTTTTTTTTGGGCCAGGAAATCAGGAGAGGGGGTCTGTCTGGCCCAGATGTTATGGATATAGATAGAAGATGACTGTCTTTAAAGATTTTAAGTGGGCTGCATAAGTGAATGCAGTTATCTGTTAAAAAGTTTGAATGTATAGCTGGATTCACAAAGGCAGATAATGCCTGCTGACTGCCATCTACTTTTGCCCTCTACCTGCTGACTGTCATCTATCTGTGTGCTGGGCTCCAAGATAGATTACTGTAGGTATATCAGGCCGATTAGGGCCTGTACTAGAACATTTGGCCTCCCAAGTGTATACATGTAGTAAATTGGCTAATGATCTGACAAGTTAAACAGGCAGACGAGCAGCGTGTACTCAATTTAAGAAGCTATTGAAAGTACAGTGTTGTTATAATCCACATGGCTCCTAAATTGGTACCCTGCCTCCATGAAAGAACACTTATTAATTAGGTTGGCGCTGCATTTATCAGCTCTAAAGAGACCAGAGACCACCAGTCCTGAAGCTTAAACAATGCGCACAAGATGTGCTTTCTTTATTGGTACTTGCCCAGTGGGGAGCTCAGCCTTCAATTATAAGTCATATGAACTTTAATTCAAAGATTTCTGCTTTTCCTTTTAGAAACTGTGGGAAGGTTTTGGATTTTTTTTTTTAATTAGGCATGATATACATTGCCAAAAATCCAACTATGTGTGTGCGTAAATGTGACTATTTTGTATAGCTAATCTGGATGACAAGTTGTCTGTATATGAACTATTCACAACTGTTGTTTCCTACAGTCTTATTCCTGTTTCTAGGGGAGGGGGGTTAATATTTAGGTGCAAATAGAGGGAATATCTATAATTTGCTACAATATAGTTGGTATAAATGTTTCATCTAGAACAGTGCTGTTTAACTTTTATAAATTAATTTAAAGGGTGACTGTCATGGAAAAAAATGTTTTTTCAAAACGAATCAGTAAATAGTACTGCTCCAGCAGAATTCAAAATCCATTTCTCAAAAGAGCAAATAGATTTTTTTTTATTCAATTTTGAAATCTGACATGGGGCTAGACATATTGTCAATTTCCCAGCTGCCCCAAGTCATGTGATTTGTGCTCTGATAAACTTCAATGACTCTTTACTGCTGTACTGCAAGTTGGAGTGATATCACCCCCCTCCCTTTTCCCCCCCAGCAGCCAAACAAAAGAACAATGGGAAGGAAACCAGATAACATTTTCCTAACTCAAGATAACAGCTCCCTGGTAGTTCTAAGAACAACACTCAATAGTAAAAACCCATGTCCCACTGAGACACATTCAGTTACATTGAGAAGGAAAAACAGCAGCCTGCCAGAAAGCATTTCTCTCCTAAAGTGCAGGCACAAGTCACATGACCAGGGGCAGCTGGGAAATTGACAAAATGTCTAGCCCCATGTCAGATTTCAAAATTGAATATAAAAAAATCTGTTTGCTCTTTTGAGAAATGTATTTCAGTGCAGAATTCTGCTGGAATAGCACTATTGACTGATGTGTTTTGAAAAAAACATGTTTTCCGATGACAGGATCCCTTTAAGCAGCCTGGGGACCATATTATCCCAGAGGGCCACCTCCAGCCCATAGGCCTCCAGTCGGACAGCCACAATCTAAATGAATGTAGTTATATTTTCCTTCCACTATATAAACCCCAAAACACTATACAGAGTTAATTTATATTATTTATTATTTCAGTCATTATTGTTCTGTAAAAAGTTAAATTGTCTACTATGTGAAAATGATACCTGGGGGTTTAGGGGTTAACCCATCATGACTAATTTTCTTCCTTTTGAACACTCTTGGCCTGTGAGATTATCTTTATGTATGCCTCATGAATAACTAATAAGTACGTGGATAGCAATTACGTATATTGACTATGGAGGCTGACCTTGAAATGGAGCCAAAAGACTAATCTTTGTGTTTTCTATCTGAAGTAAAGTCAGTATTGTAAACTGCAGTGTTTAAATAATGCAAAGATAGATGAGTTTAATGAAATGTAATTGAGCTTTTGGTACCCTTGGAAAGGAGAGTTTATGATACCTTCAGACGCTCCAGTAATGTTATTTGCATTTCTGCAAAATTCGTATTTGTAATTTACATGGGTAGCAGATGCTCCTGTGTTTGTCAGTAGAACAACAATGCCATCATTTACTTATATATCACCAGCAACATATGCTGAACAAACATGAACTGGCGCATGGTAATGACTTTATTCACATTATGTGGCCATATCTAAAGCAGAGGAGGAAGGTGGGAGGGCTTGGAGCAGCCAGGCAAGAGAAACATTCACACTAACATCCCTGTGTGCCATTTCCCTTAATCTGTAAATAAAGCTGCTCTCATGTACCTACTGAATCACTTTGAGTGGGAATCACCTGCAACATAATCGTCAACTCCCTCAAATTTTCCTGGGGGTTACCCAGCTTTGGAATTCCATCCTTCAGACTCCCAACACTAAATGCCATTCTCCAGATTATTTGAAATTGCCCTGGCTACGTTAGATATGTGCAGTGACTTAAGAAGGGCCTCTGCGAATGTGCATGAGAATTTAGTGCTATGAAAGGACCCCTCCATCTGCAAAATAAGCATCCAATGCTGAAATGTGTGGACCTCTGATTAGGTCACACCCACATGATTAGTTTGCAACAAGCATTATAAGGTGGCATTTCTGCTGCAAGTGACTGCTGCAGTAAAGTACTGCATAAGGCACTTTTTGCTGAAAAGCATTTGGAGTAATAAGCACCTGTCATTTGACTGAACCTGCAGCTGATTCCCATACAAAGTTACTGTGTGAGTGAGGGGGGAAATTTTAAAGAAATCATCCTATGTGCTATTACCCTAAAGCTGGCCAGTTAATACACTTTCAGAACAAAGTGCTTAGATGTGCCCTGCTATTCAGCGGTTCAGTGGGTAGCACAGCTACCTTGCAGTACTGGGATTATGAGTTCTATTCCAGCCAGGGTACTAAATCCAAGGATAAGAAGGAAGTATGGTCTTCCTGTGTCTGTGTGGGTTTCCACCCTTGCTCCGGAAACATTCCACCCATGCTCCAAAAACATACAGGCAGGTTAATTGATTCCTGTGTGTGAATGTGATAGGGACCTTCGATTCGTAGTCAAAGGTCGAAGTAGCCAATTCGATGGTCAAGGTAGGGACTGATGTGAATCATGTAAAAGTGCTGTGGAAATGTGTTGTCGCTATATAAATAAAATATAAAAATACACTATATGACAATGATGCTGCAACCTTGGAGCTTACTATCTGTCCAGCAGGACTCAATACCTATTTAAAGGCAATTTGTTCATTTGTCGCTTAATTAATTTACAAAGCTTATGGGTTTTCACATTAAGGGGTAAATTTATCAAAGAGTGAAGTTCTGCCACTAGAGTGAAATTCTGCAGCTCTCCATTCATTTCTATGGGATTTTGAAAGGTGTATTTATCAATGGGTGAAAGTGAAATTTCACCCTTTGATAAATACGCGTTTAAAAACCCCATTGAAATGAATGGGAAGTGGCGGAATTTCACTCTAGTGACGGAACTTCACTATTAACTTCACTCTTTGATAAATATACCCCTATATATCACTAAATAAGCTCCTGTAAGTTTATGTAATAAAAGGCACTAAGTTTGCTCAGGTGCAGTTACCCATAGCAACCAATCAGCAGGTAGCATTTCCTGATCATCTTTTTTTAAAGCAAACATCTAATTTGTTGCTATAGGTTACTGTTCCTGGGTAAACACAGTGCTTATTATTACAAATGGGGGTAAAGCCACAGTTTGTACCTCAGATATCTAATAATCCTAATAATATGCTCTAAACATATACTCACACACATGTAATGGGGACTAGTCCCTTGAGAGACTGAGTCCCAACAGAGTTATGTCCAGCCATCATTTTTAATTGTTTTAAAATATAATGTGACAGATATTTCAACAGGTGAAAATAGAGCTCTCTAAAAGTTCACCAAGGTGATATTTCACAGATCTCTAATTACTTGTATTGAATACTTGGGAGAAGTATAATTTAATAAAGGGTGAAAACAGAACAAGGTCTATGTTCACTCTTTAATAAATACAGTATATCCATAGAAATACTTTAAAAGTGAAGATAGACCTGGGGATTCCATTCACAGACTTTCAATAAATAAATAAATAAATATGGATATTGTGGGATTGGATATGGAGAGGAAGTCTGGAATAATTTAGAATGGAATCATATGAATTTGCTGGAAGTGGCCACTTCTTATTAAAAATATCCAAGTAAAATGAAGACAGAGATCCTCTATTGTCTTAGGCCAGTGATCCCCAACCAGTAGCTCGTGAGCAACATGTTGGCTCTCCAACCCCTTAGCTGTTGGTCCCAGTGGCCTCAAAGCAGGTGCTTATATTTGAATTTCAGGCTTGAGGCAAGTTTTGGTTGTATAAAAAACAGGTGCACTGCCAAACAGAGCCTCAGTGTAGGTTTACAATCCACATAGGGACTACCAAATGGCCAATCACAGCACTTTTTCGGCACCCCTAGAACTTTTTAGTGTTGCTCCCCAACTCCTTTTACATCTGAATGTTGCTCACGGGTTCAAAAGGTTGGCGATCCCTGTCTTAGGCCATGAGCCCACCCTAACACAAATGTTGCATGAGCTTCAAATGTTAAAAAAAGTGTAAATAGAAAACCCGCTATTCATCCACACATATAAAACCTGGCACTCCATCCGTAAAAAAAGCAAACTTATCTCCTTTAAACTCAATACACCTAACATGGATCAAAAACAAAAACTTGACCCCAGGCTTAAACAGCATCACACTCAAAACATGGCAAACCTACGGCTTGCAGAACATTAAAACTATGACTACGGACAAATACACAATGCAAATAATTTCAGACCTAACACAGAAATATCTGTTCTTACAGACCCATCAGATTCCTTACTACAACTAACACACTTCATCACACAACTGGCTAAGCTTACGGAAAAAGATAAAAACAACCCCATAGACTCATTATGGCGCAGACACGACACAATTAAATCGACCGCACAAATCTACAGACAGATTAGAACTACAATAGATGTAGATAATTATGCTACAAATCTCACAAAATGGACAACAGTAATCCCACAATTGGAAAACAAAGATATCCTTCAATACTATACATGGATTATGAAAAACTTACCAGCTAGCATATATCAAGAAATTACCTTACAAATACTACAGCATACATACGGTACCTAACACCTTTAAAGAGATTCAGTATTGGTACAACCATCTCAGATAGAGGTTTGAAATGCGAAGAAGCTAGAGCAGATATGATACATTGCTTATGGTCATGTTCAGACATCCAGAAATTCTGGGAGCAAATCACCAGTTAATGGAAAGATTTATCTGGGGAAACTATGCCTATCACCACTGCATGGGCCATATTCAGTAAATTCCTGTCCATTACAAATATCTCTAAACCAGAAAAAGCCCTAGCAGAAGTTTAGCAGCAGCAGCAGCCAGGACAGCTATTCTTCATAAATGCTTATCCTAATCTCTCCCACCTATCCCTATAGTACAACAAAAATTACAATATATATTTTTCATCCATACTTTGTAGAAACCCTGACAAATAAGGAAAAGAACACAAAAACATTTTTTGATACCTGGCTAATCTACATAGAACAGTGTTGGACTGGCCAACCGGCATACCAGAAAAACTCCAGGTGGGCCCAGATGTCTGTGGGCCCTTGTGCTGCTAAACATTTGGCCTATTTCATGGCCATTCCCTATTTCTTTGATAACAAAGAGGTTAAATAGATGGAATAATAGATTATAGTATGTAAAGAATAGAGACTAGAAGAATAGAGGTTGAGTGAGGAGCAGAAGACGATTAATAATACTGAGAGTGGGCCCCTGGTCTATGGTTCTTTGGTGGGCCACTGGACTAAGGTTTTTGGGTGGGCCCCTGGTGTCCCAGTCCGACACTGACATAGAAACTCTACCACCAACTACTAGACAGCTAACCATACAAACTTTCCAATATACCACTTGGTATGAAACTACTGAGAGGCACCGAACCTGTCCGGGAGGCGGAACAACTACTAATGAGTGCAGAAAATCTACAACAACGAAATACAATGAAACCCCCCAGGAGTCATTCCCTCAACAGACTGTTAAGTCACTTACTGTAACCATAAAAACACTAATAATTTGGCATGCCACCTACATAATGTAAAGAAAGTTGTTTATATTCTCAAAGATAGAGGTATCCCTGAACTGTCTTGATGGTCACTTTGGTAAGATTCAAAAATGCCATATCTGATTTCCAATACTTAATTGGTAATTGACATTTGTTTTGTTTAGTTACTACATTCTATTTGTTAAAAGTTATTTTATTTGAAAAACATAAAGAAATAAAAACATTATGAAAAATGCCAGCGTTATGACTTTTACTTATGACCTTTTTAAAATACAGGATATGATGTCACTGACATAATATTGTCGAGGATGCATTATTATATTAATTTGCCAGTCAGAACCTGGCAAAATATATTTTTATGAAAAAGGTAACAAATTAACATTTTCACACTTTGATAAATGAGCGGATTTACCATTATTCGCCTGAAAGAAAATTCGCCTAGTGAAACACAGTGTTCTCCAGTGACAAGCTAATCCACTAGCAAAGTGTGTTGCTCGACTTTAAGTAAATAGGTGACGTCATTGCGAATTATCTTTTTAGAGAAAATTCGTCAGAAAAACACAATTCGCTCTTTAGTAAATACGCCCCAAGTGTCTGGATAATTGTCCCAATAGACAGTCAAATGCACAACTCAATGAATGCCCTGTGTGTGTCCAGCATAAAATGCAGAACAAAGCTGTCAGTAAATACCAACATATCGTCATATACCAGATGAACAGTTGTAAGATCAATTGTTCAGAACATGGAACAATAAATCACTAACATAAAGACTTGGACCTGGGGTTTTCTGGGTAATGGATCTTTATGTAATTTGGATCTTCACAATTTATGTCTACTAGAAAATGATCATTGGCTTTGCTTCCAATAAGGATGAATTATATTTTTGGATTATAGCTTGGATCAAGTACAAGATACTGTTTTATTATTACAGAGATAAAGGAAATAATTTTAGGGCTTTTTCGATAACAGGATGATGGATGTCATGTGAACAAAGGGATACAACCAAAATTTTGCATCCTGTCCAATCATAGAAACAAAAATTCATGGCATGATAGTATCTATCCAGATTGTTTGCTCAACACACACAAACAGATAATGGTAGGAAACCTTGTATCTGTGTGTGTATGGCCAGCTTAAATAAAGTGCATTAAATCCATTAAAGACACAAAATTCCTGCATCTCCCTGCTGGTCAGTGCACATTAAGGAGATAAGAAATTCGAGGGACCACCCAAGACCTATTATATTGTATCAGATGAGACTTAATTGTTTGTAGTGCAGAGCCTGTATGTACACATGGCAAAGGACCTTTTATCTGTCCCAGTTCGACAAGCTCTATTTAACTCATCATTTAGGGACTTTGCATTCTATTTCATTTTTCCTTTTCTTTTATACCTTAGCATCTATTTCACAGGCCTTAGAGATACGTGATGTACTTCAAGTCTGTACAAGATGAGCAGAGCTGCAGCGCAAGGGCTACAGTCTGTACTATACAAAGTACACCTTCAGCTTGAAAGACATTGCCTACATTCCAATACAGGCTAAAATCTGTTCTTCATTTCCCCAGAGAGATGGTTCTGGGCCACTACTACCCTGCCAATGCCAGAGGTATGGAAAATAGATTTGCTTATTTATTTATTTTCACATTTGTATGTCTGCTGGCCAGATTCCCTCTAACAGGAGCAAAAAGCCCCTAAACACAGCAAGTTCCGTTCTGTTGTAAGTACACTGTCCCTCCTAAAGAGCAGGAGCAGCAGGAATTGTGCAAGTGCTCACTGTTCTGAACATATCCTACTTAGATTATTTCAGGTTGCAGCTGGTAATGCCCAGCCAGCAACAATAATGGTTGTGCATTTGCCGTATCAAACACGCATAGGATTCTGAAGCATAACATTTTCCCAAGAGCAGTTATTCATTTATGTTAAGTTTAAGTCACGCAGAATTTGTTAAATTTGTCATTGATTCAACTCTGTCATCGGCACAGGTACCAAAACGATGTGGAAAACAGACACTGATGCTAACCTGCATGCAGTATATCAATTAAGATTTAACAAGGGTATAAGCAGTTGCTGCACCAGCTGTTCACAACTACAGCCCCAACAATGTTCCCACCATCTTAGCTGGATTATACATCATGTAGTTCTGCAACAGTTTATGGGCAGTTGAAGTACAGAATAAAATATAATTATGGCAATTACTATTGCTAATTTGTTAAATTCAAGTCATATTTAGCAAAAGGCAAATTGTCCTGATCTCCCAGGACATTGCTAGTGATGTTGTTGGACCACAGGTTGGAGATTCAGCAGTAGTACAGAGTGGAATACTACTAAACTATACTATATGAAATAGATTAGGAGTTGGGGAGCACCATCCGTCCAAAATAAACTATACTATACTATACAGGTATGGGATGTGTTACCCAGAATGCTCAGAACCTGAGATTTTCCAGATAATTTGTAATGTAATTTGTAATTTATAATAATAATAATATATCATAATAATTATAATAATGTCTGTAATTTGTCATTTATAACCATATTTTAAGTGTACTAAAAAAATTAATTAATCATTAAATACACCTAAAATAATTGTTTTGTCTCCATTAAGGACTTATTAGATCTTAGTTGGAATCAGGTACAAGGTACTGTAAGAGAACAAGGAAACAATTTTGTAAAAATTGAGTGATTTGATTAAAATAAAGTCTCATGGAGATGGCCTTCCCATAATTAAAAGCTTTCTGGATAATGGATCCTCTACCTAAACTGTGATACAGTATCATACTCTGCATCTGTCCATGGCATTGATCACAAATGACTTTTTTTTTTTTTACTTTTTTTTTTATTTGAATTTGTTAGTGGAAATGTTACAAGAAGAATGTAGAATGATATTCCTTCTGTGAAGTTGTCTCTTGTTCCTTTGTTTGTAGATCCTGCTTTGATAGGCTCCAATCCGCTGCTCCTCTCTAGTACATTTTCTCAGTTATGGTAACAACCCTGTTTTCTTCCAAAGTGTTCCTGTTATCCTTTAACTTCTTTTATATTTCTATACAATACACAAAAGACATGAATATCTTGTAAATTATATCCTTATAAACGGTGAGTTCTGATGTCATCAGTTATAAACGGTGAGTTCTGATGTCATTTTTGTCACATGACTCACTGAAACGTGTGTATTATAATAAATAAAGTACCCCCAGTTGTAAAATATGAGGATATTACAAGTTACCTTGGAGTTCCATGACCTGTATAAAAACACTCGGCCTTCGGCCTCGTGTTTTTATATGGTCATGAAACTCCTCTATAACTTATAATATCCTTATATTATAGTATGCTATAGTAGGGATTCAGGACATTTCTGAGCTAGTGAAGCTAAGCCAAATAGGTGTGATTAAAAGGAACTGGTATTGGCAATGAACAAAAAAAAATCTAATTACATTTTAATGGATAATTACAGTTTATATGCAGATTTCAAAAGTTTAAAAATAAAAATGTATGTGAATTGGCATTGGCAAAAGGATTTGGAAACACATGTATCTGAAACATCTCCTATAATTAGTAAGATTATTTATATTTAAGGGATGTAGGGGAACAAATCAGTTCTTAATTATCACATTGCAAATGTCTTCCATTCATAAGGCAATATACATAACATAACGGAGGACAAAGTATGCGCATTTATGGTTGTTACCCTGCTGCTTTGGATTTGGGTTGTAACATTGAAAAAATGTCAGTAAATGTTTTTCAGAATAAGTTTTTCCCTTTTCTGAAAGTTTCTTGGGCAGCAGACATCCAATTACTTGTATGATAGGATGATGATATTACCGTATTATAGGTGCACAGGATTGATTCTCATTTTACTAATGGGTATTCTGAAGCTTTAACAGAAATTTTCTACAAACAAAGAACATAGTGACATTACACTGACAGTTGAATCCTAGCAGATGAATAGGCAGCTTTCTAGAGCAAGGGCGGCTTCCCCTGCTGTTCCCTTTTTTCATAAAAATAGCAATCTTTTGCAGATTTATTTTCGTCACATTTACAGCACATTTTTAGCAACATATGTGTGCAAAGCTGTCATTTAAATAAGCTTCTACCTGCTTTTTTCATTCAGTATTTTTAGACAAAGGAAATCCTTGAACTAAAACATATGTTTATTTTCACTCATAAGCATATCTATTACCAGGGCCCGGATTTACAACGTTTGCACCCCTAGGCCCGCTGCCATTCATCGCCCCTGTCCCCTCCCCTTTATTCGTGCAAATTTTCATCATCTGGACTGGAGCAATGGGGATTGGCGCATGTAAAATGTAAAAAAAATTGTATCTCCAGCGCATCAGTGTTTTTGAACCAATGTGGGTGTGGTTGGCCAGCATGCCGCCCCCTAAAATCCGCCACCCTAGGCCTGGGCCTTGGTGGCCTTTCCACAAATCCGGGCCTCTCTATTACACAGATTTCAGTGCAAGTTACCCCTGCTTTTCCTTAAGCTCGATTTATTTTTAGTACTCATTCCTTCACTGGGTTAAAAGAATTTGGAGCAAGTTAGAATAGCATTGCAAAACCAGTGAAAGCATTAAGCGCATTATATATAAAATCATCTAATAATTAATGGATATCTTGCATTATAGATTTTTGGATGAAACTGCCTTGAATAAGACAGCCTTTATGTCATCCCCATCCTCAAATCCCCAAGGCAGGGGGTATCTCATACAATGCACCTGATATTAGAATCAAAAGACAGGCAGATTCATTTACAGGGACATGTTGGTCATGTAGGATTTCCAAAGCAATACATGTTTTGTGTGGATTTTCCTGCTGAGTAAAAAACAAGGGGACTCCAATGCCTGAGAAGTGTTTGTTTTAAAAGAAATGGTTGGTAAAGCCTAGCATTCTATCACTTCATCACAGTGTTGCCACTAATGTATATCCACTTATACAGATGATACAATATATGCCTTGTTAAAAGTAATGCTGCTGCCATTTATATGAAAAATACACCAATATGCAGATAACTAATGATCACAGGGCAGAACAATCTAAACCAGGGATCCCTAAACTTTTTTACCCATGAGCCACATTCAGATGTAAAACAAAAGTTGAAGACGGAGAGTAAACTATGAAAATAGTTCCTGGTGTGCCAGTTATGGGCTGTGATTGACTATTGTAGCACCTATATAGACTAGCAGCTGACAGGAGGCAGAACACCTGTTTTTTTGCGCAACTAAAACTTGCCTCCAAGCCAGGAATTCAAAAATAAGCATTTGCTTTGAGGCCACTGAGCGCAACATCCAAGTGGTTGGTGAGGAACATAATGGTCTTGAGCCACTGTTTGGGGATCACTGATCTAAACCAATATACAAAATATTTTAATGAATAATGAAAATTAAATGGAAAAAATCCCCACAAATTAAATTTTTTGTAAAATTAGATGCATGTGCCTTCTGGGGCACAGTACATATCATTCCCCTGTGTACTGACAGCAATGTCATTTAGCCTGTTTCATTTTGAATTCCATATGATGACATTCTCATACAATGCTATTACATCCTAACAAACTTGGGCCCAGCCAAAAAAATCTAGACCCTATGGTGGGACAAAAGAGCTCTGCATGCACACGCACATATATCCTTTTAGGTCTCTGGTTTCTGAGGCAGCAGCGGTAAACCTACCTTCTCTTATATCGCCACATAGTTAAAACAAAGGAAGAGGCAAACAAAACATGGTCAAAACATAAGCCAGGGGTCAGGGCAGGCAGCAGATCTTCATAATTTTTAAAACAGGTCTCCCGTTTTTGATTCTTTAGAATAAATTTAGATTTCTTGAACTTCTTGATCAGACAGATAGCATGAACATCCTTGGATTTTAACTTTATCATAACAATCTCCAGAAGTTTTGTCTCCAGTCCTATAGAGAAATCTGAACCTGATTCTATTGTCCCTAAAGAAGTGATTGTACTGAGTTTAGATCTGTATTCCTCTTGTCTGAAGCCCAGGTTAATCTACCTTCTAATGTACCTCCAGGCAAACGCTCTGTTCAGGAAAACTGTTGTGAGGTGGTTTTGGTGGAGACTCATGATTTTAAGGTAGCCAGGCTTCCAGGCTGCAGTAAAACTTGTTCTCTTCGGTCCTGCACCCTCTGGTGGCCAACACTAAAGATGGCCATACACAGAGTGTTCCACTCGTTTGGGGATGTTGCCAAATGAGTGGATCTCTCCCCGATATGCCCACCTTGAGGTAAGCAATATCGAACTGATCCGAACGTGGGCCCTAGGTGGCCACTGTTGTCTTCCGTGGACGTCTTTTTGCATTGCTGAGTTCACCAGTGCTTTTTTTCTTTCTCCGGATGTACCAAACTGTAGATTTTGCCACTCATAATATTGTAGCAATTTCTCGGATGTTTTTTTTTCTGTTTTTGCAGCTTAAGGATGGTTGTTTCACCTGCATGAAGAGCTCCTTTGACCGCATGTTGTTTCTTCACAGCAAAATCTTCCACATACAAGCACCCCCCCTCAAATCAACTCCAGGGTTTTATCTGCTTCATTGGTAATGTCCAGGGCCGCCATCAGAAATCGCAGGGCCTGGACCACCTGGGCTGCGCCCACCCCACAGGTCCACCCCCCACCACACACTAAAAAAAAAACATTGATGGCTATGGTTCCCACATGTAAATAAAAAAATATTGGTGGTCAGAGCCCCCCATTGAAAAAAACATTTGTGGTCAGGGCCCCCCATTAAGAAATATTGGTGGCTAGGACCCCACATGGGGAAAAATTGGTGGTTATAAGAAAATTGGTAGCCAGGGCCCCCCTTAAACGTCCATGTAAAAAAACTTGCCCCCCCCCAGAAGTTTTAAAAAAATTGGTGCCCAGGGCCCCCCCACACAACAGGGACCACAAAGGGTTAACTTTAGGGGGCCCTGCCATGTTGAACTTACTTCATTAGTGTGGCCCACCTGCTGTCAGTGAGTTGCCAGCTACAGAAGGGAGGAGGGGAGCACAGGTGGCTGCATCTTCTTCCAGTGAGAGCATTTTCTTCCCTTATTGGTCACAGAATTTCAAGTCCTGGTAAAGCTGTATGGTGATTGGATGAGCTGGTGGAGAAGTTCAAACCTCAGCTATCCAATCCCTGAGCAGCTCAACCGGGACTTAGACTTAAACTCAGTGACCAATAAGGGGAAGTAATGGTCAGAAGATACCTCCCCTTGTGCTCCCGCCTTGCCTTCCCGAAGTCAGCAGCAGAAAGCAGGGGGGGCCCGGCTAATCAAGAAAGTGCGGCGTGGCCGAGCCCCCCTTACCCTCAGGCCCCCTACAACTCTCCCCCCTGTCCCCCCCTGATGGCTGCCCTGGTAATGTCATAATGAAGGAATTGCCCACACCTGCCCATGAAATAGCCTTTGAGTCAATTGTCCAATTACTTGTGAGCCCCTGAAATGAAGTGATTGTGTTAAAAAAGGTTTTAGTTGCTCACATTTTTATGCAATCTTTTTGTTGAACCTACTGAATTAAAGCTGAAAGTCTGCAGTTCAACTGCATCTGAGTTGTTTTATTTAAAATTCCTTGTGGTAATGTACAGAACCAAAACTGGAAAAAAGTTGTCTGCTGGAAGCCTCAGCCAATCAGTTTGACTTCTGAAGGCCAGGAAGCTTTAGATTAAGAGTATTAGCAGGGCCAAAACTTGAGATAAGCCCTTGGTGAAGCACCCATATCCTAGTGGAGACCAATAAAAAGGGCAACCCTCTGGGAGTTTTAACATTGAAAGCAAGCTTACCAAAGCCTAAGCATTTTATGGATTTCAGATTCTCAGGAACAGGCCAGTCCTTGCAACAAACTTAGCTGGAGTCATTTCAAGCAAAATAAGGAATGTTTGGTCTGGTAAAAGGAAAATGTTCTCTCAAAAACAAAAAATAAACCAAAATATAATTAAGGCAAATGCTAAAAATGATTGGAAGAAATTCTTGGAAGAGAGCAGGGGCTTGGCAGATACCAGGGCTTTGTTTTGGATTTACCATTTACCACAGCAACCAAAAAACAACAGATGACTTTGTCAGTTCAGTTTTTTTTTTTTTGGAAAAAGGAAAGAGAGTGTCACGTTCGGCACCCTAAATCCAGAACCAGTGCTAGGCTCCCTGGTCTCGGCTCTTGCTTCTGCCTTTAACAGCCGCCTTTCACCTCAGGAGGAGCCCTCGGCTAATTGGATGCCGCAAGGTCTTAAAAAGAGAGGAGCCAAGCGAGGGTTCTGGACGAGCAGAGGGGCACGATTATTTCACCAAGAATACTGGATGGAAGATAACACAGCTTGGAAGACAGGCCAGACAACACAGCATGGACAGGCAGGCCGGGCCAGCACAAGCAGAGTAGGGAATAGTCAGACAGACTGGGATCAGGATTTGAGAGAGTAGAATAGTTGGCAAGTAGGCAATGATAAGATCAGAGAGTACAGAATAGTCAGCAAGCAGGCAAGGGTCAATGACAGGGAAATCAAGCAGGATTCACGTAGAATACACACCCAGGTACTAGCTAATAGAACCTAACAATGGGCAAATATGTTCAGTATAGAGATCCCTTTAAATACTTTTGAATTCCGTGCCATTGCGCCATGACGTCATCACGCTGGCGCATAAACCCGGAAGTGAGCGGTCATGTGCACCATAGGAGAATTAGCGCTGAAGGAAGGAACAACCACGTGGCAGGCGTCCCCGCTGAAGATGTGGCGGGCGGCCACTAGACCACTAGGGTAAGCGGCAATCCTTACAGAGAGGGTGCGCTCCCATAGAATAAAATCAGTAATAACTGACATCTGCTCAGAATTGACGTTTGTGTTTTGCTCAATCCCATTACGCTCAAACCACTAAGGTGTCCCTTGTGTACCATTACCATTATACCATTGCCTATATGTGCTTGCGTGAAATATGGATTCCAAAAGAATGGAATAAAGAAGATTTTAAGACTTTATATAATGCAAGTAAAGTTAACTTTGAATCAGGCCCGGATTTGTGGAAAGGCCACCTAGGCCCGGGCCTAGGGTGGCAGGATTTTAAGGGGGTGGCATGCTGCCCAACCACACCCACATTGGTTCAAAAACACTGGGGATGCGCTGGAAATACACTCGCCAATCCCCATTGCTCCAGTCCAGATGATGAAAATTTGCATGAAAAAAAGGAGACAGGGGCGGCAGTGGGCCTAGGGGTGCCCACTATGTAAATCCGGCTATGCTTTGAATAACAAGATACCATAGCATTTGTAATTATTTATTAGGGTGGACACACGCTGCTATTTCTGGAGATTAGTTGCCCAGCGACAAATCTCTTCTTCTTTGGATTGCTTCGGCTTTCAGAAATCATCCAAAGTTTCCTTGTCTTCGGAAAATAAGCATTCTGAGTGCCGTCCTGCTGGTGATTTACATTCTAACCCGGCTGGAAGGCAGTTCAGGCAGATTAGTCGCCCAAAGAAGAAGCGATTTGTCGATGGGCGACTAATCAAAATAGCAGCGTATGTCTCTTTAAGTTAACAGGTCACTTTTAAAGAACTGACCTTCTTTTGTACAAAAAAACCCCCACCAGCAGCTGGGGAATTGAATTTTCTGGTAAAGCCTTTAGCAAGTTTCTCCTGAATATACTCATTCATGTCCTAAGTTTCAAGGACAGAGAGAGGGTACATTAGAACATGGAAAAATAGTCCAGGGAGCAAGTCAATAGCACAATCATACTGTTTGAGGTTAGTACTTCAGAACTCTTTTCTAAAAAACATTAGGTAAATATAAGTAGCATACCAGCCTACATATCTGAGAAACGGGGAGGTGGCTGAAAAGGGAATAATAGGCAAAAGATAAGAAATTTTGAGCAAATGAACTCCGGAAGACAAGCTGGCCTGTGATTGAATCCATAAAAGATATTGTGTTATTATATATATATAGCAGAGACCAAGTGAAGGGATATTTGAATACCAGGAAAGAGTTTACTTTATAATGCAAACAGCAGTGAACCCCAACCAGTGGCTTGTGAGCAACATGTTCCTCAGCAACCCCTTATCTTTTAGCAGTCTGAGGCACAATTACCTCTCTTAGGAGGAACTTCTGCTTCTGTCCTTTGTGCTGGTTATTCCAGGCTTGGTTGGACAAGATTTGCCATGATGTCAAAATACTCAAAATACAGGTATAAGCCTACAACTAGGTGCAGCTTCTTCAACTACATGGGCTCCAAAAAAGAGCCCTAAGGTATATTTCAACCTTAATACAAAAGTTCTTTGAAGGTAGAAGGCAAGTCACAAGCAGACAGCTCTGTTGCTTGCCAGAAAGGAAACACGAATAGTGACAGGAGTGGCACAATATGGATTCCATCATGCAAAAACTGGCAATAACCTGTCCAGAAGTACGTCCCCCCCCCCTCAAAATAAATGACATTACTAACTACATTACTAAGCACTGGCAATAATATCCCTTTAGTATTTCCATTACACAAAGGACAAACAGAACAATAAGTTATAGTGATAGGACAAAAGACACACACCTAAACTAAGAGACAACTTCAAATTAAGAGGACCTAAGGAAGAAAGGTTATTTGTTTTCCATATGAGGCAGAAAAGGATTAATAAGAAAGGAAGATACTTAGATAAAGGAAGCTACTTTATAATAGGTAGCCAGGGAGTGGAGAATTTGATTAGACAGAACTGAGAGTGGAAGCAATTCCAGGAGGATTGCGTGAGATGTGTCCTTTCCAATCAAACTAAAAAAGACGTGTTTTCAATTAATTGCTCTTTTACTGACCAAGATAAGTAAAACATTTGCTCCCATGACAACTATAATGGAATTTAACAGCTCCAACTCAGAATAGCAGTTGCAGACTGAATCCTGTTTGCATGAAGTATGCTCTTAATGCTCGGGAAGAACATGGTGTTATTTTAATACCACTCACCCTTGTGAGCATATTAACATTTGATAAGAATAACGTTTGATAAGAACATTTAGATATCTGATTGATGAACAAGTTTGGACTAGAAGAGACTGACCAACATTTTCATATTGTATATATACAATAAACCTTTAATTTACTGGAGTTATTTAGTGAACATTTAAAGGGGTAGTTTTTTTCTTTCCCATCCCATTAATTGTTCTCATTTTATTTTGCACAGTCTGGCATTAGTAACAAATGTCATTAAATGTCAAGAAATAAAGTTTTTGTAGAGGAAAATGAATGCATTTTCTCATATCATCTGAACAGTTTTTAAATAGGTTTTAATTTTAATAGATGTTACTGATTCAGGGTTAAAGCCTTAGTATGAGTATGCCTTAGAACAAAATCATCCTTATTTAATATTACAGATAAGACATTTTCTGCTGAAAGAAAAGCTATTGACCAATATATGAAATATATAATAAAACATTGCATTTTATTCAATAAGTAATATGGCATTCTACAGAAAACTTTCATGGTAGAGAATACTACTAGAAAATCATGTAAACATTAAATAAACCCAAATAAGCTGGATTTGCTTCCAGTGAGAATTAATTATATCTTAGTTTGGATCAAGTACAAAGTACTATTTTATTAATACAGAGAAAAATGAACTGATTTTTACAAATTTGGCTTATTTGACTAAAATACAGTCAATAGGAGAGGGCCCTTGCATAGAGCAGACCTTTCTGAATAACAGGTTTCCAGATAATGGATTCAATACCGAGATGCGATAATGGCAGAGCTCACCCAAACCATGCAGCCTCTCCTCTCCAGCTGCTGCTCTCATGGAATTTCGGCAACTTCCACCGAAGGTTCCAACTCTCACAGAAACTTTAGGTGCAGGTATTAATATCATGCGGCTTTATTAGGACATACTATATCACATAAATAGTGGGTGTGCGACAAACTAACGCGTTTCGTGCCTCTACACTCGGTAATTCCTCACTCGGTAACACCCACTATTTATGTCACATAGTATGTTCTAATAAAGGTGCATTGATATTAATACCTGCACCTCCCGTGGATATGTCAGTCAGCGCTGATAGCGCGTAACGTTTTCTGTGAAAACGGATCCAGATAACGGATCCCATACCTGTATTGATAACTGTATATTGATAAATGCTGTGGAAAGTCTGGGCATGGGGAGTGGTAGAATGCCCTTAAATCTCATGCTTATAAGCAGTATTTGCTTAATAGTTCTGCACTGCTCCTCTTAAAATATGTAGCTGACCACAATGTCTCGGATATCCCTATTCATTAAAACATGTCATAATAAAAGATCAAGCGCAGGTCACACTGAAACATTTATTTGTGATACTAAGGTAAAACGTTGCTGCCATGTACAAATCTGAAAAGTAACAGACAAGTAATGATTGTCAGCGTTTAGTTCAAGTACATGATGATCCCAACAATATTATATCATCTAGTCATCTGCATACTGCTGAAAGCTGCTTGCCATTCTCTTCCCAGGCGCTCCTCAAAGAGTTCTGATTATGCTGCAGGCTGCGATGTACGGACTGTGCCTGATATTGTCCTTTCTGAAAACTGTCCAGGGAAGCAATTGTTATATTTTTTCCATTGCGTATACTTCAAAATGCAGTTCATTTGATTGCTATTTTTTTTAATGATAGCTCAGTCAAACTCCTTAAAATAATCATGTCAAATATTTATCATTAGGATTTGTGTGCCCTTAAGATGCCCGAATGTAAAGTATGAGGAAAAGGTTGTCATCTTCCATTTTCTACTACCATATTGCTTGCATTGAATTCTGCATCAGCATAAACTGCTACAGCAATTTGTATTTTATTGAGTTGTTTGTATTTTATCAGGAAAATATCCTTGCTTCAGCCAAGACCCCCCCCACATGTACACATAAGTGCAAATATGCAAAGAAGGCATGTCCTGTTTACACAATGCTCTCTTTTTTTACTTCCTTAAATGGATAACAAATAAGTATTTTCATTTCTGTTTAATGAGGGGTCTTACAATCTGCTTTATTGAAGATTATATTTTCCACCGTTGCTTCATCATCAAAAGAAAAGAAAGGAATACAGTATATATTCCAATCAAAATTGGAGAATTTACTTCCTGCTACAATACAGACACAGATTAGACTGATATGGAAGGAAGTAGGGTTGTTAGTGGGGTCCCTCAGGGCTTGGTATTGGGTCCACTTTTATTTAACTTGTTCATTAACGACTTAGGGGAGGGTGTTGTAAGTAATGTATCAGTGTTTGCAGATGACACAAAACTATCCAGCCCAATTAATTCCATCCAGGCTGCGGCATCCTTGCAACAGGATCTTGACAAACTGGCAATCTGGGCAGCTAAGTGGCAAATGAGATTCAATGTTGATAACTGTAAAGTCATGCACCTGGGATGTAAAAATATCCAAGCCACTTATACCCTTAATGGGACTGCACTAGGCAAATCCATAATGGAAAAGGAGCTTGGAGTACTTGTAAATAATAAACTTGGCTGTAGCATGCAATGCCAGTATTATGAGTGTTATCTCGAACCTAGGACAAATCCCAAGGTTCCAGCCTCGGCTCACTCTTCCGCAATATAGCAAACACCTTTGGCTTCGGGAGGTGCCCTCCGCTACTCAGGTGCCGCCAGGTTTTAATATGAGAGGACCACGGGAAGAGTTCTAGGCAAGCATTGGAACCGCACGTTATACTGAATGGGAGAACAAGGAACGTAGTCAGGGTCACAGGCCGGGTCAATATACCAGATGAGCTGAGCAGAATAATCACAGGAGACGGTAGCGTTATAGAAGTCACAAGCCGGGTCGGTTTACCAAATGGACAGCGCAGTACAAAACGGGAGTCAGAAGCGTAATCGGGTCACAGGACGGGTCAAAATACAAGAGGGTTTCAGGATCAGAGAGAATGGTCAAACACAGGCAGGGGTCAAGGACAGGCAGGGGACAGGACTTGGTCAAGAACAGGCAGGGTCAGACACAAGTAGAAACAAGAAATAATCACTTCCAGGAACTAATAAACAGACCTTTAAGTTAGGCAAAGAAAACTACATAGAGAGCCCTTTAAATATTTGAATTTCCATTAAGTAATAAAAATATAGTATTCCACAAGTTTATTGTTAAGTGTCACATCTTATGATACATATTAATATAAAGATGTGGATGCGTCTTCCGGAGGTTGCCAGGGAGACTGCTCCACTTTGATAACACTGTTTTACAGTTAGTGGAATATTGGTAATTTGTTTATTGTGCTGCGATGCTGATGTTGGTCCGCTGCATATATGTACAACCTTTAATGTAAACATATTACTTATTTACAACATGCCTATTTTTTATTTCTCTTTCCAATGGCTGTAATAATTTTCTTGAAAAACCCCAATAAAAAACATTGAAACATAAATATTTGAATTTCGCACCACAGATGACGTCACATTTGGCACTTTCCGGATAAATCCGGAAATTGCCGAGCAGCGTGAACCTGGAAGCATGCACATTCAAGAAGGCAGCGCCAACAGTGATGGACGCGGTGGGTGTCCCCGCAGAGGGTGCAATCCACTAGACCACCAGGGTGAGTTCTCGCAGCCAGTCAGCAGCATCCCAGGCAAATAAGGCCATGAGTTGTATTAAAAGGGGCATAGATTCATGGGAGGAGGGGGCCATTCTTCCACTGTACAGAGTGCTGGCAAAGCCCCATCTAGAATATGCCACACAGTTTTGGTCTCCAGCGCTCAAACATGGCATTATTATTTACAAGCAACTAAGCTGGTAACAGGTATGGAAAATCTCAACTAAGAGAAAAGTCTGGCCAAGTTTGTGTTGTTCACGCTGGAGAAGAGGCGCTTACGGGGTGATATGATGACTATGTATAAATATATAAGGGGATTGTACAATAACCTCTCTAATGCTTTATTTACCAGTAGGTCCTTCCAGCTGACAAGAGGGCACCCATTCTGATTAGAAGAAAAGAGGTTATGTCTAAATATCCAGGAGTTTTTTACAGTGAGAGCTGTAAAGATGTGGAATTCTCTCCCTGAATTAGTTGTACTGGCTGATACATTAGATAGCTTTAAGGAGGGGGTTGGATGGCTTTTTAGCAAGTGAGGGAATACAGGGTTATGGAAGATAGATCATAGTAAAAGTTGATCCAGGGACTAGTCAGGAAGGATTTTTTTTTACTCTCTGAGGCAAATTGGAGAGGCTTCAGATGGTTTTTTCCTCTGGATCAGCTAGCAGTTAGGCATTTTAAAATAGAGTTAAAACATTTAACTTGATGGATGTGTTCCTTTTTTCAACCTAACTTACTATGTTACTATGTATTTGGCTGAATAAGCAGTAGAACAGTATGGATACATTTTGTAAAAGTATAAAATCAAAAGGATGGGGAAACCCAGACTTGTCAACTAATTGATTTTCCAAAAGTCATACATATTTATATAGTGAACACAAGCAGAGCCAGAAACATGGCGGGGAAATACCTGGGCTTGGCAGGACATGGTCAATAACCTTTGGATATTACATCCAGATCATCCAAAACAAGTCAGAAATAATGGGAGAGGGACCATGGCAAAAAAAAAGATCAAAACAGTGATAATAATTAACAAACACAACAAAGTTATAGTACAATAAATAGGAAAAACTAGGGAAGGAACAGGGGAAACTGAGACAAGGGAAATTCTCTAAAAAGGGTCAATAAGATCCATAATGCCTATTAAAGAATGGAAAATACAAATATTGCCAACTTGCCAATTTAATTTTCAGGTTGTTGAAGTGGAATTTCAGTAATATTTTGCTATTGTGATGCAATTGTCTTCTCAATATCAATAAATATAATCAGTTTATTGATTTTGATGATCTGATTCTTTGTTGATATGATTTGATTTGATGATTTAATCTACTTGTATTTCTTGTATTTACTTGGAAACAAGGCTTACATTTCACTATCTAGTTTGCAAAGTGGCCTACCCCAACATCCTATCACTTACACAAGACTGGAAAATAACAGTGAAGATAAGTATTGTAAACATTTTATTTCTACTTAAAAAAATAGTTGCTGTCCATCCCCTTTCCTGTGGAGGTGGATTATACTGTATGTTGGTCCTAGATATAAGTACTCTGGATCCTATAGAAACCATTATATCTATTGAATTTTGACTCATGCTGATTGGGCGGGGGGTATTAGGAGGCTTTAATACAGCTGCCAAAACCTGCAGATGGAGAATGCTGAAATAATCCAGTGAACTCAGAGGGCTTAAATGACTTGATTTATGAACATTTTGATCCAATGGCCTAAGTTTAATTTTAATGTTGTACAGCTTTCAGCCGTGCACTTTCATTATTTATTTTCAGTTGTGTGATCATCAACTAAATCTCTATAATAAACCCCTACATATTTATTACCTAGAAGCTTAAGATATGGTCCACATCAGTTACAAGCATAGCCAACTATGTTGTAAAACCAAAAAATATTTTTTGGTTTATCTCATTCTCTTTTGAGCCTCTAACTCTGCTTTTTCTTCTCCTTCATGGTTAAGGCTGCACTTTAGAACTTCAGTTTTAGAATGTGGCTGACTTTATCTACTTGTTAAGTATGCTCCTCAGAGTATTAGAGAATTCCTTTCTAGCACTTGGCCATGACATTTTTAAAATTATGTACATTTTTTTTGTTAGAGTGCCATCACAGACTTGTAAATTTCTCGGTCTATTAACTAACGGAGGTACCTGTAGCATACAGCAAGTCATACAGTGTTGCAAAAGTGAACATACTGAACACAGATAAGGGTAAGGGCAAGTAGGAATGGATGTCCCTAATGCTTTTTGAAATTAGATACATAAAAAAGGGGAACAGAAAAGAACAACCTTGCAATCTCCAAACATAGTACAAGACCCAGTTTTTTTTTATAACTCTTTACTCTGTTGCTCCTCTCTCTTCCCCTGCTGCTGTGGATGACCAATTGTACAGGCACATTTTTGTGATCGCTGCCAAGTTTGCATTGTCTATATAGAATTCAACAATGTATCTCATTGAAACTAAAAAAATAATGACTCTATATTTAGATAGTAGGTTAAAGGTGAACTGTTTGTTTGGTTCAAAGCACATGATCACACAATACTTTCTGAAAGAGCTGTAGCTAAAATAGAAACTACCCAGGAGAAAATAGTGCAGCCCGGGGATGCCAAACTATAATTATGGGATAATATACAGTAAAACGCCTCGTCATCAGGATATTTAAAATCTCCAAACAATTTCAGGATTTTATAAAGAAATGTACAGTAAATGTGATACCTCCTATAATATCCTTCTTTGTTTTTCATTTTCAGTAACACGTTATCTCTTAGTAAACATAAATAGTAGCTAAACTAGAAACACAGGGCAGTCATTGGGTGCTACTCCAGACAAAGTTGGGAGCTTATTGATTCCTGTGTGGAAATAAAATGATGGCCCACCCAGCTGATATCAGACCAGGAATCAGCCAAACATTATTTGGGAAGATTTGGAGATCCCACCAGGCCAACTCTGGTTCTCTTCTCAATGGGTCTGCATAAGCCTCTTTTATGACTTATTATCAATCTGCCCTGCTTAAAACTTCTTATGCCCTGTGGAAACAATCCTATGGACATACCCACAGTAGTGCAAACACAATCTCATAGAATGCAAAATTCCCATAGGAAACTGCAACGCTGATCAGTGCCCCAAATAAGAACATGGCAAAATTTTTTAAAAAAACCCCTCCATAACATCTGGAGTCCAGAATCTTTCATGTTGGAACATCCCTTCTGTAGACATCTAAATAAATATTACAGTAAAGGGCAATAAACATATGGTTAAAGTAAAATCAGATGGATTGGACTGAATAGAATAAAAATTGTCACCTTGTTTTCTTTCATATATTATGTTACATAATAATCTTCTCTCTGTTGTTAGTTAAGCCCAAGATATTATTATTGCAATTAAAATAGCACCAACATATTCCCCAGTGCAGCAGAGAATCAAAGAAATAGACATAGTAATAAACCATACAGCATGGACTGAAATGCAACAGCAGCGAGGAGCCTCAGTGTCAGACTCCTTTGCCAGATGGGTTAGAAACAGCGTACACGTGCTACACACAGTCAGGGTTACAGTGAATATTGCCTTAGGTCAGCTCTGTGCTTGCATGAATGCTTATTGAACTGAGCAATGTAGTCTGTCTGATTAAAGCATCTGAACCTCGACAAACAGCCTAAGTAGGCCTGTAGGCTAAAGATCTAGCTTCACGCAGTCCTGCAAGAGAGAGAGAGAGGTTGGTTAAAAAAAACTTGCATCAAAATGTGTTTTAACAGCTCAAACCAAAATGTTCAATAGTCCAATTCCACCAACCATTCACATCTGTTGCCTGCATGCATCTTGATGCGCTGTCCAGCCTAGAACAAGTACAGGAGTTACAGGTTATGTGAAGGTTGCAAAGGCCCAGATATGAAGGAGGGCATGCCAGGTGATGTTGTGATGGGTGATTCAGTTAATGCCTTTAAGAATGGCTTGGATGATTTCTTGGACAGACAGAATATCAAAGGCTATTGTGATACTAAACTCTATAGCTGGTATAGATATGGGTATATAGAATTTATGTGAAAGTATGGAGGGATGTGTATATGGATACTGGGTTTTCATTTGGAGGGGTTGAACTTGATGGACTTTTTCAACCCCATTTAACTATGTTACTGTGTTATGTCCAGAAAACATTCTGATTTACCTACAACAAACCAGGCCTTAAAGAAAAAAATTATTTTGTTGCATTATATCATAAAGTTCCATGGAATCCTTTATGACAATAGAATTAGTTAAGGTTTTCAGGTACCTGATGCAAAATGGCTCTGCAGCAGTAAGTGAATTCCGTTACCCTAGAGTGAAATATCTACTGCTGAGTGATCCTGTAGCTGGAACAGCACTGCTGTTTCAATTTTATTCTCCTCTGTACATAAAGTGCCATTCTATTCTGCAGTGCTATGTAGTATACGTTAGTTCAAGGCTATCTGAAAGGTGACTTTGTTAAGGAATCTCTAAATAACGAGTTTGAGTGAAAACAAAGCTAAATCCAGAAAATGTTTGTGTTTATATATTAGCAAGACAGAGCTTCTACTATTTCGAGTCTCTGTACGATGCAGTGCAATTATGCACATAAAGCCTGATTTACAAAGTGCTTATCAGACGTGCAAGTCAAGGATACCAAGAGGATGCAAGCAGGTGACAAGGACAGGGCTGTGTCGTAAGGAGTGCAATTTTGCTTCTCTTAGTGCTGTAGCATTTGCTAGACTTCAGTAAGACACAGACCCCACAAGACTCCCAACATGTACTGTAATGCCATTTAAAGGAACAGTAACATCAAAAAATGAAAGTGTTTTAAAGTAAGAAAAATAAAATGCAGTGTTGTCCTTCACTGGTAAAACTGTTGTGTTTGCTTCAGAAACACTACTATTGTTTATATAAATAAGCTGCTGTGTAGCAATGGGGGCCGCCATTCAAAGGAGAAAAGGCTCAGGTTACACAGCAGATAAGCTCTGTAGAACATAATGTTATCTGTTATCCACTATTTAACCTGTGCCATATAGCCTTTTTTCAATTTCCACAATTTAAATTTTACACGACAGCTTCTTTATATGAACTATAATAGTGTTTCTGAAGCCTTCAGATCAGTTTTACCAGCGCAGGGCAACATTACTTGATATTGTCCATTCCTTTCAAACACATTCATTTTTTGGTGTTACTGTTCCTTTAATGAACCGTACTGGAGTTAATAAAGAGGATGTGCAGCGTGCTGCCCTCAAATTAAGAGTGATATTCTGAGACAATTTGCCATTTGGTTTTCATTTTTTATTAATTGAGGTTTTTGAGTTATTTATCTTTTTATTCAGCAGCTCTCCAGTTTGGATTTGCAGCAATCTGGTTGCTAGGGTCCATATTACCCTAGTAACCACACATTGATTTGAATAAGAGACTGGGATATGAATAGGAGACAGTCTGAAAAGAAAGGTGAATAATAACAAATTGCAATAACAATCCATGTGTAGCCATACAGAGCATTTGTGTAGATTAGGTCATTTGAAAGCTGGAAAGAGTTAGAACAAGAAGGCAAATAATTCAAAAACTAGGATTATAAAAAAGAAAACATGAAAACCAGTTGAAATTTTGCTTAGAATTAGCTGTTTTAAAAGTTAATCTAAAAGGGAATCGTCCCTTTAATGCACAGAGACATATCAGTGGGATGCTGGGCAAATATCTAACAACTGCTTCACAATATAATACAGTATATCTTATGTGTTCATGTCTTATGCATAAAGACTCATCTACTCATATCCTATTGTGCTCCTCTCATAAAATGATAGCAGACTGGTAGATCTACTGACTGGCTGATACCAGATAATGCAACAGGAGCATTGCATCTATTAACTACAGGCATGTGTTTCAGAATTCTATTGTGCAGCAGAGCAACAGGTCTGATATTCACCTGGTTTAGATATATATATATAATTTAAAATATCTAGCACGCTTGCCAAACACCTTTGATAAATGTTGTAAATCTGTCAGATCACATAGTGAATATGCTAAATAATGAAAAGTGGTTATCAGTCTGCCATACGGAAATGATCAGATGCTGTGCACCCAGGTCACAACTTGCTTGGCAATGTATCATGTAAATATGTTCCAAATACCCAAACAGCTGCATTTATGCTTGCTATTTCCACTGATATATATATGTATTGAAAAATTAATGAACATTTAAACTTCACTCACTGTCAGGGTGAAAATATGAACACAGTCATTCAGGTATGCAGAGGGAAGGTCTCCGACATTTAACCCACACATCAACAATAGCATCCAGGAGCTTCAGGCAAATTCCTTTGCAATTACAGCTTTAATGGCAAAACTGCTGATATGCTAAATGCTGTTCACCTGGGAGAACTCACACTGTACGTTTTTGAGGCCTCTAGCAATAATATGCTGGAAATTTCTTTCCTAGTAATTAATGTAACCTAAACTTGAACTTTGGGAACAGAAGAATGTCAGCGAGAACTTGCCTATGATGAAACATACAGTATGGACTAAAATGCCATTTATAAGGTAAGTAGATGCTGGGTATTTGAAATTACATTTATATTTGCATGTGGCTCACAGGTAAATAAGTTTGGGGACCCCTGTTCTAACTGCATCCTGCGCTGGATTTGGCTGATTGGGTTTTAAGCTGTAAATCGAATACATTACATATAGCCATAAAATACAGGTATGGGATCTGTTATCCAGAACCCCATCATCCAAATTTTAAACAATAGATCCAAACTAAGCTATAATTAATGCTTATTGGAAGCAAAACCAGGCTATTGGGTTTACTTAATGTTTACATGATTTTCCAGTAGACATAAGGTATAAAGATCCAAATTGCGGAAAGATCTGTTATCCAGAAAACCACAGGTCATGAGCATTCTGGATAACAGGTCCCATACTTGTACCTGTGCCTTGGCATTTAACTATGCTTCCCCAAATCCGTAATATCTGAGTTTGCTGTCTGCAAAATCTATATTGAAATACATGTACTGTATATAATTATAATAAACATAGTCTGCATCATTGTGCTAATATGTGTGACAGTCTTTGCCAGGGCGTATCTGTCTGAGTCATCACTGTGAAAGAGTCTTAGGACAATTACATGGAGAGAATTGATTATAAAAGATCATAATAATATGGTGATGATATGTATGAAACTGAATAAGCACCAGCAATGTTCCTTTGCAATGACTCCCTCTTTGTCTGTGAGTGGTAAAGCCTACAAATATATAACCGCCAGTACAAAAAGCTTGGGTCTTTCCGCAGATTTAGTTCATTCTCTATGTGAAATGTAGGAATCAGTGTGTCTGAGCAACTGAGTGAGAATCTGAAATGATGCTAACTGATGCCTACAAAGCAGGGGGAGGCTATAAAAAGAATGCATTTCACTTGAAAATACCCTGTAGTATGATGTAGACAGTGGTAGCCTGAGACCATTTGCAACTGGTGTTAATTTTGTAAATTTTTAATTATTTAGCTTTTTGTTTAGCAGCTCTCCAGCTTGGACTTTTAGCTAGGGTACAATTTACCTTAGTAACCAAGCTGTTATATAAATGAGAGATAGGAACATAGATAGGCGAGGGCCTGAATAGAAACAGAAGTAATAAAAAGTAACATTAATATTGTAGTCTCATAGAGCTACAGTCTTTTGGCAGCTGGGGTCAGTGACCCCCATTTGAAAGCTAGAAAGAGGCAAAAGAGGAAGGAAAATAATTCAGAAAACATAAGAAATAGAAAATGAAAACCGACTTAAAAATTGAAGTTAGCTGAAAGGTGAACTACACCTTTATGGAGAGCTGTGAAAGTCAAGGCAAGATTTAAAAGAGCAGGAAAACTTTCAGACTGAACTGCACGTGAACTGACCTCATATGGCAGCCAAAGACCTGCAGGATGGTTTGGCTGACACATGGGCAGTGACCTATAACAACCAATCAGTGAGTGGCTTTCTTCAGCCAGCTGCAGATAGAACAATGAATGCAACAATTTGATTGGTTGCTATGGGTTACTGCCCATGGGCAAATTCATCCAGTGTTGATAAATGACCCCCAGTGTCGCTTGCAGAATCATAATCTGCATAGAAGAACTTTTGGTACTGGATAGCAAGAAAGAAGAAACATCCTGGTTAAAAAGAGAGAGTGGAGTGAAAGAAGCTCAGAGCATTGCCCAAGGAGTCAAAATTGAACTGTGTCTGTGATAACATGACCCTCAGATAAAATATTCATCATGTTGCACTTTTCATTTCCTCAGCAGCAATACAATTGTTTCTGAAGCAAGACATGTTGAAAGTTCCACTTTTCAGTTTACGTCATAAGAGAAAATGGGAGTGTAAAAGGACATTGTTGGAATTGGATTCAGAGCAGAAGAATGTTAGTGGGATGGGACTGGAGTCTGTACTTTGCACCTCTGTGCTTGGAGATAATGACAAAGCGATAGCAAAGTGTATTGATATTGCCTAAACACTCCAGCATGTGAAATGGAAAGAGTATTTACACTTCCAATAGGAACGCACGGGCTTGTCATTTCCCAGCATGACTTAGTACTCACTGTAAGAACTACTGCAGCCACAGCTTCTGCTTCTGTTTGTCTGAGTTCTGTGCTGTGTGCAAGGTCACTGATTAGCACTTTGTCGCAGGCTGACACATGCACAGAAAGGTCAGCTTACTCCCTTTCACATGGATCCTGGCAACCACCAAACCTCCAGGAAAGATCATTCTCCAACCCCAAGTACTAATATACAACAAAGAAACATTTTCTCTTACATTTAGTTCTTGCTGCCAATGTAAACAGTGTTGTTTAGATGTTACATAGTTAAATCGGGTTGAAAAAAGACAAAGTTCATCAAGTTGAACCCCTCCAAATGAAAACCCAGTATCCATACATACACACACACCCCTCCATACTTTCACATAAATTATATATACCCATACCTATGCTAACTATAGAGCTTAGTATCACAATAGCCTTTGATATTCTGTCTGTCCAAAAAATCATCCAAGCCATTCTTAAAGGCATTAACTGAATCAGCATCACAACATCACCCGGCAGTGCATTCCACAATCTCACTGTCCTGACTGTGAAGAACCCCCTACGTTGCTTCAAATGAAAGTTCTTTTCTTCTAGTCTGAAGGGGAGGCCTCTGGTACAGTGATCCTCTTTATGGGTAAAAAGGTCCCCTGCCATTTGTCTATAATGTCCTCTAATGTACTTGTAAAGTGTAATCATGTCCCCTCGCAAGCACCTTTTTTCCAGAGAAAACAACCCCAACCATGACAGTCTACCCTCATAATTTAAGTCTTCCATCCCTCTAACCAATTTAGTTGCACTTAGTCTCTGCACTCTCTCCAGCTCATTTATATCCCTTTTAAGGACTGGAGTCCAAAACTGCACTGCATACTCCAGATGAGGCCTTACCAGGGACCTATAAAGAGGCATACTTATATTTTTATCCCTTGGGTTAATGCCCTTTTTATGCAAGACAGAACTTTATTTGCTTTAGTAGCCACAGAATAACACTGCCCAGAATTAGACAACTTGTAATCTACAAAAACCCAAAGATCCTTCTCATTTAAGGAAACTCCCAACACACTGCCATTTAGTGTATAACTTGCATTTATATTATTTTTGCCAAAGTGCATAACCTTGCATTTATCAACATTGAACCTCATTTTGCTGCCCAGTTTTCCAACTTAGACAAATGCCTCTGCAAAGTGCCAGCATCCTGCATGGAACCTATAGTTCTGCACAATTTAGTATCATCTGCAAAACAGTACTTTCAATGTTGATGTGGGAAGCTTTACAAACATGGTGCATAGTGCAGAAGATGCAAATTTCAATGGTTTTACCCACAATAGAAGTTTTTCCCCCTGCAATTCAGTATACTTTTAGGAGCACGCTGAGTTGCTAACTTTGGTATGCTTCCTTCTATCCAGAATGCTGGGGACCTGGGGTTTTCCAGATAATGGATTTTTCCATAATTTGAATCTTGAAACCTTGTCTACTAGAAAATCATGTAAACATTAGGGGGCAGATTTATTAAGGGTCGAAAAGTAAATTCGAATTTTCAATTGTCAAAATCCACACAATTGTATTTAAATCCCCCTATTCGAATGTAAATATGAATGTGAAATGTATCACACCTCGACCATGGAAACAGTCCTAATCATAGGCGGATGGTGTTTTTTGTTTTGTTTGGGGAGGCTAAAGTTGGCAATTCACAGGCTGACTTAAAGACAGTGTTGAATGTAGCAGATTCAATGCTGGTCCAACTATGCTAACTCTGATTTTTCCAAAGAAATCTGTTTTATCTGCACCGGAATAGCTATATCTCTGGTAAGCACTTACTGACAGCAAAACAATTTACCTAATTTCCCCTAGGTATCACATCACTTGACGAAATAAACGTGCAGGGGAGATCCCCGCTACACCAGCCTGTGTTGTTTGGCTAATCTTCTTTGCTGAAGCACTTACTGACAGCCAGACAGCCTGCATACTGTGCCAGTCATCTCCATCACATTAAATCATAATATATACCATTGGCATCACTATCATATTATACAATGAGAGTAGTTGGTTCTACACCCCAAGCATATTATATAAAATGAATGTCTGTGGATACTGACACCCTAACTACAGTATATTATTTACAGTTTCAACCCAACAACATTATATGCAGTGACATAGCAACATAGTAATTTTTGGATGAAAAAAAGATGCATGTCCCTCAAGGTCAGCCTTCTGACTTAAATGAAGTGTATTTAAAGGATACAAAGAGATGCAGTGAATAATTACACAACAAGGATTTTATATGCAGTGAGAGGTACTGGGCACTCACACACCAGGTACAATACGGAAATTGTAAGGCAGTGGGTACTGACCCCCTAACACTGTGGATACTGATATATCAGAAACAATTTATCTAATGAGATGCAGGAACATTAGTATTAGGGATGCAGCCAGGGTAAATGACTTTCCAGTTTCATGTTTATAATGTCCCCCTGTGCTAATTTCATGTGTTACCCTCAGAATAAAAGATGCAGGACATATGAAATGGTAATTGCATATTTTATAACCTCCTAAAAAACAAAACAGGATAAATACAATGAAAATGTGACGTATTATACCCACAAATCACATCGCAAGATACATTTCATACATAACAACTTTTTCAGTAAGAAGTTTTATTAGATTTACTGCGCATTGGCACAAACTATAAATTTTGCAAACGGTCTTCCACTGTCAGAAGTGGTCGCTAAACAGTTTCTGGGTTCGCAAAAGCTATATTAAATTCGCACAAAGCAAAATTTGATCACGCAAAGGTATAACTTTTGGCATTGTGAATAGTTTTTCCATTACTGACTTTTGTCGCATTCCCCTGATAAAGTCCTCTGGAAGGATAGTAGGTTAGTTTTAGTGCCTACTCCATGTTCAAGACCCTGAGAACAAATATCAGGATGAATGCACTGCACTGGGGGGCTGTAAAGGCAGTCATAGAACCAATGTTTAATGCTCTGTGGGTATGGATTTCACCTTTGGTTTCTTGACAGTTTAGGGCAAGAGAAGGGTTAATGCTTTTATTATGAAACTGCAGAGCCAGTAAATGGGGTATAGGATAAATAAAGGTAGTGAGAGGCACAGTTTCAGTTGAATTGTGTTTATATTAGAGTTAAAAAAATTGACATGAATTCGAAATTCGACCTTTGATAAATGGGCTTCCCCATAAACCCAATAGGCTGGATTTGCTTCCAATAAGAATTATATCTTCGTTTGGATCAAGGTTCTGTTTTATTATTACAGAGAAAAGGAAATCATCGGTTCATTGGCAATGTTGTGGTGCTGTCCATAAACCAATGTCCATGAATGTAAAATATCATACACTGTGCATTAATCATTTACTGTATACACTAGCAGTTAAAGTGCCCGCTGACACAGATACTGCATTTCCCCACGCTGTGGTTTATTCTATGTGGCCAGCAGGTAAAAAAAATCCATATGAAAGTATTATTATGTTTTAGCAGTCATGTCAAACAGGAGTAAATCTTTCTTTCATAATACACATATCTGCAGGAAGCTCCTATAAACCACAGTTTCACCCACAGATAACAATTCTGTGCTATACAGAAGAAGTGTTGTGAAACAATGCTTCATGCTACTGGTGATTCTTTCTCATGCAGGCACTTTACCCTTTTAAACCCAGAATCAGCAAGTCGCATTTTGGAGGGGGCTCACACTGCCTTTTGTGGCTCAATAAAGGAAGCTGGTTGCAGGGAGTTTCCTTATCAAACCATAACTCACATATTGACTGTATAGAAGCAGTTCCCAGGCTCTCATTGTAAAAAGCATGACATACACAATCCAGGACAACTTTTTATAGAGTGGTAATATTTATCCTTACCAGTACTGTACTCACAACAGGATCATTGGCAAATCTACATGTGCTGAACATAGGCAACTTGTGATCAAAAAAACCCCAGCCTGTTTGGTTACAGTGTCTCTTAAGTATAAGAGCAATCAGACATGGGGTGATTTGGCACTGCCCCTCTTGAGTTGCTAAAAACTGCCAAAGTGTCCCAAAATGAAATCGCTCACTGTGCCATTGTCCTATCAGGATGCTTCCTATCCCTCGAATGTCTTATGAATAGTAATAATACTTGATGGACCTGTGTCTTTTTTCAACCTAACTTACTATGTAACCATGTATGTAATAATAATGAGAAAAAACGACAATATCAAATAATTGTATTTCTAGGAAATAAGCTGCAATTAAAGGGTGGTTTACCTTTAAGTTAACTTTTAGTATGTTATAGGTTATAGAATGTCTGCTTCTAAAAAACTTTTCAATTGGCATTCATTTTTCATTGTTTTTGATTTGTTTTTTGCCTTTTTCTTCGGACTCTTTCCAGCTTTCAAATGGGGGTCACTCACAAAAAACAATGCTCTGTAAGACAAATTTATTGTTATTTCTACCCTTTATTTTTCTTATTTACATTCAAACCCTCCTCTATTCATAGTCCAGTCTCTTATTCAAATCAATGCATGGTTGCTGCCACTTTGCAGAATGATTTATTTAAGTTGGAAAACTGGGCAGCAAACTGGAAAATGAGGTTCAATGTTGATAAATGCAAGGTTATGCACTTTGGCAAAAATAATTTAAATGCAAGTTATACACTAAGGGGCAGATTTATCAAAGGTCGAGGTGAATTTTCAAATGAAAAAAATTAGAATTTCGAGCTATTTTTTGGTACTTCGACTAGGGAATAGTCCAAATTCGATTTGAATTTGAAAAAAATTAAAAAATTCGAATATCGAAATTTATCATGTACTGTCTCTTCAATTTCAATTCGACCATTCTCCATCTAAAACCTGCCGAATTGCTGTTTTAGCCTATGGGAGACCTCCTAGAACCCATTTGGAGTCAAAGTTTTTTTGGGGAAAAACTTTGAATCAAATTCGATCGAAAGCAATATTCCTTTGATTCGTACCATTCAAATTCAGCCGAATACGGACCAATTCGATCCAAAACTGACCCATTCGACCAAAAAAAAAACCTTCGACTTAATTTCGGTTGGTCTTTGAATTCGAATTTCAAAGTTTTTTCAATTTGAAATTCGACCCTTGATAAATATGCCCCTCAATGGCAGTGTGTTGGGAGTTTCCTTAAATGAGAAGGATCTAGGGGTTTTTTGTAGATAACAAGTTGTCTAATTCTGGGCAGTGTCATTCTGTGGCTACTAAAGCAAATAAAGTTCTGTCTTACATAAAAAAGGGCATTAACTCAAGGGATGAAAACATAATTATGCCTCTTTATAGGTCCCTGGTAAGGCCTCATCTGGAGTATGCAGTGCAGTTTTGGACTCCAGTCCTTAAGAGGGATATAAATGAGCTGGAGAGAGTGCAGAGACTAAGTGCAACTAAACTGGTTAGAGGGATGGAAGACTTAAATTATGAGGGTAGACTGTCAAGGTTGGGCTTGTTTTCTCTGGAAAAAAGGCTCTTTTTACAAATACATTAGAGGACATTATAGACAAATAGCAGGGGATCTTTTTACCCATAAAGTGGATCACCGTACCAGAGGCCACCCCTTCAGACTAGAAGAAAAGAACTTTCATTTGAAGCAACGTAGGTGGTTCTTCACAGTGAGGACAGTGAGGTTGTGGAATGCACTGCCGGGAGTTAATGTAAAGGTGAACAACCAGCTCTACAGGACAAGGACTTCCTTCCTACTGTTTATTCCACGTGGCACATAAATGCTGCATATTTACACTACAAGTATTTATTATAATATTGTCCTCCCTGTGTCTACTTTTCTATATTGTAAAATTGTACAGTGCTGCGTATCCTAGTAACGCTTTATAAATATAGATATGCCTGGTTCATACATACATATTCTCTTCTAAAATAAACCAAATAGACTAAGTAGTCAACAAAAGCAACCAAACAAGCTTCCTTGCTTAAAAATGGGTATATATATATATATATATATATATATATATATATATATATATATATATATATATATATATATATATATATATATATATATATACACAGTATTTTTGTATCCGTTTCGTTTGGTGAGAAGCAACCCTCTGTGGAAACCCAGGTACTACTGCCAGGTCCAGGGTAATAGCAGCTCCGAGTTTACCAATGCCAGTAGACAGAGTTGCACAATATTTATCAGAAGAAGCAGGGTGGATGCACTGGCAAGAATATGGAAGTCCATAGTGACATCAATCAGTATGCACTCTCCATTGTGTCCATTTTAGATCACCCACATTTGTGGTTGTGTTTGTAAAATGACCCCCTTGGTCAGCAAATCTGCATGGACCTACTAAATTCCCCTTTTTCCCCTAAGCAGGCAAAAGGGATCAGAACATCTCAGAGTGTGTTGTGTTCTAGTTCTACACATGACTGCCCTTATACTGAAGGATAATAGATATTTGTGTTTTATAAGGTAAAAGAAAATAATTTATGTCCATCGTGCCAACTTAATCGTTTATTCCCAGATGACCTGGCATATAAACCATTAAATGGTCTAAATATGCATTTTTTTTCAAATGTAATTTGTTTTGCTATAGACTTTGCTCTACTTCTCCAGATTGAACATGGTTTTATAACACTGGAGGGATTAAATATTGTTGCACAAACAGCTGAGGTGTCTTTTGGGAGTTGTGCATTTATGCCTTTTGGTTTTAGGTCAAATCGACTCTTCTTTGTGTTCCAGACTGACATTTTATACCCGTGGCTTATAAAACGTTTCATGAATTTTATAGGTCACTGTCAAAACAGCTCTCAGAGCTCAAATTATGAAAGGTAAGAAGGAGTGACTGGGTATAAAGCTCATTGTGCTGGAAGGCAGGAAGTACTATTTGTAGTTTAATAAACAACTTAGGGAAATGGCACACAAATCAATTCTAGGAATACTGGGGCCGAACAACTGATAGCTATGTGGTTGGGGAGCCCAAACACTCATAATGGCTCCCTATTGATTATAGTTTTGAGTGGACTTGTGGGTCTCACAATTGATGGTCAAGAACGCTTACAGAAGTGTTCTCTGCTCTGATGAGACTATGTTGTGGATGTCAGGTTTTGGGGTGCTTTTATTCAGTAGGCACTCCATATGCAAATAGAGCTATATAAAATAAATATATACATAGTATCACCAAGAGGTTCAGGTAATGGATCCGTTATCCAGAAAGCTCTGAATTACAGAAAGGTTGTCTCCCATAGACTCCATTTTATTTAAATAATTCAAATTTTTAAAAATGATTTCCTTTTTTCTGTAATAATAAAACAATACTTTGTACTTGATCAAACTAAGATATAATTAATCCTTCTTGAAAGCAAAAACAGCCTATTGGGTTTAGTTAATGTTTATGTGATTTTCTAGTAGGTATGTAGGTATGAAGTTCAAAATTATGTAAAGATCAGTTATCCGGAAAACCCCAGATCCCGAGCATTCTGGATAACAGGTCTCTTACCTGTACTATATTGCCTGAACTTCTTCTTTTGTTTATCTTTGTTGTGTGCTGATCAATTAAATAGCCTGTTTAGAATTTTACCTTCCTACATTGTGCTTAGTTTGGGCTTTGAGTTTACATATATATTCAGTAGGCTGAAAGGGCCTACGATATGTTATCCATGGTGTAACCCTTGGGGGGCTTAAAAACTACGTTGAGTGGCACAGTTTTAAAGCCATTAGTCCCATTGACTTCCAGGTATAAGGTGGGATGAAATAATGGGATAATTATTTGTATTAGGCTTTCAAGACATTTGTAATGGATAACTGCGTTTATCGTCATGTAAGGACTACAAAGGAGTTTTATAAATACATTTATTTTACAGTAATTTATACACCTTTACTTGAGAGGGGTTGGGGTGAATGTGTCAGTTGACAGGGGCACTACATGAAGGCCACAGCTATGACAAATAGATGCAATTATAACATGGAGAAACTTTTAACAATAAGCAAAAGGTAAAGTTCTTTTTTTACTAAATAAAAGATTGCATTTCCACTGGCAGGCTGTGCTAGAATTGAGGTTTCAGTCTCTTTGTTGGTTTGAAAAGTTAAATGGAAAGAGAAAGCGGACAGAAAGGCCTTATCTGTTTGAGTGTTTGTGTCTCCAGGGAAAGCAGCCCCCCACCGAGACGTTGTGCCTGGCAGCAACAACTGGCATGGGATGCTGAGATATGACAGCTTATGAGAGGGAAACAAAGAGTGCACATGTCTAGCAGCTCAATAGGTTAAATGGAATGTTGTGTTTCTTTAACCAACACATTCCAAAGCATGATTACTTCTCTCAGATCAGGGGTGGGTGTGTAAACCTTAAAAATCAATTGTGCAAGGTCACTCCTATGTGTTGCCCATATTCAGGCAGCAGCAGCATGTGATCTGAGGAGTATGTGTTAGACTCATGTGAGCAATGTTGATCTAAGAGCTGTTGTTCAGATGTAATTTATTCATGTTGCTAACTAGAAGTTAACATGTGAGTTAACTATGATCTGCCTTTAATGCTGGGTTTCACATTAGAGACCCTGATTGAACTCCTTGTGACCCTGGACAAGTCCCTTGATCTCCTGGTGCCCAGAATACTTAGGGGCATATGCGCCATATTTATTACTATTCAATGCTTGGGTGCATAGTAAACAATGTCAGTATCAATCTCACTCACATGTAATGCAGTTGGGTATTGATATAATATCAAAACAGAGCATTTAATGGTAATAATTATGTGAACATTGTGGCTTCCTTCATAACTACAAAAACCAACATACCCCAAACCATTAAGTGCTATTAGTTCCATGGGGGAAAGGTGCTATTTCCACACCTATACCAGAAAATTGTCTTTCATTTTAATAATCCTTTTTTAATGGCTTTACAAAGATTGCTCATCATTCAAGTTAGTCCCTGTTCAAGTGGAACCTATCACACAAGACACATGCATTTGGGTCAGTTTGATCAGGAACCAAAAAAAACTGCAAGTATGCTTTTGGAGTGTGGGAATGCAAACTATAATTGGTCTCTGTGGAGCAATTTCATTACACAAAATAGATGGACCAACTTCAAACCTAGAGATGCGTCAGGGTTACAACTCCCAGAATCCTAACACTGGTCATAGAATTAGTGTGCTTTTTGATATACAGGAATAAGCCAGGTCATGTACCAATTAATAATCAAAAGGGGGAATGTAATATGTTTCGCTAGCACAAAAAACCTGCGCAAAGACGCTTACGAATGTTAGCGACCATCAGAGGTGTGACTAGATGTTACTTGGCCCCACAGCAGATTATTTTTCAGGTTTTACCAATATTTATTTAAATTGCATATGAATTAGAAACTCATGGGGCCCCTATATCTCCTGCCCCAGCTGCAGCCGCAGGGTCTGCTACCTCTATAGTTACACCCCTGGCAACCATGTTTGCTTTTTTTTTACTAATTAAACAACTTCATCGCAAAGTTTGCGAACAAAGAATTTTTGCGAATGTTTGCAGCGGATGTAATAAAATGTTGCGATTGCAAAACCTTTTTGCAACAGAATATTTATCTAAATTCCAGAGCAGGTGTTAATGTTAAACCTTTGCTTAGTGAAAATGAATAATGTAATTTTCGCCAGCAACTGATTTTACATTACGAGCAGTGATAAACATTTGCAATTACACCATTTTAAATACACACGCGACATTAAACTACATAACTACACCCCAAAAGAATTGTGGAGTTAAAGGAACGTCCCTTCATCTATTGCAACAAAAGTTCTTACTGAAGCTACCACCTCTCCTGAGCTCCAGACTAGTCCACCTCACCCTTCACCCTACAACACATCTTTTGCCCACAAATGCTGTGGGACAGGCTTGAAAACATTGTACATTGAAGACCTATGATCTGCAATGGAGACTCAGCTTCCTTATAGTGGGTTAATTATTATACTCCACATATCATGGTTATCTCCCGATTTCACTAATCTATGCCTAAACTCAAGGTATGAAGTTCCAGGGGTAATGACATTCTGAAAACTTCACCAATCCCTCTCCATGTTTGACTATAGGGATTATTATTAACATGTATATTTAGAGTGCCAACATATTGCACAGGGATGGTGTTCTTTTCATTTATCCACAGCACAAAATAATGATTTCCACTTGGATTTTGGTGAACTACTATCAGCTTTCTTATGTTTCTCTGTTAGCAGTGGGGTTGACTTGGGTCTCCTACCATCGAGGCGTCTGCCATTGAGTTGGAGATGAATGTGCAAGTTAAAACTATTGTACCTTTTGTCTGAATGGCAGTTTGATTCTGTCAGGTCATCAAGGTTTTGGCATCATTTTCTCAGCGGTCTTTGATGAATTTTATGCATGTGTCCACTTCCAAACGTCTGGATCACATTACAATGGACACAGGAAAATGAAGGTCTCTCAAAATGGATTTTGAGCTTTGCTGTAGTCCTTGTTTTCTTACAATTTTCTGTTTCACCTCCTCAGACTGTTCACTGAATGACTGGCTGAATGTGTGTTTCTTATACCTGCAACTCATCACAATTGAAGGTATTTATGTTGAAAGTATCCAAATACAGCAACTTTATATTTTCCCTCATTTTTACACCTTTTATTGTGGTCCTACCAATGTATAGTACATAATGCATTGCTCTGATTTAATATTTTCGTGGATTTTTTTTTTGTCCCTTGAGGGTTCTACTGTAAATTACCTACTTGAAATCCAAATATTTCTTATAACGTCTAATTGGTGTAAATAATTTTGTCCATTCCAATTTAAGCTTTCTGTGTAGAATAAGATGATGATAGTACAGGTATAGGACCTGTTATCCAGAATGCACCGGACCTGTGGTTTTCCAGATAACTGGTCTCTCTGTAATTTGGATCTTAATATCTTAAATCTACTAGATAATAATGTAAACAGTAAATAAACCAAATAGGCTGGTTTATAATATTTTTTAATGATTATGATTAATTATATCTTTGTTTGGATCAAGTACCAGGTACTGTTTTATTGTTACAGAGAAAAAGGAAATTTGGATAAATTGGATAAGATCGAGTCTATGGGAGAAAGCCTTTCTGTAATTTGGGGCTTTCTAGATAATGGATCCCATAACTGTAGTTATTTTCCAAATGTTTTTGTGCTCTTCCAGTGCAAACAAAATAAATACATATGTAAAGTCCATAGTATTGTTATTCTGTGCATTGGCAGAACAGGTGCATTATTTGACAAAATTGGCATCAATATTTTTGGGCATGATTGTACATGTCAATATGTTTCACTAAAGATAAGAAATACAGAAAATCCCTTTATTCCCATAGTGTCAGGCACTATGCGAAAGAAACTCTGTGATTGGCACAGGGGAAATCACTGCATATGGAGAACAATTGCTAATTTTGTGATGAGAGCATAATGTGTCAGATTCTGTAACAGATGGGTGACAGTATCACAAGAGACACTGAGTGTTACAGTTTTTTTTTATTAGATTTGCATGACAACGCCAGTTTTATCATCTAACGATTAGCTATTTTCTGCAGCAGGCTATTTCGTGCCAACAGTTCATTTCCTTGGCCAATTCATTGCTGATAATGAGCACTTTGTGCAGAAGAAAAATGATCTGACATTGTTTTCTAAATAAAGCGGAGACTATTAAGCCTAAGGGGCATCAAAGGATAAGCACGGAGTGTGTGAAAAGCTGTTGGAAGTTATAATGACCAATTGTACCGCATGCTGCTCAGATTGTATCTATTTGCTCATTTGCTTGGCTGAACATATTAAGAGGCGCTCATAAATTCTAGACGTTCCACATAAAACAACTTAAACTATTGCACCACATTATCATATAGAGCAGAACATATTATGAGGCGCTCATAAATTCTAGACGTTCCGCATAAAGTAACTTAAACTATTGCACCCCATTATCATATAGAGCAGAACATTTGCAAGCAGAAGTCGATTATTCAATTCAAAAATGAGGAATAGCATCATTAGCCTCTAGAAAAGACCTCGTAGTAGACGACATAATAATCCCCAAGTGTAGCTTTTTTTATCATAAGTAAATAAAAACAAAATACAATATATCACCTTTAAAGCACTTCTAATTAGAGCTCTGTGATTTTCTCACAGTTTTTACAATAGATGGGAGATTTATCACTCTCTAGTCATTCCTATGGGATTTTTAGAAGTGTATATATCCAAGGGTGAAAGGGGGAGTTAATTTTTTGGGGGTTTTATTAGTTGTATTAGAGCTTTTTGAAATCATGATTAAACTCTATCCCCCATATGCAATAAAAGGCACTAAGTTTGCCCAGGAGCAGTAACCAATAAGATTTTTGATTTAAACAGTTAACCAGTAAATTCTGACTGCTGATTGGTTGCTATGGGTTACTGCTGTTGGCCAAACTTAGCACCTTTCTCCTAAACCACAAATGCCATGAAAGTTATTAAAAAACGAATATAAAAATGTAAGAATGGAAAATAACACTGAATGATATGCTAAAGAATCCGAAAAACCTCTAAAAATTCTAGACCATTACTAGCAGAAAAAAAAAACTCTAAAAGCCTGAATTGTTAACAAAAAAGGTCCAATTGGATCAGCGCAGCTCCCACTGACTTTTATATGACCTCCCACTGACTTTTATATGACCTCAACTGCTTTTACTTTATACTTAATAAGTTTCAAATTGTTTGCTTTTAGAGAAATAAAAAAACTCAAATGTTTAGAGAAAAAAATGCAATTTGTGAAAAAAACAGAAATAAGAATGTTAGTAAATAAGCCCCTTAGAGTTCACCATTTGATAAATACACTTAGAAAAGGGGTGAGCTCTAATTATACACTTTGATATATTGAAATATTGCATTGGATCGGTTTCCTTTGCCTTGCTATGCTTTCTTAACTCAATCGCTCTGCTAATTAATCCTACTAAAGGCTAAAAATCTTGCAGTAATGTTGTTTGTAATGGAGTACAAACAAACAGGAAGTTTTATTGCCCAAGCTAAATATTCTCCAGTGTGGGCAACAAACAGTAGAGAGTAGTTATTACATGTCCTCATAGTGATACAGTAGCTGGTTTCTTAGCAATACGGTTCTGTATCCATAGTGGTATCAATGTGTGCAAAGCATTTTATGTGTTCTACCACCCAGCTACATAAGAATTTATGTGCGGAACAGTATAAGGTTGGTATTTCATTTTTACTGTACAATTCATCCAATCTATAGAAAACGGCTGTGTAAATAGATTTTGTTTTATGGCCCAAAACAGCCATTACCCCTTTTTTAATTGTAAAGCTGCTATTAGAGCAAGTAACAGACTGCAATGTGCTGCTGCTTTATTTTGGTTTTGATTTAGTTTGGTTTATTTCCACGTGAATATGTGTGACAAATTGTAACAGTGGTTTCAGTTAGTTGTAAGTACAGTTTAGGTTTCATGTTGTGCTGATAATATTGCAAGTGTACAGTAGCTACATTCATTGAGGAAACTAATGTTTGTTTATTTTCAGATTTAGTGCCACTTACACCAGCATTGGTTGGCAGATAATATTATTTCCTGACCGAAATGTTTAAAGGGGACCTGTCACGCAAAAAAAAAAATATTCCAAATCCTATTTTATCATGTTAGTTAAGCAAAATAAAATTAAATTACACTATATAAATTATTTGAATCTTGTTTCCTTCAGTCAGGGAATTCCTAATTATAGCAAGCAGGCAGGGACCATTTTGTGGACACTGTTATTAAGGCAAGCCTTGCATCATCTCAGAATCTTATTTGTGCACCAGCATGGGGGAACTGATGTCCATGCACTGGCTACACAATTAAATGGTAAAGAGAACAGGGGAGAGCAGTGACAACTAGTAAGTGCTGAATGCAAAGTGAAAGTAATTTCCTGCTCCAGCTCCATTCCTAAGGCATAAAGGAGGGGCAGGCAATATTTGATTGACAGCTGAGATTTTTAAATGGGCCCCCCCAAGGTATGAAGATCCAAATTACGAAAAAGTATATTATTCAGAAAACACCGGGTCCACAGCATTCTTGATAACAAGTCCCATACTTGCACATTTGTATATTTCCTTTGCTGTGTAGGCTGAAGGACACATGGAGCAGCTGGCCAACATGCATTATTGCTTGGAGAGCTGTATATTTATCAAGGGTCGAATTGTAAAATTGAAAAAACTTTGAAATTGGAATTCAAAAAGACCAACCGAAATTAAGTCAAAGGTTTTTTTTGGTCAAATAGGTCCGTTTTTGATTGAATAGGTCTGTATTCAACTGAATTCGAATCGTACGAATTGAAGGAATATGAGGAATATATTCCCAGAAAAAAACCTTTGATTTTTCAAAGTCTACCAATTGACTCCAAAAAGGTTCTAGGAGGTCCCCCATAGGCTAAAACAGTAATTCGGCAGGTTTTAGATGGCGAATGGAATTTTTAAAGAGACAGTACGGGGCAGATTTATCAAGGTTCGAATTTCAAAGTGATAAATACTTCGAAATTCGACCATCGAATGGCTTTACTTTACCGTGACTTTACCGTTTTCATCCATCGATCGAACGATTTTTCTTCGACTTCAAAAAACGTAGAAAACTGCTCTAGAAGGTCCCCATAGGTTAACATAGCACTTCGGCAGGTTTAATTTGGCTACGCATTGAAGTAGAAGTTTTTTAAAGAGACTGCTTCGATTATCGAATGGTCGAATATTCGAACGATTTTACTTCGAATCTAATTTGAAGTCGAAGTCGTAATATCCTATTTGATGGTTGAAGTATCCAAAAAAATTACTTTGAATTTCGAATTTTTTTACTTTGAAAATTCCCTCTAATTCACTTCGTCCCTTGATAAATCTGCCCCTACATGATAAATTTCGATATTCGAATTTTCATATTTTTTCAAATTTTAATCGAATTTGGACTATTCCCTAGTCGAAGTACACACAAAATAGCTCCAAATTTACATTTTTTTCATTAGAAAATTGACCTCGACCTTTGATAAATCTGACCCTGATTATTTAAATGACATATACATTTGTATATTTCCTCTGCTGTGTATGCTGAAGTCACAAGGTGCCTTTTCAGAGACCTGCCAGGAGTGTGAGAAAACTATAGATTAGCATATATCTGTATTCTCTGTGGCTGTGAATGATACATTTAAATTCCTATTGGGCTTTTCCTTGGCCCCCTGTTAATGAACCTAGTATAGAGGAGAATATCCCTGCTGACCTCAAAAGGCCCCTTTTGAACTGGTTTTCCCAAAGTGCCATGTACATATTTTTCCATGTGCAACTAAAACATACTGTTCAATGTAATATAAGTATGTGTAAGTGTAAGCACCCACAGCTAATGTAGAGCATTTAAGAGAGTACTATCCACTAACATTTATTACAGTAGGCGCATACATTCTTATACAGGTATGGGACATGTTATCCAGAATGCTCGGGACCTGGGGTTTTCCGGATAACGGATCTTTCTGTAATTTGGGTCTTCATGCTTTAAGTCTACTAGAAATTCATTTAAACATTAAATAAACCCAATAGGCTGGTTTTGCTTTCAATAAGGATTAATTATATCTTAGTTGGGATCAAGTACAAACTACTGTTTTATTATTACAGAGAAAAAGGAAATCATTTTTAGAAGTTTGGATTATTTGGATAAAATGGAGTCTATGGGAGCCATTCGGTAATTCGGAGCTCTCTGTATATCGGGTTTCCGGATAAGGGGTCCTATACCTGTATTAACTGAAGTCACGTGTAACAGATTTACTGTATAACCGTCATTCCATTCTGAATGACACACATTTAGATGTATCATTTAAATAGGACAATCTGCCACAAAGACTATTTATATAGTTACTACAAATACAATTCCACTAAAAGACATTGCAAAGGAAAGCTTTAAAGTGTAAACCACTTCTGTAGAAACCATTGCCACCGCAACCTTGGAACTTTCCATGGTGGAGACTGTTACATGAAATCAATGACCATGCCAGGAAAAACCATTCCAATGACAACCACTGTCATAGTTCAGTGTAACCATTCCAACTGAAATCAATGTCATGACAAAGGATGTTCAATTAAGTTGAAGTTCACCTTTAAATTATATTTTAGCATGACAGTGATATTATAAACCGCTTGCAATTATTTGTTGTGGTTTTTGTATTGGTTTTATGTTCAGAATTTCTTGGAATTTCAGCACGTGCCTGGTTCCAAGGGTGAAATCTACTGTAGCAAACAGGCAGTGGTGTGAATGAGAGACAGCTTGATGAAAAGGAAAAGCCCAAACAGAAAGTTAAGTAACAAAAAGTAACAATAACTAAAAAATGTTTGCCATAGAGAGCTATAGCTATTTGGATGCTGCGATCAGTGACCCCCATTTAAAAGGTAGAAAGAAGCAGAAGAAAATTCAAAAACTATAAAAAAATAAATAGAAATAAAATAAATATATAGAAATAAAATTGAAAGTTGATAAGAATAGGGCATTCTATAACATACTACCAAGTCTACAAGATTTAGTAGCACCATCAAGTCTACTAGAAAATCATGTAAACATTAAATAAACCTAATAGGTTGCTTTTGCTTCCAGTAAGGATTAATTATTTTAGTTTGGATTGAGTACAAAATACTGTTTTATAATTACAGAGAAAAGGAAATAATTTTTAACAATTTGGATTAAATGGTCTATAGGATATGGCCTTTCTGTAATTCAGAGCTTTTTGGATAACGGGTTTCCAGACAATGGATCCCATACCCAAACTTCAAGCAAAAATAACCTTTTTTTTGACCCATCTTGCAGATGACGTTAACCTTTTTACTGTGCATCTGAATCAGAATCTTCTGCAGAGTTGCACAATAAACCATAATGGAGATAGTTGCTAATAGGCCTGAGCACAAGCCCTGATTAATTTATTAATCAAGGTCACATAGAAATCTATGCGTTCATTAAAATTCCACTAGAAGCAAACTGTTCTGATTTCTTTTTGAAACTGCCTGTAGAGCTGTGGTGCAATTCCAGACTCCCATATTCTAGTTTTCCTGCTATTGCTACTGGAAAACAATATCCAGTCCAATATCCAATCTAATGAGGTCATTGCTTTCTTGCTGTTTCCAAAACAATTTATTCTGCAGGAGCAAAAAGCCAAACCACTGCACAAATAAATGGGCATCAGCGGGGGAGAGGGCCATTGAGTGTAGTGTAACGTGATGCACCATATGCTGGGAAAAGTAATGGGTAGAGCTCCAAAAACAGATTGGTACTTGGTACCTCTGGATATACTGGTTCTTTATAAAAATAAGAAGAATAACGCTAAGTAAAATGTGCATTTCACTTAGGGGCAGATTTACATAGGGTCGAATATCGAGGGTTAATTAAGGAGGAAGGGTTTAGCACAAATAGTTCGAACGAACGAAAAATCGAACAATTAAATCCTTGGAATCGTTGGATTCGAAGGATTTTAATCCATCTATTCGACCTAAAAAAACTACCAAAGCCTATGGTGGCTTTTAGGTGGCGAACTAGGGGGTCGAAGTTTTTTCTAAAAGAGACAATAGTCAAACGATTTTTAGTTCAAATCGTTCGATTCGAAGTCGAAGGTCGAAGCAGCCCATTCGATGGTCGAAGTAGCCAAAAAAAACCATTCGAAATTCGAAGTTTTTTTCCTCTATTCCTTCACTCGAGCTAAGTAAATGGGCCCCTTACTGTTGGTAGCTATCAGGCTCATCATCCCATAACCAAGAGAGTGTGACAGGTGTCCTTCATTTGTTGGCGAGGAGGCTGTTTATGTTTATTATGGAGACCAAAGTCTATGATTTAAAACTGATACCATGGCGGGGGAAAGACTGAACAAATGGTTGTTAAAATATTTGCAGGGCTTAAAGACTTTTCTGTTACTAGCAGATCAGTTGGAGCTATGTAACTTTCATCACACTTGTAAATACTAATGTTTCATAGCCCATCAACTCAGATAACTTAGCATTGATTTATCTATCATGTGCCAGAAGATTATGTTGCAAATGACACAGTCCTGTTGGTTACAGACTGGAAACTATGTCCAGGGGGTCAGTTTCCCTCACACTATCTTGTTAACAACACAGCTGAAACAGCAATGAAAGTAGGCTTAATGTTTATGATGATAGGCAATCCCATGTGATATGTAGTATGAGGTTATATACAACTTATTTCTGCATTTTATGCAGCACTAAAAAAGTCCACTGTGGTTTTACTTGCAATAATAGTCCCACTATATTTATGCAGCTGAAGTATCTCTCCCATCCTCATCTGTAGCTCACAATGATCATTTGCAGAAACATCAACTAACCCTCATATCATTATAGTGATAATGATCCAGTTCTGAATATTTTTTTACCAAATTCCTCTATAAGCCAAGAGGCCTATTTTAGTGGTTTTAGGACAGTGACCGACAGGGAGATTTATCCCCCCATGATTATTTATGCGCGACTGTGGGCAACAAATCTCCCAAAAATGCAAATCCACTGGAAATAACTGAAATCGCTGGTGGTAAAACCAACATATCGCAAAGCCACTCGAAGTTTCCTTCTAAAGGCAACTTCGGGCGACTATTCTGGCAAATATTTTGGTTTTTCTGCCGGCAATTTCAGTTATTTCACTCGCAGTCATGCATATATAATCGCCGGCAACAAATCTCCCCGTTGGCCACTGTTGATAAATAGTGTATAGAGAAGTTAGTGTTTATCACAAATTTAACAAAGATGGTGTTTACAATAATTGAGCTGCGTTGAACAATATATTCACTGAACAGTGGATTCTGAGAGCAATGGCACACACATTGTTTTGTCTACTGGCAGAGAAATACGTCCTGTACTGCCCTGTATGTGCAGTAGTTGACATGAATGGCATCTGCCTGTCACTGCACACACTAGATCGTTTTCAGTCACATTTGAGTCTGGCTAAAAGCTGCCTGATGTGTGCAGTAACATGCAGGTGCCATTCATTTCATGGCATTTGAGAACACTGTGTATAACACTGCCCTTATATTAGGAGATTGTATGGCTACCATCAGTGTATATTCATGACCTGCTTTCATTACTCTGAAATAGGGAACTACAGAACATTTAAACAAAGATATCACCTTTAAATAAATGTGTGGAAATGCATTTAGGGCATGTTTATTGGTTGTTCGTAGGCAAAACAGGACTGCCATGAACTATACCTATGGACATAAGGCATATTAGGCCACCAGCATGAAAAAGGTTGCACAGACTGTTTGAAAATATCAGATGCATGGCAAATAAGGATGCTGACAGGGAAAACAAACCATGTTTAATGCTTTTAAGTCCTACTGATTTGTTATTTCCCTTTCATGGCAGATTCCAGCGAGGAAATCTCAGGGAGACCTGTTAGCACGGTTCTAAAATAGACTGAGATGTGCAGGAAGCAAAACTATAGCTGCACTGAGAGAAAAAAATTATTATGGATACTTAGCAGCTATTAGTGCAGAGGCGCTTTAGTCATTTTCTCTATCTATCCATGCTTGGGGCTGCAATATTGCTTTTGTGCCAAGATAACAGCACCTGGATTACACTCAGTTAAAAGCAGAGAAGAATTACGATTGGTAAATTAACACTCCAATTTCTATTTTAGGCTGGGTTAAGGCACCAGTATAATAGGGAACTAGACTGGGCTGATTTGTATGAATAAATAGATTCAGAACTCATGCTATTAGTGTGTTGGAAAATAACAAAAAGAATACTGTATTTATTGCACTTCCTAACTTAATAATAAAAATCATAGTAATGATAATAGTTTTTCTCTTGCCTTTCACCATTTTTCCCTTCTCGGATCCCTAATGGACCCAGTTAATTAACATTTAGAGGACACTGATACATTTAGGGGAATACTCAAAAGTGTAAAACAAATTGATTACTTCTGAAGCTTGTAAATGAAAATGATGCACCATAGAAATCATTCATTACAAATTCCTCACAAATTATTAATTCATCATAATAAAACACCCTAAATATGAAGGCCAGGGGTCCACTGAACAGTTTGATGCCCATTATGCATAGATTTACCAAAGTATGTGGTATGTACAGACCCCAAATAAAGTGAATATGAATTGCTCCGCCTGCCAACTCAGCTGCTGCAAACAGAGTCCCCTGACTGTATATTATGTGTCGTAACACCCCCTAACTGTACAAAGACCCCTGGAAAACCATGTATTTTTGGAAAGTACACATTCTGACATACCCAAGAAGGGTAAAGAAAGTCTTTCTATAACAAACTGCAAATATTTCCTAAACATAGTGGGTTTTATTACATTTCTGAAAACCTAAAAATGTTGCAATTTACCGCACAATGTTTTATGTACAAAGCAAAATCCCCCTAAATATGAACGGCAGAGGGCTTCTGAAGAGATTGCTGCCCAATATGCCTAGATTTACCAAAATGTGTGGTATGCATGGAAACCAAATGGAAAGCCATATAGGTATAGGTTGGGGCTCAGGAGAGGACACGGTGGGGCTAGTATATATAGAAGTATCTTGCTGTAAATTATAATAACAATGTGATAGACAAGATACCACTGTGGAGGTCTGTGACCAGGGCCGCCATTAGAAATCACGGGGCCCCGTACAACAAAATTTTTGGGGCCCCCTGGGCCCCGCCCACACTAACGACCAAGCTCCACCCCATATGCCGCCCACTCCACATCGCAGTTAAAAGACCACACAGACATCATCGCTAAAAAAGTAACCCCCCCACACAAGTTATAAAAAGCTATTGATGGTCAGGGCCCCCTTATAAAAGATTGGGGCCCCAAAAAAAAAATGTAAAAAAAAATGTTTTTTTAAAAAAAAAAAAGTGGCAGGGGCCCCCTTACAAGATGAAAAAAATTGGGGCCCCAAAAAATTAAAAAAAAAAAAATTAAAAAAAATGTTTTTTTTTAAAAAAAATGTTTTTTTTTTAAAAAAAATGTTTTTTTTTAAAAAAAATGTTTTTTTAAAAAAAAATGTTTTTTTTTAAAAAAAATGTTTTTTTTAAAAAAAAATGTTTTTTTTTTAAAAAAAAATGTTTTTTTTAAAAAAAAATGTTTTTTTTAAAAAAAAAAAAGTGGCAGGGGCCCCCTTACAAGATGAAAAAAATTGGGGCCCCAAAAAATTAAAAAAAAAAAATTAAAAAAATGTTTTTTTTTAAAAAAAATGTTTTTTTTTTAAAAAAAATGTTTTTTTTTAAAAAAAATGTTTTTTTTTTAAAAAAATGTTTTTTTTTTAAAAAAAATGTTTTTTTTTAAAAAAAATGTTTTTTTTAAAAAAAATGTTTTTTTTTAAAAAAAATGTTTTTTTTAAAAAAAAATGTTTTTTTTAAAAAAAAACATTGGTGGCAGGGGTCCCCTTATAAGTTAAAAACAAATTGGGGCCCCAAAAAATTAAAAAAAAAAAAAAAAAGTTTTTTTAAAAAAAACATTGGTGTCAGGGGCCCCCTTACAAGTTAAAAAAAATTGGGGCCCCAAAAAAATTTTTTTTACAAAAAGATTGGTGGCAGGGGTCTATAGAATATTAAAATAATACATTGGTGGCCAGGGGATTAAAAAAAAAAAAAATATACAAACTGGTGTTCAGTAGAATTGAACTCATGGCTTCACTACTTCAACTTCGCCTCCTTTCGTGACTTCGGGTCTTTGCGCCGCTTCAGGACTTCGGCTTCGGCTGTTTTCGTGACTTCGGGTCTTTTCGGCGCTTCGTGACTTCGGGTCTTTTCAGCGCTTCGTGACTTCGGGTCTTTCCGTGACTTCGGGTCTTTTCGGCGGATCGGCTTCGGCTTTTCGGCACTTCCGCATTCGGCAACTTAGAGGGAGGACGTACGGCTCGGGCGCTCGTAAGGGGGGCCCGGATCTTCAAAAAATGCAGCGCTGCCGGGCCCCCCTTCATGCCCGGGCCCGGTACGCTTGTCCCCCCTATCCCCCCCTGATGGCGGCCCTGTCTGTGACCATATAAACAGGTAAGGGAACTCTAAGTATCAGTATGAAAGAGAATAAATACATTACTATAAATGATGATACCTATCTTTCTGGGTATATATAGTATACAGTAGGGATGCACCGAATCCAGGATTCGGTTCGGGATTCGGCCAGGATTCGTCCTTTTTCAGCAGGATTCGGCCAAATCCTTTCGCCCGGCTGAACCGAATCCTAACTTGCCTATGCAAATTAGGGGCGGGGAGGGAAATATCGTGACTTTTTGTCACAAAACAAGGAAGTGAAAAATGTTTTCACTTTCCCACCCCTAATTTACCCCCCACCCCAAATTAGGATTCGGTTCAGTATTCGGCCGAATCTTTAGAGAAGGATTCGGGGGTTCAGCCGAATCCGAAATAGTGGATTCTGTGCATCCCTAGTATACAGTGTACCAGACAGGATTGTTAAAACAAAGTTGTAGCACTCCCCACAGCGGTGCCCCCCCAGCCTGCAGCAGCAACACTAGAGGCCCTCACCACACCGCAGGCCGCAGCTCAACAAGTGGTGCAGTTATTATTATCCTTTTATTTATATAGTGTCAATTTATTCTGCAGTGCTTTACAGAGATTATACATTATTTATATTAGTCCATGCTCCAAGTGGAGCTTACAGTCTAAGGTCCCTATCACATTGACAGAACACACTAAAGTTTCAACAGGAGCTGATTAACCTGTTTGTATGCTTTATCCATAGGAAGCTCACGGCTTCGGACTTGGGGGTCTGGAGCTGCCACCTCCGGGGCCCCCACACACGCGTGCCACCCCCTACCCAGGTCATTGAGGTCCTTCATATGCCCACAATGCAAAGCTTGGATTTTTTTGTTTGTGGTTGCAATCGGGAGAGGCCAGGTGGAAGCGTCATTAGCCGCCGATGAGGATCGGGTATGGGTCCCCAGAGGCCCACTAGGTTTTTTCCCAGTGTTCCGCTGGCCCTGTCTGACCCTGGGAGCTCATACAGACACAGTCTTTGAATATAGCGCCCTAGCTGAATGTAGTACCTTGTGGTACAATTCTATCAATATTTCAGTTCAAATCAATAATTGTAGATGCATTATATTTAATAATTTTATGGTGCAGCAAGAGAGCTATATGGGATATAGGGTGGAAGGGGGTTGTCCCTAACCTGCCGATAGATACTTGTGGCTAAGTCACCCATTTAAAATAAGCACATGCAAAGGCATGACAACTATGTATAAATGTTACCAAATACTTTTTCACATTGGATCCACATGTATTATGGTATATTTTCCCTTTAGAAAAACAGACCCTCCAGTAAGTTTGTATACAATAACAGGAGATATGCCTAAAGAGAATTCAGAGGAAACACAATGGATAAACAAAGAAGGATGGGAACAGAATCAGATGACCAGCAGCACATCAGAGAGCATGGGGAACTAATACTCATTTCAATATATTCAGTACAGTTTTTCTACATTTATTATAGTATTCATTGATGTAATTGTTTGCCATACCAGTTATTTCTGTCTGGTGGATTTAAAAACATTTTTCTTTGAGCAGGCCCAGTTCTTGTCGAATTCTGTTCACCATCATCAGCTCTACCATGCTTCCCAGTCTTTATCTGTTGTCTGGAAACATCTCAATGAATCCATTATTTGCAATTGAGCATTATTTAAAGGGCATGTAATAATAGATCATATTAGAAGCATTAAAATTATTACATTTTCTATAATATATTTCTTATTACGTATCCAAATATAGAGCCTTCAGTTTCCAAGCTACCTGAAGAAATCAGACAGGACTAATAAAATTGTTTGAAGATATGCAAAACGATTGTGGAGGATAAATAAGTGACGAGCAGGAGGGGACGTCAATGCTCTGAGAGGAAGCCAGTTTGGCGAAATGCGTCAGCGAGGACGCCGTCGCTCTGAATTTGCGGAAGCGTGTCACTGATATCCGCATTGGACTCTAAGGGACACAGAGGAACCGAAAGCGCAATACGGAATGCACAGGACACTTTTTTTCAATGCGGTTTGACAACGGATGTTTGTGAGTGGGATTTTAATTATTTATTAAACTTGTGAAAAACGCTTCCGCACATGTCCATTTATCGCTCCACATTAAGCAGATAAAGAAGAAGTCTCAGAACAGGAAGAAATCGATTTTAACCAACGCCTTCCTTGTCTCACGTCTAGTGAGATTAATATACCACTGGGGGCACTAGGATTCTAGAGGTTGGTTGCTATACCATCACCTCCCTAGTTACGCAGCTCACACTGTGGGAATCACTGCACACAGCACCTTATGCTCATAGAGCTAATGTGATTAGTGGGGATTTTATGATTTCACGGTTTTAAAAGTGTGTTACATTCAATCACGGATTGTTTTGTTAAATAACCCTCTCTCACGGAGAAAGTAAAAAGTAGTGAACAAATGCACTGTTGTTATTAAGTTATAAATAATCACTAAGGGTGAGATCTGAATTTCAATTTATAAATACTACACTATAGAAAACTTTCTGTTATCTCCCCCTCGATAAACTTTGGTTATTTGAGGGATACAGCAATTCATATTTGAAGAGTGTACGTGAAGAAATCAGACATTTTAATTTTCTGCTGAGAGCAGCCCTTTAAATAAACAAAATGATCAGTCATTCTTGTGGGTTACAGAAGCAGTCAAGAGCACCTGTGGTATACTTTGTAAGTCATTGTTACATGTATCTGTGCTACTGTCTTTAGATGATCTTTATTGTAGTTGCACAGAGCCTTGGGTAATATTCTTGAGCTAATAGTGGCGGAATTTATGATGTGCAATATTTGCAATTGTCTAGTAAGTGAGAAGAACCAATCAGCAGTCAGCATTTACTGGCCAGATGTGTGAAACTGCTAGTGATCATGTAAAAACACTACTACCCTAAAATGGTATTGTGTGTCCCCACTTTGCAACAGCTAGAGGATGATTAGAATAACATAATATGCCCATCACTGGCAGCGCAGAAGTAGTGTACTTGTAGTAAATAAATAAACTCAAACAAAATCAAAGATTCTTAAAAGCTACATTTTACCAAGGATTTTAAACTTTTTTTCATAGCATTACCACTTTTGGTGTTCTAGCATCATTTCTACAATAGTACACTACATTTAGTTACTATAACACCATAACACAGACTGTTTGCTTTCCCTTGCATGCCATCTTGTGTTCTGTTCTGGTACTGTCATGCAAATTGTCCATCTGTCACCTTTGTCATGACCCTTTGCTTTCACTTGTACTATAGGAACAAGTAGGCTTTGTGGGTTGTTCCATAGGTGTATTTTGATCATTTATTTTACCATGTGACAATTACACAGATATTTTTGTGCACCTTTTCAATTTATCACCCTGAGAAAGTTTATTTTACATGCCCTTTAATAATGCAATGGAGGCTTTCAGTTACAGTTTAACTACAGGTTGACCATATGCATTTACTTTCAATGGGCCTTTCCAAGTCCTGAATGAACATATAAATAAAAGTGCCCCTAACAGAAAACCTGCAGCACACCACTTTAACCTGGAAAATTACTTTCCTTACCTAGTCAGCCAGACACTATTCATTTATTAAAAATCTTGATAAAATATAAATGAACCACATCTGCTGCAATGCCACTGCCCATCTTCATACTTACTACAACATTTCAATCAGTTTGTTTGACATTTTTCATAAAACCACATAGTAGATCCATGGAGCCACAAGAGAAAGTTACATTACATTAGCATGTGAGTCAAAATTCTTCTATTGTGTTACATTTCTGCAGCCTGATGATATCTTTATACAAGCATGGTCGCTCAGCATGGGGGTCTTAGTTTGATTTCAGCATGGGCACTATGTGCAAGGAGTAATTTCCTCCCCATGTTTGTGAGGGTTTCCTCCCCTCCTCTCCAAATCATACAGGCAGGTTAACTGGATCCCTGTAAAATTAATCATACTGTGTGTTAATGTGAACTAGCGGACCTTAGATTGTAAGCTCCACTGGGGCAGGGACCAATATTAACAATAAAATGTTTTCAAATGATAACATGTAGAAGACATCATACAATACCAACTACTTTACCCAATGTTTTTCAGACTCTGAATACTAACAAGTGTTTTACACCATCTTAAGTTATTCCTATACCACACCATGCTGTTGATCCAATGGGCTACTGGATTTAAAATTAAGGGGTAACCCACCTAATAACCCCCACCCAGTCCATGTTTTTGTGTGTAAGTGGAAATAAGATGCCACTTTTTAAAACTGGACTATATTCGGCAGGATAGCTGTACATTTTCTTTTTTCTTTCTACTGTCATCTTACTGCTAGAGAATACTATTGCCTACCATTGGTTGTGCAGAAAGAATCCCAAGGCACACAGGATAATTGCAAGCAAGCTGCCTTGCGTGTTTATTGCGAAGTGCAAAGTTTCGGGGTCACGCCCCTTTTTCAAGCATGCTTGAGAAAGGGGCATGACCCTGAAACGTTGCACTTCGCAATAAACACGCAAGGCAGCTTGCTTGCAATTATCCTGTGTGCCTTGGGATTCTTTCTGCTGGACTGTTTGTGAGCGGCCGATCCTCTACCTTCGTGCACCAGGTGTCGTTACTTTAATTTACTACGGGTGTGCGAGAGCCATAGTTGAACCACCGTTGGTTGTGAACACAACTTCATTCCTAAAACCCATCAAAATAAAGCAAAATTAGGGAGAGGTTGCATTACACTGTGAGTCTAAGGGTGGTTGGGGAACTGTCCCCAGCGAACAAACATAGACTGTTAAGGAATCCTTTCAGTCTGTGGAATCAGGTATGCTGGTATGTAAAAATATATTTTCCCTTTAAAATAAGTAAATAAATAATATTTATGTTAACAGAATATTTAACAAAACTGAAAAAATAGGTGCACATTACATTAACCTCATCACACCATTTCATTAACTATTCTATGGGCTCTTCAATATAGCATTGTTCAAAAGAACATTGTTTCACCAAACATTCCTTTCTTTCCACTTTAACTTAATGTTTAGAAAAATAGAGAGCTTGAGACAGTGTGTAATAGGTCACCTCTATGTTAGACAGGGGGCCGATGTATCAATTTTCAAGATCGAGCAATCTCGACTTTTATTCCAGAATACTGGGGGGTTCACTATTGTTAGAATATTTTAGAAATAACTCAAATTGGTTAATTGCGATTGCATTTAATCACAGAAAAAAAAGTCAATCTCAAATGAAAATCACATTGTACTATTCCTTTTTCAATGATGATGAAAAATCTATACTGTTTGAACATCAACTTGCTTAAATCCTTCACATACACCACTGATTTCTATAAAATCTCAACAGGTTTTAGGTGGTAGCATCTTTCATTTCGATAATTATTATTATTATTATCATCCTTTATTTATATTACACCAACATATTCTGCAGCACTTTACAAAGATTATTCATCATTCTCTGCCCCAGGAGCTTACAATTTAAGGTCCATATCTAAGGAAGAGCACTGGGGCCAGCAAAAAATAAATAAAAAAAGATGAATTATGACTTTTAAATCTCATAATTATGACTTTAAAAAAAATTTCGACTTTTTAAAGTCATAATTATGAGATTTAAAGTCAAAATTTTGAGTTTTAAAAGTGATAATTCATTAGAATTTTTTTTTTTGCTGGCCCCAGTGCTCTTCCATACATATCACATTCACGCAAACTAAAATTTATTTGATCAGAGACAATTATTTTGTCAGAGACAATTAACTTTCTTTATTTTTTAAAATGTAGGGGGGAAGCATATTTAGGCAATGGGAAAACTTTTAAACTCCTTGTAAACAGCGCCCTGTCTGGAGTTGAATCCAGGTTCCCAGCACTGCAGTGTTCACTGAATTTTAATACTGTTAGTTTAACTCAGGTTTGAAAAATACAAACTGAAATATTTCTGGGTTTTTTTGCCCCAATCTTCTTGAGTCACTGAAAAATCTTGAATTTTAATAGAGCTGCATAACAATGTTGAAATGGATTATTTGGGATAATAATCCCTTCCAGTAGACATTCTAAAACATTCAGTTTCACAAAACTTTCAGTTTCACCAAATAATCTGTTTACTTGAACTTTTCTAAATTTCATTTACTTGTGCTTTCAGTTTCACTATACATTCAATTAAATGTTCATATTACCTGTTCCATTCCAGTAAACATTATAGGGCAAATTCACTAGCCGGCGAAAATTCGCCAGCGCTGGCTTTGTGCACATCTCAACGCTTTGCCAGGCGAAAATTCGCCTGGACAACGCTAATTCACGAAGATCCGAAGTTGCGCACAGGGTACTGAACAGGGTACTTAATGCTGGCGAAATTACGCTCAGCAGTTCGAAGTTACGCTAGCGTTGGCTAATTAGCATACGGTGTGCAGTTAAAGTACAATGGCCGTATATGCGGCAGCAAATACATTACACTACACAAGGCCAGGGAACCTTAATGAAATTATATAAAGTTGTTATAATGCCCTACACATGTGTCCACAGTATAGTTTCAGGGTCGGACTGGGGGGACCGGGGCCCACCGGGACTGTTGCCGAGGGCCCCCCTCCGGCCACCCGTCCCCCCACTGTGACGCGCCGGGGACGAGCAAGGAAGCCGCTCGGTGCGCATGCGCAACAGCGCCGCTTATTTTTATTTATTTTTTTTAAATATAAATATTTAGAGAGGGGTTCTGGCCCGGCGGGGGGCCATGAGGGTCGGGCCCACCGGGTATTTTCCCGGTGTCCCGCCGGGCCAGTCCGACACTGTATAGTTTAGGTGCTATATGTTAGCAAATGTAAGTGGGAAGGAGGGTACCCCAAAAAAAATTTACGATCTTTTTCAGTCTATCACCCTTTAAATAGGAAAAAACGCCAGCGTTTTTTGGGACTTTGGGAAATTTTCAACTTTTTTTGAGGAACTCCTATCTACTCTATTGCACTTCACCTGGTCTGAGATGGCGAAGGCAAGTCTGGCGATAAAGGTATGGTCAGTAAAATCAAAAACTGAATTTGCGAAGTAACGCTCTTTCGCCAGACCGAAAATTTGTCTGGCGTAAGAGTGCGAAGTTGCGCCAGAGTCTATCACCTTGGCAAAATTACGCCAGCTACCGTAAATCTGCAAAGTGCCAAAATGACGTCACACTGGCGAATTTTTGCCAGCGTTCGCCACTTCGCCCTTTAATAAATTTCCCCCCTATGTCTTTTTAAATTGTACTGTTAGCTAAAGATTTCATTCAATATTTAAAATAATAATAGTAAAATAATAATCAATATGAAAAGTATACATAATGCAGTCCATGCAGCCAATTATATTAGTAGATCCACTCCCACTTAAATGCACTAAAATCTGCACTGACCCAGAGCAGGTGAAGGCAAGCACCTTACAATCAGTTCACAAAGTTACTGATCACTTGTCCAGAGGTCAAAAAGCAAGTCTCAGTTTTATTTTTCTCACCCTCCAAAAAACAAAACAGTTAAGTAACTTCACGTAACACCCCACCCCACACACACACACACATGTATGGTTGTATGCTCAAGCATCTCCCTACATGATTTCAGCTTTTAGTAATTAATTCTTTCTGTACTCCTAGTATAAAGTATTTATGGAGAGTAAACATTCTATATAGTTGAATGTTCAGATTTGCCACATAATTAATTTATCTTTACAATCCATTTTACAAAATATTTCATGTAACTGAATACTGCATTTCTGCACATTCCACATCTATTATGTTTTGCTGAATTTTTATTTGAAAAATCTGTTCAACTGAACAACCAGTTTAGTTGAAAATTGAATTTCCTTCACTATACCTTTTAACTGAATATTCTATTTTAGTAGACTACCAATTCACCAAACACTGCCGTGATGATCTCCTTCTGCTTATTCCTCTTGGACAAGGAGCAGAGCAAGAGAATGAACAGCACCTGAGACATGATCACCACTGGGTATTGATGACGTGTGCGAAGGCCTTAAACCTTTTTAGCAAATTCAAGTAAAAGGTATAATGAAGAAAACTACATTTCCACTAAAAAAGAATGTTCTCTTCTGCAGTGGGCTGTGGGTGGGTAGCAGGCCTGACTTGCTGACCTTCCTTGTAGGGTTGCCACCTGACCCGTATTTTATCGGCCTGGCTGGTAAAAATGATGGTTGATCCCAATGTTATTAATAGGGAAAAAAGATAAATATATAGGAAGGCCGGTATTTTTTTCCAGAAAAGGTGACAATCCTACTTCCTTGTACTGTCCTAACCTAATTTCTGAAACAGCCCACAAAACCACACCAGTGACAATAGAGAGGGACAGGTAAGGTTGCCACCTTTTGCGCAAATTTTTACCGGAGACGGGGGCGGATCATGATGTCACAAGGGTTGGGTGATGTCAAAAGGGGTCATGGCTATGCCGCAGCAGGGATCTATAAGGCGGAGATCGGAAAACGGTAAGATCTAGGCTGGTTGAGGGCAGTGCCGGGCCAAGCAGACCAGATGCCCTAGGTGTCAGGACTGTCAGAAGTACCCGACGGCGCTGTTTACATTCCCGGCGGTCACAGTGAAGATCCAAGATGGCGGCGCCGATGCTGAACACATGGCTGCAGCGTCGCTGCATGATGATGTCATCACTGGTGCCGGGATCTCGTCATAAAAGGGCGCCCAAAACATTGTGACGGTGCCCAAGAATAGGATTTGCTGCCATTAATCCTGGGTTCCTGTTTGTGTTTCCTGATTCCTTATTCCAGCCTGATTCCAGCCTGTTTCCAGCCTGTTCCCAGTCTGTTTCTAGCTCCTACCTTGGTTCTGACCCCCTGCCTGAACTCTTGATATTTGCATCTGATCTGCCTGCCCTCGTTAACTCCTGCCTGTGACCACTACTACTGATTCTGCTTAACCCTTCGGATACCACGACCTTGCTCCCACTAGAGGGCTTCCTCCTTGATCCTGACTACCTTCCCTGGAGGGAGCTCCCGGCTCCCTGACACTAGGCAACCCGGCCAGCCAGCCCGCTCCATCTGTACGTGAATGCATGCCCGAACGCAACCAAGTAGCATAGGGGAAGTCAGGGGAATGATGGAAGAGCGTCGGATGGGAGAGTGTCAGATGGTAGGGGAGTGAGGGGAGGGAGAGCATCGAGAGGGAGGAGAGATCATATAAAGGGAGGAGACCAGGACACAGGGCAGCAAACAGGGACTAGAGGTAGGAAGAAGATGGTTTTACAGGTACGTGCCTGGTGCCCCCATGCGCCCCAAGGCAGGTGCCTCTTCTGCCTACCCCTAGTTCCGGCCCTGGTTGAGGGCTTAGGTGGACGGGCCAATGGCTACATTAAAGGGCAACCCTAGGGACAGGGCTAGTAGTAGTATATAAGTCATCATTGTGTGTCTGTCTCAAGGTTGGCACAAGAAAACATGAATCTGCTGCTTTCCCTGCAGCTATAACTCCCAAGTCTGCCACAGCCATCTTGGGTGCCACATCATGGTGGTCTTCCCTGTGACACTCCTGAATTGTTCAGGTTTGCCAAAAACACCCATTTATTCTAAGCTGGCACACACCCACCTGAACAAACTATAATAGAAGTTTTAGCAGCTCTATTTAAATCATGTCTATTTCTAAAATGTGCCTGACGTGTTTTTAGCAGCAGAAGAAACGTTCATACCACTGGTTGTTTTAACAGGAGGATTTAATGAGCAGCATTTTCACAAATACGTCAAAAACAAACGAGAAATAAATGTTCATGATGCGGAAAATAACAGCGCCTACTGATTTCAACAGAGCCAACATAAGAGACAAACGTTACGTAGCGCATATTTTCTATTCATTTAAAAAAAATAACCCAGCCCTCAAACTTCCCAACTCCCTATTCACTTCGGACACGCCCACACAGCCCCGTATGCGGAAGCAAAGGCGCCCGGCTGGCAAGTTCATTCTAACCCCGCCCATGTTTCAAGCGCTTCCGCTCCCTGAGTGCTGACGAATCAGTGCGGAGATTTCTTGGACGGTGGCTGAGGAGAGTCATTCAGTGTGAGACGTGTCTCTCCTGTTCATTCTTTCTCATACCGGCCATGGCTCCGAAAGGTGGTAACAAGCAGCAGTCCGAGGAAGATCTGCTCTTGCAGGATTTCAGCCGCAACCTGTCGGCTAAATCGTCAGCGCTTTTTTATGGCAATGCTTTCATCGTGTCTGCAATTCCTATTTGTAAGTATCCCAACAACGCAGAGGACCAGCCCGGGGTTCTTCTTCTCCCTGTCCCCTCATTAATACAAGCTTTCCTTCTGTAACTTGCTGTCCTTCTCTTATTAACATCCCACCTTCTGTCACGCACAATAAAGTACCCCCTATTGTAAAATATAAGGATATTGTATGTCAGCAAGGTCATGGAACTCCCAGGTAACTTCTAATATCCTCACATTTTCCAACAAGGGGTACTTTATTTATTATAATACACAATTAGTCATGTGACAAATGGCTTCACTACTCACCGTTTATAACTGATGACATCACTAGTCACCGTTTATAAGGATATATTTTACAAGATATTCATGGTTCTTGTATATTTTATATATATATATCGCCTACACAATACCTGTTTTTTTTTTGTGTTTTAGGGCTGTATTGGAGGATATGGCACATGGATCTTGTGCAGTCGGCTGTGTTATATGCCGTAATGACGCTGGTCAGCACTTACCTTGTGGCTTTTGCATACAAGAATGTTAAATTTGTCCTCAAACACAAGTAGGTTTTGCTTGGTTGTCTGAATGACCTACTGAAATGGGAATGCTTAAAAATGCCCTGTGTGCAGTACCTGGTTATTAAGAATAATAGTCGCTGACTCAGAGCATGTGCAGTTGAAGCCAGATGCAGATTAGTTTAAAGGGGTGGTTCACCTTTAATTTCTATTTTAGGGGGTTATTTTTTTTAGTAAAAAATGGGACTTTTAAAAAAGCACAACTTTTTCGGAATTTATTATGCCTTGAGGATGGAAAAAGTCTGAATCAGAAAATCCGGCATCTCAGACCTGTCGATGGTGCATATAATTCAATGGGGAAGTCCCAATGATTTTTTTGATGTGCGCTGTGTTTTGTGCAATACCCCGAAGATTTCAAAGTTTTCGGGGAAAAAAAAACATACAAAGTTTTTTGGGTGGAAAATCCAAAAAAAATTGTGAAATTCTGATTTTTTTTCCTGCAAACCACATTGACTCTTTCCAGCTTTCAAATGGGGGGTCACTGACCCCATATAAAACAAATGCTCTATAAGGCTACAAATGTATTGTTATTGTTACTTTTTATTATTCAACTTTCTATTCAGGCCTCTCCTATTCATATTCCAGTCTCATTCAAATCAGTGCATGGTTGCTGGGGTAATGTAGACCCTTCCGACCAGATTGCTGAAATTGCAAACTGGAGAGCTGCTGAATAAAAAGCTAAACAACTCAAAAACCACAAACCGTAAAAAAATGAAAACCAATTGCAAATTGTCTCTACATCATACTAAAAAAAAAATCAACCCCATTTAAGCAAGATCACTAGGCATGGGACCTGGTGCCCACAAACCCTGCGATGCTACTCTGCATTTTAGAACCAACAAGTGGGGCAATTAGGGGGGTCCTCAGTGGCGGTTTGGGGGGGAGGGTGACTAGAATTATAACTAGCTATCCCTTAGTTTTCCTTTAATGGGAGCCATTCTGTATTTTTGTTCTGCAAATGAGAATATATATCCCTAGTATTAATGTTTGATCATTGTTGCATGTTTTGCTTTGTGTGTGCATGCGCAGGGTGGCGCAGAAACGTGAAGATGCCGTTTCTAGAGAAGTGACGCGAAAACTTTCAGAAGCAGATAACCGGAAGATGTCCCGAAAAGAGAAAGATGAAAGGTAACCGCTGCCTGTGTATAACATAGTGCAAGTTATATATGCGCGGCAGGAGCAGCAGTTTATAACCTTTAGTATAATGAAGCGTGTTTCAATTTTTATTTTTTTAGACCTCGAATGAACTCACTGGTTTCTAATGTAAAAAACTTAAATTAGTGAAGTCGGGGCTAACAACCTGAAAACTCAAATTGATTAAGTTTTTGGCAGAAAAAAAACAAATCGCTTAATAAATCTAAAAAATTTATTTTTAACTAAAAAATACCCTTGAAAACTCGTGGAAAAAAACAACTCGACCGTTGATAAATAACCCCCTAAATGTTTGGTGGGAGCTTCATTATCTCAATAAGTGCTTTTGCCATTGGCAGGTTTGTTAAAGGAGAAGGGAAATCATCTAGCAAATGTTGGTTTGGCTGGTCTAGCATATAAAGCGTATAGCTTAGTATATTGTAATCATGAAAATGTTTTTTTTTAAAAAAATACGACACAGACTATAATAATGTTAATAGCAAATAGCATGCTTGAGAATTGTAAGGCACATTTTAACTGCATGATAATATAGCAGGATAGAAAACATTCTTGCAATTCATGTAGCACAAGTAAACACCACTGGAACTAATATATTCCCTTTCTTTTGCAGGATCCTTTGGAAGAAAAATGAAGTTGCTGACTATGAGGCAACCACATTCTCCATTTTCTACAACAATACACTTTTCCTGGTTTTGGTGATTGTTGCTTCTTTCTTTATTCTGAAGAACTTCAACCCCACCGTGTATCCTTTCCATAAAATGCTTAGAAGTTGATATACAGGTACAGTATATTCCTTAAAGCATTTAAGGTTGAACAATGCTTATGCAAACTGTTTAGTCTTTACAATCAACATGTGTGGCTCCGTGAGCAGCACTTCTTCCAACTTCTACTGCTAATGTCTCCCCCCCCACTTCCATTTTGCCCTTTGCTCCTCTCACTATGTTATTGGCTTAACCCTCTTCCATTCTGTCCTTTACATCTCCCCAATTCAATTGTTTTCTTCTGCTTCCTTCTTTCCACTTCCCTTCAGCACTTTCATCCTCCTCGATTATATTCTGCTTCCTTTACACTGGTCTTCAGAGTCTTGTTGTGTGCAATATTGTAATTTGGCCAATTGCAATCAAGTCTTCCTTTGTGATATAAAGCCAATGGTACTTCAACATCCAATAGCAACTTTTTTTGCCTGTGCTTTCAATAACAACTTTATTCTAAGCCCAATTCATCTCTGGCTGTTACAAGTTGTTGGGTTGGTTGACAGGAGGTTCAACTTTGAAGTCGCTGTTGATCGACCAGTCACCTTGCGGCTCACTCATGCTATCATACATGCAATGGGTTTATCACTGAGCTTAAGGTAATGAAAGACCCTTTGTGTGAGCTGCAGCTTCAGCGACTGTCATATTTTCTTGAAGTATCTACAGTAATAAGTCAAATCAACTGGACTTGTATTTTTTTTTTTCTTGAAGACGTTTTGCCAGTCAGTTGACTAGAAAAACGATGATACATCAAGTCCAGTTGATTTAACTTATTACTATAGATATACCATTACATAGATGAATGAGAACCTTCACAGACACTTTTATTGAAGACAATTCTTCATCTTCTGTCTTTGAAACTTCAACACTCTGTGCCATAAACCATGGAAACACACAGACTACAAGTAATCTTAAAGGAGAACTAAAATTAACATTTCTGGGCAGCGTGGCAAATGATAGTCACCCCCCCCCCCCCAGTGGTTATAATTACATACCTGATGAGCCAGTGCTCCTGTTTCTTTTTGTTTTAATAAGTCTATAGTTGTTCTTATTTCTTGAGTGAAGCAAGGCAAACCGGTAAACTGAAGCTATTCCATGTTTGTTCCTTGTGAGGTAGATTGTTAATTACCAGTGTATAAATGAACAAAAATCCACTATGCAAGGGAATTATCTTTTGATCAAATCAATAGGCAAAAAGTGTGTTAAGCACAAGCCCTAAGCGCTGCACTTAAATTAAATAAGGTATGCTGTCACTTTAAATTGTTTAGTAAGTAAGTATATTTTTGCAAGTCAGATTTAGATGGGGGAAAAAAAATTACAATTTTTATTTGATCTTGGCAATGATCCTTAACCCAGTCTTTCAGAAACTACATTTTATCTTTAAGTGTTTCCTCTGGACTCATCGCTCTGCTTTCTACAGGATCAAAGTAAATGGACACTGTGATTTCATAACGAATGCATAAAAAGGGTTGTTCTCTTTTTTTTTCTTTTTCTTTTTTTTTTTAAAAGCAAATGTGTAAAATAAACATCTTTTTTTGGTTTGTATTTGTTGAGTTGTTATTGCGTTTTCTGAGCTTGAAACAAATGTAAGAATTCAAACTCGACAGTTTAACAATTAAAAAATGCCCTGTCTAGTTTAGTAATATGAACGGGTTCCTATTGATTTTTGTCTGTCCAAACTGAAAGTTAAGAATCTGCCCCATGGAGAAGTAGCCAATGAGGACATAAGAGAAACCTTGGCTCCTCTTCACTTCTTCTCAGAACTGATTTTCTTTGAATAGAATAATATGATGAGGCCGTCCATGTGTATGGCCATAGCACTAGTGATGGGCGGGTCAGGAAAAACTCAACACGCACACAACCTTAACCCACAAATTGTTGCCACTGTAGGACCCACACTCAATATGTCCAGTCATTCCACTAGATGATAGGTCATTTATCTATAAAGTTTCTGTAGATCTATATAAAGGCCCTTCCAGAAAAACTACTTCTGTATATTAAATATTTATAATATTTATGATTTCCTCTTTGTACAGAAGGATGTGAGCGATACTCTAAAGTGGAAGCTATGAAACTATTTGGGGAAATTTAATATCCAATAAGTGGCATATTTGTTACCATTGGAGACCAACATAACCCGTGATTTTGCCCATAGCAACCAATCTGATCTCTGCTTTTGTTTTCTAACTTGTAGGTGACTGTTCAAATCTAATTGCTGATTGGTTGCTATGGGCTACATTACACTGATGTTTGTCTCCAATGCTAATAAATAAAGCCCTAACTGTAACAGGTTTTATAGTTTAGTTAGGAGTATAAAGATGTATATTCTGAATTTGTTGATCAGCTTTCTGTTAGGGGGGTTTAAACACAGAGGGAGATTCTAAATGCATTTTATTTCTTGAAAGATAGTAAAATATATTTCTCTATAAATAAGTATTTAGAATAGCTCAAGCTTTCTAAATCTGCTACTTAGTTAAATTCTGATAACTTTAGGCTGATTCCCACTGGGAAAGTAACCTAGCTGTTTTATTTTCCCTTGAGGTCAAAATCTGATGTTTTGAATATCATAGTTGTAATAAAAACACACAACCACAGCAATTCGTGAGATATTTGCTTTCAAGAAAGTAACCAGTAAATGATATTTGTTTGGTTGCTCTGGGTTTCAAAGGCCTTGTGAATACTTTGCAAGTATTATCCTTATATGGTAATATTATCAGGCAGCACTAATCAACCTTATATTTCCTCTATCACATTTCTCAGCATTTTTTTATTGTAGAACAAGCAGTCCTAGAATGTTTTATCCCTGAGGAGGCCATATGTTACTGTATATTAGATATACTTATAGTAATGTATTGCCACCCAGCACACATTTATATTGCATCTTTAGCCTTTCTAAGATGACTGATTAATGTCACCAATAAAATCAGATTGTTCTGTTTAAATATTTCTGATATGCTTTAAATGAGAATTCCGTGGAGTGGAAACACACTTTACTGCAGTAGGATCAATCGTTCAATATCTCTGACACCAGCCTTACATCATAGGATTTTTATTGAATATTCCAGTACACATAGGATTATTTAATGGTTTGTACAAATCTTTCTGCATTACCAAACCTCATTTAGGAGCAAAGCACCCAAGGCCAAATGCATTAACAACATGCGTATTGATATTCAAATGCTTATTATAATATAATGTACAGGTATTGCAAATTAGTGCCATTTTGGACAATCATGCACATTACATAATTTCAATAGCAGAATTTGCTTCTGATTCACTCTGCACAATTTGGTTGTAGCTATCGAAGCAAGCATTCCACTGTGGAATGCACAGCCATCTTTGATTCTCTTTACTAAAGTTTCAGTGAGGCAGAGAGACAAGCAGTTAGGAAGTATGTGGTTTTCTCTTATCACTCAATCCAAAGTGGACCATTCTAGGGAAAAATATCCCTATGTTTAACAGGATATACAAATGTAGATTGGCAACCTGTATTTATAGGTTACGGTTGAGTGCAGGTTGACAAAGTCTAATACATATACATGTAAATAAAGAACACTCGTAAATAAATGTTGTTTTATTTGTTTATTGTTTTAAATATAAAAATACTTAGTTGAATCATACATTTTAGCCATGACATCTTTCAGTTATACTAAAGCATTTCAATCTATAATACAAGGCGTGGTTTAATATATTTATTTCCAGTCAGATGGCCTCAAACTTCAATTTCAACTGCCAAAGTCTGTGAAATAATAATTTCCCTGGTCACTATGGCAGCCTTCACACCAAGGGTATTCCCCACCTCTCCAGCCGATAGGACAGGATAACTAAAACTCCTCCCAAAATACCTACCTTCATCCCATATACACTCCCTACTCCCCTCATACTCTTGTCTTTTTTCCTGTCCTCGCTGCATATAGGATGTGGATTAGTTTTGCAGGGTTTTTGGATAACCCGAGGAATGTTTTCTTTTATGGCTCACCAGGACCCATTATGGGATCCTTGAACCTGGGGAGTTCTGTGCCTCTCTCCCTGGAAGGGTTTGAAAGAATGCTGCCTCACAGAGGAGCAGTCAGACCACAACCCCGTTATTAGGCAGCCCGGGGTGGTATATTATACAATTCCCTGTGCAGAGCGATACACAAAATGAAGTACTATACCTGCGTGATACACCAGGTTTGTTGGGCGGCACCAGGGATCCCTTCGGTTTGTTTCTGAAGCGATAGAGTAGGCGGATGCGCGCCGCCATGTTTTTGGTGGGCGCACGCAGGCAAGCACGCAAGTAAGACGCGTCATAGGATATGCGCTCAATGCGAGCGCATTGTGATGACGTCACTTCGGTGCGAAAGTGATACTGAACGCGCAGGAGAGAGAGATACAGCTTATGCTGCACGGGGAAAAATTTAGATTACTATTTGCTGAATAGGTATGTGCAGGCTTTTTGGTTTTATGGAGGTTTTCTGTTTTAAAGCCTTCATGGTTGTTTCTTTCGGTCTTTTGGTTTAGATTGCTCAAGATGGAGCCACAGGTGCCTAGCAGCCCAGACAATGCTGCCCAAAATGATAGGAGGTGAGTCATGTGGAAGGTAAGTTTTTGTTACACTGAGAGAGAAAAGAGTGCATTCTGAATATTTTCAATTGGTCTTGTTTTCAGTGTGTCTTCACCCAGGAAGAGGAGTAGTAAAGAAAAGAACAGGGTATGTGTTGCATGCCAGAACTCAGCACAGAAACATTCAAAATTTTGTGACCGCTGTTCAAGGAGATTGGCTGGAGACGCTGCAGCAGACACAGCAGACATTATAAAATGGATTAAGGAAGCAGTATCTGAAGGAGTACAAGCAGCTACTAAGAGATCCAGAAGTGAGTTGGAAGCTGAATCAGAAATACCTGTACATTTAAGTAGAAGGCAAATTGAAAGTGAAGTAATATCTGAGGATTCAGCAGATGAGGATTCGGAGGAAGAAGAAATTAGATCTTCTTTTGATTTGTCATTGGTTGAACCATTAATAAAGGCAGTCAGAACACAATTGGAATTACCAGAGACACAATTGGAATTACCAGAGGCTCATTCTTCATCGTTTAATCCTTTTAAAGCTTTGAAAAGGGAAAGAGCGACATTTCCAGTACATGAGGTGATAAAGGAAATTGTGACAAAAGAATGGGAAAAGACTGAAGGAAAGAATCAGATTCCTGCCAAAGTATTTAAAAAATATCCTTTTTCGGTACAGGAGGAACAAGTATTGAGTAAACCGCCTAGAGTAGATGCGGCAGTGGCCCGGTTATCTAGAAGAACAGCACTGCCAGTGGAAGATGTGGTGGCATTTCAGAATCCGATGGACAAGAGAATTGAAACCTCATTAAAGAGGTCATATGTAGCTTTAGGGGCAACCACAAAACCAGCGTTAGCCTTAACATCAGTCTCAAGAGCTTTGCAATGTTGGCTACAGAATGTGGAAAAAGCATTGAAGGATGGAGTCAAAAGAGCCTGTATTGTAGATTCATTGGCCGAGATTAAACTGGCAGTTGATTTCATAGCAGAAGCATCAGTGGATTTGGTAAGAGCATCATCCAGGGCAACCGCGTTGTCAGTGTCAGCTCGTAGAGCTTTATGGTTGAGATCTTGGTTGGCGGATAAAGCGTCAAAGATAAGTCTTTGTAACTTGCCATTTGAAGGTACAATGCTATTTGGGGAGAAGTTGGAAGACATTATTAAGAAGGTCACAGGGGGAAAGAGCGTGTTTCTTCCCCAAGAAAGGTTGTTTGGAAGAGGAGAAGTAAGTCAAAGTAGGCAGTTTTTTCAAGACAGAAGATTTCCTAAAGAACAAAGATTTAATAGAGCAACAAGACAAAACATCACATCAAATCAATGGAGAGGAGGTCAAAGTTCTCTTTCTAAACAACAGAGAGGAAGAGGAACAAGGATCGGAGGTCGGAACAGAAAATTTTTCTGAGGATTCGGCAGTCCAGTCTCTTTTAATACCCAGAAGATTGGAAAGATTTGGGGAGATCTGGACAGAGTCAATCAGAGATCAATGGGTATTACAGACAATAAAAGAAGGTTATCATCTGGAATTCGGTGACTCCGAAACACAATTTCTTTACAATGTCGGAGGTGCCAACACAAAAGGAGAAGAGAAAGATAATGTTGAATCATATACACCAACTGCTGATGGATGGAGCTATTGTTCCGGTGCCTCGAGAATTCAGGAGAAAAGGATTCTATTCAGCGATGTTTCTTTTAGAAAAGAAGACAGGGGATTTTCGTCCAGTGTTAGACCTCAGACCAATAAATTCTTACCTGAAAATAAGGAAGTTCAGAATGGAATCAATCCAAACGATCATAGCAGAGATTCAGCCAACAGATTGGATGTTGTCTCTGGACCTAAAAGATGCTTATTTACACATACCAATTGCAGTAAAGCATCAAAAATTTCTCAGATTTGCTATAGAGGAGAACAAGCATTTTCAATTCACATGCCTACCATTTGGGTTGGCGACGTCTCCAAGAGTTTTCACGAAGATTCTACAGTCGTTAATAGCAGAAATCAGAAAGAAGGGAATTTTAATATATCATTACTTGGACGACATTATGTTGAGAGCGAAGGATGCAAAGACCTTGCAACTTCAGAGAAATTTAGTGATGAAAATTCTTCAGAATCATGGTTGGAGACTGAATATGGAGAAGAGTCAGCTTACACCCACACAGGATCTGGTATATTTAGGAGCAAGGTTCTTGACGAAGCAGGTGTTAGTGACTTTACCGCAGGACAAAATGATCAAGATAAACAGCGTGATGACACAGTTTCTTCAGAAGACAAGTTGGTCAGCCAGGAAGATAGCCAGTGTTTTGGGACTTTTGAATTCAACAATTCCAATGGTCAAATGGGCAAGGTGGCATATCAGACCATTGCAACAAAACTTTATTCGACAATGGAAACGGTCGAATCAGTTGTGGAATCAGAGAGTAGTGATTTCGGATCAGGTCAGGGAAGACATGAAATGGTGGCTGTTAAAAGAAAATTTGGCCACAGGGAAATCCCTGGACGAAGTTCGTTGGACAGTATTGACAACAGACTCAAGCCCTTGGGGCTGGGGAGCACATCTGAATCAGACATTTGTTCAGGGCAGATGGAAGACAGAAGAACAACACATGTCAGCCAACGTCTTGGAATTAAGAGCGGTTTGGAAGGCAATTCAAGAGTTAGAGCATCAATTGAAGGGAACTGCCTTAATGATAAGAATGGACAATCTAGCGGCAGTGATGTATATAAAGAAGCAAGGAGGTACGAGAAGTCTAAGCCTACTGGGGGAATTAAGCCCCATTATGAGGTGGGCAGAGAGATATCTGCAAGATTTGTCAGCATTGCATATCCCAGTTACATGTGTATGTGGGTCCCAGTATGTGGGTAAAACATTGAGAAAGGTAGGAACACGCATTTTGGAACATGTTTCTGCGGTGGGAAGAAAAGATAATAAATCTGCCGTAGCTAAGCACATTATAGAGAAACATGGGGGACTAATGGATATTCATTTTCAAATTATAGATGAGCCCCTTCCTGATGTGAGGGGTGGGGATCTTGATAGGAGGCTGCTAGTTAGGGAGGCGTTCTGGATTCATCAGTTGAGAACCATCGAAGTAAATGGTGGGATGAATAGGGAATGGGAATTATCATGTTTTTACTAATACTGGGTCTAACTAATGTCCTTGTAGACTCCTTCACTTTATGTCGTTATATTAGTAATTTTTGCAGTATTGGGCTTCATAATTATATATATGTATATTTAGTTTTATTTTTAATTAATTTACGATTATATACACTTTTTCTGCTCGTAATGTTTTTTGGATCATGTATGGATTTATCAAGCACAGGGTTACATTCTATATTTATATTAAGTTTGTTTAACCTTATTGTTGCAATTTATGTAACTAATTTTGTTTAACTGTCTATTGGTTTTGTTATTCATTGTTTATATGGTTTGTTGCTCTAGATTTTCTGTGCACTTTTGGTTTACATGGGGTTAATGACATTTTGGTGGGTGTGTCTACAGGGGGTTTTTAAGGAGTTGGTGGTTGGCTGCCGACAGCTTCTGATGAAGTGGCAGGACGCCACGAAACGCGTTAAGCGGGCAGCCACGGGTTGCTGCTGTAACTGGTTTTTACATGTCTATTGAATAAAATTTCATTTTTTTACATTTTACTGAATTCTCCCGGTGCTTCGCTTTTCTTGTTCCTGGAATTCTTGTGACCGTGTGGGATGGCGGCTAGCTGTACAGCACGTCTGAATTCAGTGTCCGGTAAGTGCTCCCACTAAAACATACTTTTTCATATCCCAGGAAGACACAATCAAATAGCAGATTTTCTAAGTCGCACGACAGTCAACAAGCACGAATGGGAATTAAACCAAGAGATATTCCTACAAATAACAAAAAGATGGGGTCAGCCAATAATAGACCTAATGGCAACGAGAGTGAATCGGAAGGTGAAACAGTTTTATGTCAGAACACAGTGTTACCAAGCAATGGGGACAGATGCTCTTTCACAGGATTGGAGCCAAGGTCTATTGTACATATTTCCTCCATACCCATTAATCGCGAGGGTGCTCAGGAAGATAAAGAGGGACAAAGCCGAGGTGATAGCAATTCTTCCAGATTGGCCCAGGAGGGTATGGTATCCCTTATTGATTGCAATGTCAATAGACAATCCATGGGCGCTTCCGAACAGAAGGGATCTTCTCCTACAAGGACCAATAATGCATCCATGTCCGCAGGAATTATCATTGAAGGCTTGGAGGTTGAGAGGAATAGACTAAGGAAAGAGGGATTTTCAAATGCAGTCATTGATATGATGTTAGCATCTAGAAAACCTTCTACAAATAATACTTACCGGAGGGTATGGAAAGTATTTTTACCATGGTTACTTGAGAAAGGAGTTACTCCTGAGCAAGTAACAGTGTCTCATGTATTAGACTTTCTCCAGGCTGGTTTTGACAAAAACTTAAGTGTCAGAACTTTAAGGTTGCAAACATCAGCTATATCAGTATTAACGGGGAAACAATGGGCAAGAGATCAAAAGGTAATAAAATTCTTGACAGGAGTGTTGCATTTAAGACCTCCAATTAAGAAGCTGTCGGCAACTTGGAGTTTACCTTTGGTGTTAAAAGGATTAACGAAGGAGCCATTTGAACCGTTGGACACAGTTTCAGAGATGTTGTTAACCTTAAAAACAACATTATTAATCGCAATCACGTCGGCAAGGAGAGTAAGCAATTTACAAGCTCTATCAGCAGAGGAGCCATTTACGATAGTTCAATCAGACAAAGTGGTGTTAAGAACAATGCCGGAATTTTTACCAAAGGTGGTGAAGGATAGTCATCTAAACAGTGAGATTATTTTACCATCATTTTTTCCGGAGCCAGTTTCAGATCAAGAGAAAAAGTGGCATAATTTGGACATAGTAAGGTGTCTATCTATCTATTTAAAAAGAGCAAAGTCTTGGAGGAAGACGAATAAGTTGTTGATTATTCCGTCTGGAAACAGGAAAGGCCAAGCAGCATCCACTACTACGATTAGTAGGTGGATAGTGAATTGCATTAAGGCAGTTTATCAAGAAGCGGGAGTTCGTTTTCCTAAAGGGGTAAAGGCACACTCTACTAGGGCAGTTAGTGCTTCATGGGCATTTCAGGCAGAAGTGTCGATGGAAAAAGTATGCAAAGCAGCATCCTGGAGTTCTGCAAATACTTTTTTGAAGCACTACCATTTGGATGTGCGATCTACTCAAGAAGCTAATGTTGCTTTAAGCATTTTGGGATCAGTATGTGAATAAAATTTTTTTTTTGGATTCGAAACAGTCTGAAGAGTTAATGTTTATCCCTCCCTTAAAAATTGCTCAAGTATATCACCCTTGGTGTGAAGGCTGCCATAGTGACCAGGGAAAAGAGAAAATTTAAATTTATACTTACCGGAATTTTCTTTTCCTGGTTACTATGGGCAGCATTCACACTAACCCCCCCCTAGAGACATGCTCGGACAAAAAAGACAAGAGTATGAGGGGAGTAGGGAGTGTATATGGGATGAAGGTAGGTATTTTGGGAGGAGTTTTAGTTATCCTGTCCTATCGGCTGGAGAGGTGGGGAATACCCTTGGTGTGAATGCTGCCCATAGTAACCAGGAAAAGAAAATTCCGGTAAGTATGAATTTAAATTTTCTCTTATACCGAAGCCGGAAAAACGGCTTGTAAAATAAACCTTCTTGTTATAATAGGCTAGGAAATGCAAATTAGCTAAATGATTAGCCTAAAGCTGGCCATAGACGCAAAGATCTGATCTATACGATTTTCGGAACGTGTGTGGAGAGTCCTGACATTTTTCGTCCGGTGGAAATCGGTCGTTTGGTCGATCGGACAGGTTAGAAGATTTCTGTCGGCTGCAGATAATATATCTGTGTGTATTGCTGATCGTACGATTTTCAGACGGAGACTGTCACTAGCTTTGTCGGACATAACTTTCGTACGATTGCTGTCAGGGGCAGAACATCGGCTGATCTGTTCTTTTACTACTTTATTTGATCAGAATAGTTAGTGGCAGGTCGGGAGATGGGGAAGTCCGATCGTTTGTGGATTCGTACGATCGGATCTTTGCGTCTATGGCCGGCTTTAGTAGGTGCTTGTCTTGAAAAAGAGGAATCATGAGATTTAGGTCTAGAAACTAACAATAAGCAATTAGATGCTTGTCTTTCTAATCTAGATCTAAAGGAAGAAGTATGGGAGCAGAGTACAGGGCACTTATAGTTTGCCATTCAGAACTTCAAATTGAAACAGAATAGCAGATTTGAGGCTAGATGGGGAAGGCATACATTTTTTTTAGGGTATAATATTTGGACCTGTTATTCAGAATGGCTGGTACCTGGGGTTTTCTGGATAAGGGGTATTTTCATAATTTGGATCTCCATACCTTAAGTCTACTAAAAAATAATGTTAACATTGAATAAACCCAAAAAATTTGAATATTTGAAAATATCAATAATTATAAGAAGCAGCTAGCATAATTTATGTCCAAGATGACAGTAAAGGCATAGGACCTGTTATCCAGAATGCTCAGGACCTGGGGTTTTCAGGATAACGGATCTTTCTGTAATTTGGATCTTCAAACCTTAAGTCTGCTAGATAATCATTTAAACATTAAATAAACAGAAAGGATTGTTTTCCTTACAGTAAGGATTAATTATATCTTACTTTGGATCAAGTACACGCTACTATTTTATCATTACAGAGAAAAAGGAATTAATTTTAAAAAATTTGGATTATTTGATTATAATGGAGTCTATGGGAGATGGCCTTTCCGTAATTCGAAACTTTCTGGATAATGGATCCCATATCTGTACATTAATATATTAATATTGGGAGGCCCAGTGCTTTGTTCTGCAACAGTTGTCCAACTATGATGAACCTCCTGGCAGTTCTTTAAGAGATCATACCCTTATTTATTGGTAGGGTTTACTGAACTACAATACTTATTGTTAAATGCATCACTTCTAAAACACGGGACTCCCAACAAAGACATACTTTCCTTTGCTTAATCTAATAAGCAGTTGGTGAAATGTCCCTGTTGTGGTGGTAACAATGGAAGCTAAGCATATCGGACATCCCTAGTACATGCTGTAATTGTGTTGTGTGGCCCTAGCAAATAGAGATGCACCGGATCCACTATTTTGGGATTTGGCCGAATCCTGGATCCTTCATGAAAGATTCAGGCAAACAACGAACCAAATCTGAAGCCTAATTTGCATATGCATATAAAGCTGGCCATAGACGCAAAGATCCGATCGTACGAATTGTGGATTCGTACGATTTTCGGACCATGTGTGGAGAGTCCCGACATTTTTCGTCCGTCGGAGATCGGTCGTTTGGTCGATCGGACAGGTTAGAAAATTTCTGTCGGCTGCCGATAATATCTCTGCGTGTATTGCCGATCGTACGATTTTCAGAGGGAGACTGTCACTAGTGTTGTCAGACATAAGTATCGTACGATTGCTGTCAGGGGCAAAACATTGGGTGATCTGTTCTTATTTGATCGGAATGGTAAAGACTTTGATCTGAATGGTTAGTGGAGGGTCGGGAGATGGGAAAGTCCGATCGTACGTTGATTCGTACGATCGGATCTTTGCGTCTATGGCCAGCTTTAGGGGTGGGAAGGGTGAAAGAACCACGCAATGAGGAGTTATTTTTTTACTACCTGATTGTGTGACGTAAGACATGTGATTTTAAGAATTCAGATTCAATTTGGCCAGTCACGAGGATTTGGCCAAATGTGAATCTTGCTGAATAATGATGGGCGAATCTGTGAATTTACCGCAAAATAATGTAGACGCAAGTGGCAATTTTTACACACACAACTATTTGGTCCAAATGCATTAAAGTCAATGACAATTTTTATGCACGCGACAATTTTAAGGCGTACCAATTTTTTTTTTTGATTTTTCACGGGCGAGCAGGAGAACGTGGCAATGAATTAATGTCTGGTGAATTTATTCGCCCACCACTTTTGCTGAAAAAGTCGGAATAACAAACCAAATCCTTGTTTTGTGCATCCCTACTTGCAAAGGAGTTTAAAGTACATCTGGGTTATAACTGGAGCTGGAATATCAGACAGACTTGACAGTAGAAGCTGGTTTCAGTGCAGTAAGGGGGCATATTTAACACTGAAGACAAACAGCACTGATGATGTTGCCCATAGCAGCCAATCAGATGCTTTTGTTTTCTAACTCGTAAGTGACTGTTCAAATCTAATTGCTGATTGGTTCCTATGAGCAACATCACCTGTGAAGTTTGTCACCAGTGTTAATAAATACACCCCTCAGTACAGGATTAGGAGGTATTCTGTTAATAGGATCAATTACAGCAAAGGAGCTAATTAATTCCACCCACCAGATTAAATCTCATCCATCTCTCTCTCTCTCCAGACCATGGCACCCTATTCATTTCTCTGCAGTACCAAATACATTAAAAGAAAAATAGTCTGACATGCAGTTTCTGCAAATGGTTACATTATGAAATCATGCGTTTCAAACAAATTACGTCTGAATACTAAGGTACATAAAATAGCATGAATGACTACCAAACAAAATCCATCCTGATATAAATTATATTAATCTGATTAAGGAACAGAAAAGCTTAGAGAATAAAAAACATTTCCCAGGGTGCAAATACAGTTTGAATTCATTTTTTTCATAGCATGCTCTAAGGAATTCCGTCACTTTTATTTCTGAACAATCGTTTTGTCCAGATATCATGGATTATTTTAGAACAATCAGACTATTAAACAGGGGCGTAACAACAGTGCGCTGGGCCCTCCCGCCACAAAAATAAAGACATATAGACATACATTTAAAATTCTGCCTGCATTGCAAGCATAGAGAAGTTTAGAAAAACTCGTATACTGAAATAAGAAACATGAATGGTCGTTTAATACTCTGGATGCAAATTAAAGGCCTTTCATGTAAGAGCAAACTGTTGTTAAGATTTTGTAGTGCTATTACAGACTGTGGCATTTCAGTTCTAAGCACCATCATTTTCCCCTTGGGATTCCATATATGTCCTGGTAAGCAGACACTGTGCGCAGGAAAAATGCAGCATGTTGCGTCTCAACCTGCGTTCGGTGCCTACACGCGCCTGTGTGAGTACAGCCCCATTGAAAAAAGCTAAATGTGTCTATTCCTGCGCTCCCCTGCGGCTGAACGCAGAAAAACGGAACGCAGGGGAGCGCAGCTTCAACCACTCGTCAGTAAGAGCCCTAAGGGCTCTTACGCACAGGCGTTTTTTCCTGGGCAGTGCAGGAGTAGACGCACTCAATTATTGTCAAGGGGGCTGTACTCACACAGACGCATGTAAGAGCCAAACGCAGGTGGGACGCAGCATGCTGCATTTCACCTGCGTTCGGCGCATAAATGCGTCTGTGCGAGTACAGCCCCCTTGACAATAACTGAGTGCGTCTACTCCTGCGCTTCCCTGCGGCTGAACAGAAGAATGCGCAACGCAGGGGAGCGCAGGAAAAACTACCCATATGTAAGAGCCCTAAAGGGTTTTTGCACAAAATTTGGCTGCAAATGAGCACTCGGGAGACAGTCTTTCCATAATTCGAAGCTTTCTGGATAACAGATCCTATATATATATATATATATATATATATATATGTATATGATTTCAGTTTTACTGTTCTGCACTATGGATCAAACAGTTGAGAAAGTATGCCCTTTGTTTTGTCTTCCAGTGGTGAGACTGTAACAAGGGTATGTGATTATTGTTATTATTAACCTTTATTTATATAGCACAGACAGTCTGCAGTGCTTTACAGGGATTATATATTAATCACATCGGCCACATGTCTCGAGAACAGGAAGAACATACAGATTCCTTGCAGATAGTACCAGGAGTCAAAAGTAGCATCCCACTACTGCATAACAGAAATGCGAACGACTAGGCAGGCACAGTTCAGCATAGAGAATATATCTATATCTATATATATTTCCTTTCACTCTGCATTTGACAAAATTTCCACTTGCATTTATTTCAAGATAACTCATTTAAAAACTGTTTCTAGATTAAAGATAGCGGAGGCTATCTAAGCATGCAGTAAGTGCATGCACTTTGCAATCAATGGTTCCAATCAAGCAATGTTCTAATGTGTGTGCTGAATACCTGATTCTTCATTGTTAGCCTTGACAGGATGGTCATCTTGAAATTAAGCCCATAGCCCTTTTCAATAAAGTGATGAATTCTGGATTAATCAGGGAGATGAGCAAATCAGGGTTCTCATACAAAGACATGAATAACGGAGAACCTTGTAAAACAAATCCTCCCAAAAAGTAACTGGAAATGATTGTACCTCTAGAAGACATAACAGGTTGGACTGCTATGAAAATGTCTAATGATTATGTACACTAGAATAAAAGTTAAATCAAAGCAAGTTCAGACACAATTCTTGGTTTTGGAGACTCAAAACTATCAGTTTAACAGTAACGCAGTAAAAGTAAAGGATCCATTAATAGTTGCTGTATTTTAAATTGAAGTCAAGGATACAGTAGTAGCTGGGGCCAAGATAACTGCAAAACATATAAATCAAATACAGACACTGATATTTTTGCAAAGAACTAGCTAATAAATTACCCCCGATACATTAGAAGGAATGCATTTTCATCTTTGGGTTTGCGCAATTTAATTATTTTTGCTGCGACTGCAGGATTTATTTTCTAAACCAGAAGATTTATCTTCATATTTATTGTGCCAAATAGTAATTTCCTACGTCTGTGTATAACTTTTTTATAAAGACTTTGGAGAAGGAGAAAAAAACAAAGAAGGAAAATGGCAATTGTTTCTAAATGTCTTAACTATCAGCTTGACAAAAAGTCCACTTAACTGTAGTGGCTGTGAAATAAATCTGTTTCATAAATGGCTTTATCATTTTCATGATTTTTTTTTAAACTTCCCAGCCAATTTCTCCCACATCAAAGAACACAAATTTCATAATGATCGCACGTAGTATCTGATTGATTCCACCATTGATATGTCATGTCCAGGAGTGACACAGCATGGTTGACTTGTTTGCAGCAGGGTGGGGGAAGCACAATACTTATCCAACTCAAAGCATTAAGAAAAACCTAATAAAGCATATTTGTAAAATAGATTTATTACACACCCGCTAGCGTTTGGATGTAGGCTTATAGGTACGACATGCTTATTAAGGCCATTTTGCTAAGTAAAAATGAGTGGCTCCATAATATTAGGTGATTTAAGATTCTTATTTTAGACAAATGTGGCATTTTTATTTATTTGTAGTGTTTTTTTCATTGTCATTTACTACAAATTCTTTCTAACGTTTAAGCCGCTTGATTTGGAACCCGTACAATGTTGCTTTTCCCTAAAATACAGTTTACACTCCATACACTGTTCTTTACATACCCTGTACTTTACATAGTCTATCTTACAAAAACTATATAAAATTGTATCTGTTACACTGTATACAGTATATTAGTGTTTGGGTTTGAACTAAAAAAGTACAGTTTTAATAATTCATTTTTTTCTTGCTTTTTCTGAATTTCAACTTTTAAGGGTAGGACTACATGGATGTTTTCCGCATGATCCAACGTGATACGACAAATTGCATGCGACGGAAATAAGGTAAGAGATAGAAATGTCGGAGGAAGTCACAGTGTTGATCCGACGCTAAACGACTGTTGGATGCAGACGCAGTGTCCAGTGTCTGCATCCGACAGTCGTGTAGAGTCTGATCAACGCTGCGACTTCATCCGACATTTCTATCTCTTACCTTATTTCCGTCACATACATTTTGTTGCCGGCGTTTTGTCGGATCATGCCGAAAACATCCGTGTATTCCTACCCTAAGGGTAGAACTTGACAAGCGTCTTGGACGCGATTCTGCTGGATCTAATGCGCTGCACCAAAACGCAGGCGTCAAGTCGGATGCGACGGAAAACAAGGTAAGAAATACAAGTGTCGGATTGTGTTGCAGCATTCGTCCGATGCGACTGTCTGATGCAAATGCTGCACGCTGCATCGGATCAGGCAGAATTGCGTCCAAAACGCTCGTCTAGTTCTACCCTTAATCTGCTAACAGAACAATTGTGAATAAGCTGTGAGTGATCAAAATAGATGCTAAGGTTGCTGTCTGAAAAGCAGCAGACACCAGAGATTTTTCAGGAATCCCATAGCAGTAATATTTGGGCACATTAGTGAAATGATCTGCCACTGGGTCTATACTGCTGCCTGTGTGCTGAAGGTGTTAGTAATAGACACATACTGGCATGTAGAGATGCGCTGTTTTCGCTTACTTCTTTAGGGCTGAAGGTATCAATAGACGTACTGACGTGCCATTACACTAAACTAAAGAAGTATGGCGTCACTACGTGCCAGTAAGTGTCTATTGCTAACACCTTCAGCATACAGGCAGTAGTACAGACCAAGTGGCAGATCATTTCACTAATGTGCCCAAATATTACTGCTACGATTACTCGATTCCTGTAATTTAATGTTAATGGTTCAAAGAATGTCAGGCTGAATGGTTGTCCCCCACACATATTCACCTCACCAAATCTGGCCCTCGTTGCAAAAAGTTTGGGCACCCCTGACCTAGACATTCTGTACTCAGTTGGCATTCATGACACCGCTCTTTCATGGTTTACATCTTATCTGTCTGACTTTAGAGTTGCTTTCTCTGTTGGAAAAATACTGTACTATATGCCGATGAGTATGTTCTACATCCCTGCCTCAACCAAAGATGAGTTCATGGTACTACTTGTGTTTTGGATGAAATGGAATATTCTACTGGAGAATGGGATATGCCTGATGCCCTGGTAGTTTTTTCCCCTCAACTAATCTTTATTCTATATGTTTTGCTTTGTCATGTATCATTTTCATTTGTAAATGAATCCCAATTTTTAAGAATTTTAAAAGAAAAACAAATTCTACTGTACTACAACAGAAACATTCCATTTACCAAATATTTGAAATTTTTGGTGTTTCATAGATCACAGGGTAGAAAGGTTACTTCTCTTTATAAAAAGTTTTTCTAATTGTTTACAAGATGTAATTCCGGGGCAATGGTAACATATATACAAATGTGATTATTTTTTTATTTTACAAATAGCCCCAGAATTACTCCACTTGCCTTTACATATACAGTATTTACTACTGTATGTCAAATTTTACAGTTTTAAAACTAAAATATCTGAAGACAGCATAAGAAGCTGGTGTCAAATGAAAGGGCCAGTAATACAAAAATCAAGTTGCAGGAAGAGAGACAGGTAATTAGATTAACAGCAGTGATCCCCATCCAGTGGCTCTTGGGCATCAACCCCTTGGAGGTTGCTCCCTGTGGCCTCAAAGCAGGTGCTTATTTTTGAATTCCTGGTTTGGAGGCAAGTTTTAGTTGTATAAAAACCTGGTGTACTGTCAAACAGAGTCTCCTGTAGGCTACTAGTACAGAGTAACCAATCACAACCCTTATTTTGCACCCCCAGGAACTATTTTCTTGCTTACGTTGTTCCCCAACTCTTTTTACTCTTGAATGTGGCTCACAGATAAAAAAAAGGTTGGGGAACCATGAGTTACAGTATGTTAGGGTCTATCTATATATATATATATATATATATATATATATATATATATATATATATATATATATATATATATATATATATATATATATATCAGACCCTGGCGTTGAAGTTAGGAATTCCAAGGAACTCTTAGAGAGAGTCCAAGAACAATTTATGTGATTTATGTGACCATGGGTATGTGCAGCGTGTAGCGAGTAGTTCAATTTGAGTACAGGGTGACTGCAGTGGCAGTTTGCCTGCTGGATCTGGTAGAGTATTTTGAGCTATTTTAAAAAATCAGCCTTTTCACATTATCCAGGCTTCTACCCTCAAATGACATCACTTCTGTGTTTATGACATCACCCCTTTCATAGTGGGAGGTGGTTTGCAGGTTGGGAGTAAAATGATTGTGTGTGGGTGGCTGGTCCAAGGAGAAAAAAACAATATATGAAGTGGTTTGGAGAATGGGGTCAAGTGAGGTCCACCCAATTAGACCTGAAAGTGCCAACTCCCAGGTGCTGAAATGATTTGGGACTATCTATATAAATATTTGTAAAGGTTGCAACTTGTAGTGCAGTATTACTGCCCCTATATACAGAAAGAACTTAAACTACAAAGGACATAAAAGAATTAGTCATTGATTGTATGTGCTTTTAGGTTGAAGCATTCTATGGCAGAATCCTCTGACATGATACAGTAGATATACAGCAGGTAACTGGAAAAGCCACTTGCTAGTGTTCCAGTACTATATACAGGGCACTAATATAACCATGCAGTCCTTTTGTTCGTGCAGTGTCTTATGATCGGTAGTCCTTTTTACTGTATGGCTTATTTCCCAAAATGTTGTCAACCTCATTGACAATATGAGATGTCATCTTTGGAAGAACCTAGAAAATGAAATGAAATTAGTAAGTGAAATAAAACAATGTATACGTAGTCTGTACTTCTTCCTCAAAACAAACAGTACAGGAAAAGTTTTGTTTGCAATGCATCAAATTCATAATGAAATCCAACCATTCTTCTCTTCCAATCCATCCAATCTCTTGATCCTATGGGAAATGAAAGTCAAAAAAACAACACCCCATTCATCTGTAGACAGCATCAGAAACTCTCTACTTGCTCCCTCTCCCACCTGAGCAGAGGGCTCCATGGGACAGATTTTAATACACTACTACAGAAAAATATAATGATAGTCTATTTTAAAGATATGACAGTTCGGCTTAGATATTGTAATAATAATAATAGTAGTAGTAAAAATAGTAATAATAATATAATATATTTTTTCATGCAAGGTATAAAATAAGGGCACACAGGCTTTCCTTCTAATTAAGGTAGAAAAGGAAAATTATTCTGAAAATGTAATTTTTTTTCCGTAGTATACAGATTTATAATATGCCTATATGCATATATTTTTTATTTTTTGTCAAAGGCTGCTCTGAGATTTAAAATCAGTTTGTTCATCCTTCTGGCCTAAAGTCCCTAGGAACTGTGGAGTGTTGGTGTGGCTTAAAGGAGAAATAAAATGTAACCAAAGAAGTAGGGCAGAAATGTTGTACATTATGTTTTTGGCTTCCGTACCAGCCCAATATAATCGCAGTAAAGATCTGTGTCTCCAAAGATGCCCCAGTAGCTCCCCGTCTTCTTTTCTGCTCATTCACTGCACATGCTCTGTGCTGCTGTCACTTACTGAGCTTATACTGAATATATATATATATATATATATATATATATATATATATATATATATCATATAAATGTTACAATCTGCCCCTAAGTAAATCATTTAGATTATTGTTACATGCCAGCTTAAAAACCAGCACAATTAGCATCAAAATGTAATAATCAGCCGTGTGGTATAAGCTTAAATGACAATTCCCATTTTGTTCTGCTTGATTATTCATGACAACCCCTAAGCTTAGCTGCACAAAGCCCACTGAGCATGTGCATGTCACTAACACTCCCGTGACAACTTTGGGTCTAGATCATTACTAGTTTAGAGATGCTGAACCTTTAGGCTGGTTCAATCAGTTTGTAAAATACAGAATTTCTAGCTATATTCATTTTTAGGGTTAAGTTCTCCTTTAAAGGGGTCATCCACCTTTAAAGGAACAGTTCAGTATAAAAATAAAAACTGGGTAAATAGATAGGCTGTGCAAAATAAAAAAATGTTTCTCATATAGTTAGTTAGTCAAAAATGTAATGTACAAAGGCTGGAGTGACTGGATGTCTAATAGAACAGAACACTACGTCCTGCTTTTCAGCTCTCTAACTCTGAGTTAGTCAGTGACTTTAAGGGGGGCAACATGGGACATAATTGTTCAGTGAGTTTGCAATTGATCCTCAGCATTCAGCTCAGATTCAAAAGCAACAGATATGACCCATGTGCCCCCCACTCAAGTCACTGATTGGTTACTGCCTGTTAACCAATCAGTGGAAAGCAAGTGATCTGAAAAGCAGGAAGTAGTGTTCTGGCTATTATGTTAGACATCCAGTCACTCCAGCTTTTATAGATTACATTTTTGCCTAACTAACTATATTAGAAATATTTTTTATTTTGCACAGTCTATCTATTTATCCAGTTTTTATTTTTATACTGAACAATTCCTTTAAATTAACTAAGTATGATGTATAGAATGATGTTCTGTTGTGGTTTTTCATTTATTTAGCTTTTTATTCAGCAGCTATCCAGTTTGCAATTTCACCTAGTTGCTAGGGTACAACTTACACTAGCAACCATGCAATGATTTCAATAAGAGACTAGAATATGAATAGCGGAGGACTTGAATAGAAAGAAAAGTATTAAAATGTAGCAATAACAATACATTGGTAGCCTTACATGGGATTTGTTTTTAGATGGGGTCAGTGACCCCCATTTGAAAGCTGGAAAAAATCACAAGAAGAAAATTAATGCAAATATAATAAAAAAGAAAAACTGAAGACCAGCTGAAAAGGTGTTTAACTTAAAGGCGCATCCTTTAATGAGAGCGAGAAAAAGGAGATGGCAGCACCTATAAATAGCCAGATGGGCTGAACTATTTTTATAACTAGGAAAGGGTGTATGTCCCTTTCTGTGTAAGATAAGATGCTTGATTTTGCCAGGCACATATACAGTTCTTATTACAATAAACAACGGTGAATTTGAGACATCCCAAATCCAATGCAAATTAGATTCCCAAATCCAATCCACCTTATACAATTGGACACTTAAAACATTCACATACTGAATGATAAATTGGTAATTAGTTCAGCACAGCTGGTTACACAGAGATCAATGGAGTCTGCATCACATGCCTGAACAAATTGTTATTTAGCCACAAAGAATATCTGTTTTATACGGATGATGACAAACAGAGCGGAGCATCATTAGCAGCGTGCATTGGGCTGTTTTTCATGGTGCTCACATTGCTGCTTACTAATTCTTTTTGAAAAAGTCTTCCTATCATGCTTTATTAACCACATTCTAATTTGTAGAAGAGCTTTATCGGCAGGTTCAAACATTATTGAATTGCATTTTTTTTAAAACCCGACTATGGAAAAAAAAAATGGTAAAATCGATTACAATTTATTTGTGACTGTATTTTCTTGATTTATAGCATATTTACAAAAACACTCAAATCAAACTCTGTTGAGGAAAGCTTTATGGTGAGTGGATATACAGTAGGAGGGATCCCGTGACAGAAATGTGATTCTAAACTAATAAAATGTTGTTATCAAACTTCCTTACTTGTCTCACAGTAATAAAGCTTCAAAATGAAAATAATATAAAGAACAGAAAATAATTGCGAAAAACACAGGTACCGTAACAGTCTGAAACTCTACACTGCTATAAATTGCTGGATTCCAAACCTTAATAATTGGGGTTCAGTTTGTGCTGAAAACTGTGCTGTACAGAAATGTTGTTCAACATTTTCCATGAAATAATTTACTGTATATTAAAATAATATCATACACAGAAGTCTATGTTGACCTGGAACGGATGGGGGAGGGGCCACATTCAGCCCTCACGCTCCCATTCGGCTAGCCCAGTCCTATAGTTTCTTAATTGTGTAGTTCAACTGTATAACACTATTTAATATGTGCCAAATAGGAAGCAATCTTGCCATAATAGCATTACAGCTCCTCTTGCTGAATGTCAGCATATATAGTGAGTAATTAAACCTCCAAAATATTTCCAATGAACCTTACAGAGACGGTGCTGGATAATATTAAAGAGGCTGACATGCTATAAAGCATCTGGCCCAGTAGATCTCTTGGGTGAAAGATCTATTCAAAGCAACAAAAATAGAAGGAAATATTAACTACAATAAAAAAGCAATTTAGATCTATGTTTTGTTAGGATGAAATGGGCAAACGCAAGTAGTTACAATAGCTGAATATAATAGATGTGCTAAACAAAACACACACCAGAAAGGGTAGATACAGAAAATATCAGAGAAGATTAAAGCTGGCCATAGATGTTGATATTTTTAAAAGATCCGATCCTCATCGTGAGACCACGATCGTACGAATTGACCATCAACTAAAAAGACCAATTTGCCAGGAAAACAAAGTGGAGCTGCCTGCTTGTCCCTGCAAACATAGATAGATTGCACTGGGACCAACAAAGATTTTTTGACCTGGCCGATCAATTTCCTGACAGATTTTGCCCGAAAAATCGTAAGATGTACGATCGGTCAAATCCCACTAACCGCACGATAATTTGAAGGATTGGTCGGACATCTCAAAATTTGGTCGTTCAGCAAGAAGAATCGTCACGTCTATGGGGAGCTTTAGGGCAGAGCATGGCAAATAGGATAACCACAGAGGAGATTATCGGACAAGATCTTCAGGTGCATAAAGCAAACCAGGAATAAGCCCTATACCCTGAGACAAGTTTAGATGAAATGATATTGTCAATTTAATGGCACATTGAACATTCATCTTTTAGCCAAGTGCAATAAAAGTGGTACTTGCCTGTATGGCTCCTAGGTTTTCTACTAGTTGTTCAGGATTAGAGGAACCTAACAGAACAGAGCTCACACCCTCATTCCGCAGACACCAGGCTAGAGAATAAGCACAAGAGTAAGTCATGAGTAAGTCAAATCTTAGTAGTGAACTATATTAAAGAACTTATCCACTGCCAAGTGACTACTTGTGAAAAGGCAAGTGGGCTAATTCTGGAGATAATTAAAGGAATACTGACACTTTAACTACGGTGGCTGATGTTCCCCTGTCCTGTGGCTTCATTTTTTTTAAGGAAATCCTCTCTTGTTGTATACGTGCTCTAAGTACCCTTGATTATATTCCAAAAGGCATAAGTCCAGTTTATTTTTTGGAAGCAAATTGTATTTCTTACCTACAGCAAGCTGGGGAAGAGTACAGCCAAGCCGCTCTGCAATGGGCATCAGATCTCTGAGTTTTGTTTGCTGTTTACGTCCCTCTTCGCTTATTATTTTGTCTTTTAACCACTGGTAGCACTGAAATGAAAGCAAGTGATACTCTTTGTACTGTGCAAGCTAAGCAACTGAGAAACAGGCTATATGTCACTATATAGTTACATAGTACGTTAGGTTGACACACGTCCATCAAGTTCAACTTTTTAAGTCTATATATAACCTGCCTAACTGCCAGTTGATTCAGAGGAAGGCAAAAACCCCATCTGAAGCCTCTTCAATTTGTCTCAGAGGGGAAAAAAATTCCTTTCTGACTCGAAGAGGGCAATTGGACCAGTCCCTGGATCAACTTGTACTATGAGCTATCTTTCATGACCCTGTATTCCCTCACTTGCTAAAAAGCAATCCAACCCCTTCTTAAAGCTATCTAATGTATCAGCCTGTACAACTGATTCAGGGAGAGAATTCCACATCTTCACAGCTCTCGATGTAAAAATATGCAAGTCACTTATATCCTTAATGGGACTGAACCAGGCAAATCCATTATGGAAAAGGACCTTCTAGTCCTTGTAGATAATAAACTTGGCTGTAGCAAGCAATGCCAGTCAGCAGCATCAAGGGCAAATAAGGTCTTGAGCTGTATTAAAAAGGGCATTGATTCACAACCACTGCCTCCCAGGATGCTCTGAGAGTCAGTCTGCTCCATACACACCAATTCAGAGCTGTCCTCCCCAGCATCTTCACCCAATATGGCGAATCTGTTGCTTTGTACCAGCTGTGGACCTGCCACCCTACCCTTCCGTCCCCTACTTCACCTCTTGACTGTCACAAACCTGTCACTCTCATTATCTTCCACTGCCCCTTCTCCACCCCCACTACACTGGCCCCTGCCAGTGGTAAAGCAGAGCTTGATTGTGTGATTCCTATGTTTTACCCAGTGGTGCAACTATAGAGGCAGCAGACCTCGAGGTTGCCGGGGGGGGGCAGACTGCAGTGTCTGTTGCACATAAATCCCTCATCTTTTGTGTCTTAAAATTTGCACAATACCCACTGCAGCGTAAACAAGCTCGGGGGCAGTTTGAGCACAGGGTTGCGGTGCAAGCCGGATGGACCTGCCAACTATTAGTTACACCCAGTGTTGGACTGGGACACCAGGGGCCCACCCAAAAACTTTTGACTAGGGGCCCACCAATTAATCTTAGACCAGGGGCCCACTCTTAGTACTATTATTCTTCCTTCCTCACTCCTCTATTCTCCTTTTCTTTACATACGATAATCTATTATTCCATCTATTTAGCCACTTTGTTCTCATAGAAATAGGGAATAGCCATGAAATAGGCCAATGGCCATGTCTAGCAGCATGAGGGCCCACTGACACCTTGGCCCACCGGGACTTTTCCTGGTATCCCTGTGGGCCAGTCCGACACTGGTTACGCCACTGGTTTTACCTGTACCAATCAGGGGCGTTGCTACTATGAGACAAGGCGAGAATCTTGCCTCAGATGGCCAGTTGCAAAAAGCCTCTAGTGGTCACTTTAAGAACCAAAATCCTGTTGATTAAAGTGAAAATTCTGCTCTTCTTGTACAGAGAGTACAATTGGCCTAGCAATGCAGCCACCCCTTAATCCACTATGAGCGTGGGTGGAATGGGGGTGTCATCATCCAATAATCAACCCTAGAGCCAGTTCCCACTGGTATTTTTGGAGATTTGACACTAGTCGGATAGGTAATATTCCCACAGATGACAAAGTGCCCCATGTGTCACTCTTAGCATTAGCAAAGCAAGACTATAACTATATTGTAATAACAATTACAAATATATGATGGCTATATTTCTCTTATACTAATTCTATGCATACACCAAACACAGATTCACAGCTTGTGCATTTAAGTTATGCCTGAACCTCTAACTATCCTAATGGTAGAGCATCAAGTCCTAAAAGTCACACATCCTCAAGTGCCATATGTTTAAACCTCCTGCGCTCATGCTGGGAGGGCAAAAAACACACAGTTTACAGGCCCCTGGGAGACACCAAGTTTATTGCTGAAGCAGGGACCTGTTAACATCACAACTCAACTCTCTGAAAGGATAAGAAAATGGCAAAGCCCCATGTAAAATTAATGACAGATGTTATTATTTAAAAGCAAATATATTTCTTGTAACAAAATATAATTACCTTAAGTGATGCCCTTGCACTCTCAGGAACGCCATTTTCATATTTCCCGGTGATTATTCCACAAGCAAGAGGAGACCAAGTCATTGCTCCTACCCCTAAGAGAGAAGCATTGTAGGCTTAATTAATGGAAAGTGGCCATCCAATATAAAACAATCATTTCCTTTTTAAAAATCTTTGAGGCTACTGTATTCAATATAATAAGTATTATTTGTGCAGAACCAGAATTATCTTATGCATTTTAAACAAAAGAGTAAATGTAAAAAAGTATCTGAACTTGCCCAAATAACCTATCGTTGCAATGCATGTTTTTCTAAGTAAAACCGAGGTTCACCGTGAGCAAATCAGTGTTGTGTGTGGGGGCAACATGCAAAATGAACTTTGTATAGCTCCGTTATGAATGTGATGGCTAACTGAATCCTTAGAGCCTCAGCTCTTTTGTTTCTACTCTAAGTAAATGATCTCTTGTGTGTGTGTTACTTTGAACCCCTTACTGCTCCCGAACTTTTGCCCGCCCTCACAGTGAATTAGTCCCATTTATTAAAGGGGTGGTTCACCTTTAAGTTAACTTTTAGTATGTTATAGAATGGCTAATTCTAAGGCTACAGATTTATTATTGTTGCTACGTTTTAGCATCATACTGAAAGTTAATTTAAAGGTTTAAATGAGAAGGAAAGCTACGGAGGCATTTTATTGCCAATAGATTAGCTGCAATAGTGCAAGCTAGAATGCTTTATTTATTCTGTAGAATGTTTTATCATACCTGAGTAAAAAGCTCTAGAAGCTCTCTGTTTGTTTAGGATAGCAGCTGCAGTATTAGCTTGATGTGACATCACTTCCTGCCTGAGTCTCTCCCTGCTCACTTATAGCTCTGGTCTTAGATTACAGGAGAGAAGGGGGGGGGGAAAGAGGATCAAACTGAGCATGCTCACGCCCGGAGCAAGGAGGTTTAAGTTGAAGGCAGGAAGTCTGATACAGAAGCCCATGAGTACACAATAGAAGGAAATAAATGCTGTGTTTCTTTTGACAGAGGACTCAGAGCAGCACTACTTTGAGGATTTAATGGTGTATTTAGGTGGACCTTTCTGATAAGGCTTACTTAGTTTTAACCTTTCCTTCTCCTTTAAAGGGGTTGTTCACCTTTAAATTAACTTTTAGTATGAGGCAGAGAGTGATATTCTGAGACCATTTGCAATTGGTTTTCATTTTTATATTTGTGTTTTTTGAGTTATTTAGCTTTTTATTCAGCAGCTCTCTAGTTTGCAATTTCAGCAATCTGGTGGCTAGGGTCCAAATTACCCTAGCAACCATTCATTGATTTGAATAAGAGACTGGAATATGAATAGGAGAGAGACTGAATAGAAAGATGGGTAATAAAATGTAGCAATAACAATAATGTGCAGCCTTACAGAGCATTTGTTTTTCAGATGGGGTCAGTGACCCCTATTTGAAAGAAAAGAAAAAATGAAGACCTATTGAAAATATACTGCCATTTTCACCACAAGAGGGGTCCTTCCCAAAAGATACTAGGTAAGAGCAGTGAGATAAGAAATACCTATGGTATATTTACTATGACAGCTGGGATTATAAAGGTGACCAAAATAAATTGGTGCAATGAAGCACATACCCCTTTAATTATATGGCGTATAGCATATAAACTAGTTAGGTCTGTGACTGTATCCCTCCTCTTTGGGTGAAATGTTGTTGTTTAGCAGCTGGGTGATATCAGTGCACCCACACGAAGCTCCACTGATCGATCCATATTACTCAGTCCTTTCTTGTAAAGGAATCGATTAGCAAACTAGGCATACAACATAGGCCTGGTATTTACTCTACAAAATTTTATTGATCTACCAATTAGAGCGAGTCATATTGTTGCTTTTCAGCATTAAGGTTATACATAAATAGCTCGAAAGAGAAGTTGCATCAATAAGCAATAGCATGATAGCATGTAATCCTATGATGGCAGTTCTTTTATACACTCACGGCTAAGCCTCCGATACTGTGGGATCAATATGACACGTCAACCAAGCAACAATATATGAATGTCTTATTTGAGATTAAAGCGTACTGAATTGGATGTTGGGAACATTTACTACAGCAATAGGGAAATAATATAAAAATGGTTGTATGCAAGGAAGAAGCTATAGATGTAGAGAAGTTTGGGTTGTAACTGAACAACAGAGGGCTGTAGGTTGGGCAGCTGTTTTCTATAAATAATACGGCTGTTTTGCTCAGGTCCTGCTAAAACTAAGGTCAGCTCTGAAATGAAGCTTTTCTCTAAAAGAAAGAATTTATCAATTTCACAAATGTATCCACGCAGCCCATTACCGCCATTTTAGACCATTTTGCCGATGAATGCTTGTTGTCTAAATAAATCTGGAACCAATCAGCATGTAGATAAAACCCAACAGTAACTAAAAGAAACCATAAATAATATACATTGGTGTAACATAACTTCTACAAATACTAGGAGCAGACATTACCTATTTTATGGTAGAGCTCTGGCAGCTGCACCTCCACTTTCTCTCTTTGGAAAAGGTGATATTCTGCTTGTTCACATACTGGGGGTATCATGTTGAACTGCCTGGCTACAGAATAGGCTTCCTGCAAAAAAAGTACAAGTGCGGTCATTCCAGTTAATGTGTATGTGCCAGAATTATTCACATGCGGGTCATTATATAGGTATGGGACCTGTTATCCAGAATGCTCGGGACCTGGGATTTTCTGGATAAGGGAGCTTTCCATAATTTGGGTCTCCATACATTTTTAAGTCTGCTTAAAATTAGTTCAAACATTAAACCCAACAAGACTGTTTTAACTCTAAGGATTAATTATATCCTAGTTTGGATCAAGTACATGGTACTGTTTCTTTATTACAGAGAAAAAGGAAATCAATGTTAAAAATCTGAATTATTTAATTAAAATGGAGTCGCTGGGAGACAACCTTCCCGTAATTCTGAGCTTTCTGGATAACGGATTTCTAGATAACCGATCCCATACCTGTACTCCAACAATTTATTTAAAAGCTGTATACGGTCCCCCAAAATATAAAAGCATTACAAAAAAATTAACACATTACCATTGAGACACTTCTGTAACTTGGTTATTGGTTGCTTTGTATGTAAATTTGTATGTTCAATGTATACGCCCATTTATTGTCCAGCATTGCAGAATATTTTGCCACTTTATTACGTGTTAAAATATGGGGCACATTTACAAAGCTCGAGTGAAGGATTCGAATTAAAAAAACTTCGAATTTAGAAGTGTTTTTTTGGCTACTTCGACCATCGAATGGGCTACTTCGACCTTCGACTACGACTTCGACTACGAATCGAACGATTCGAACTAAAAATCGTTCGACTATTCGACCATTCGATAATCGAAGTACTGTCTCTTTAAGAAAAACTTCGACCCCCTAGTTCGGCAGCTAAAAGCTACCGAACTCAATGTTAGCCTATGGGGAAGGTCCCCATAGGCTTGCCTGTGTTTTTTTGATCGAAGGATATTCCTTCGATCGTTGGATTAAAATCCTTCGAATCGTTCGATCGAACGAATAATCCTTCGATCGTACGATCGTACGATTAGCGCTAAATCGTTCGACTTCGATATTCGAAGGCGAACGATTTTAGTTCCTAGTCGAATATCGAGGGTTAATTAATAGTAATTCTGCCCCTATGTGTCTGATAATGTACATTATTTTTTCCTATAAATTAATTTGCAGTTAGTAGCAATGTCTTTTGGTGCTTTAACTCATTGCCATTTTTACTACAGATATGGGACCTGCTATCCAGAATCCTCGGGACCTGGGGCTTTTGGGATAACGGATCTTTCTGTAATTTGGATCTCCATACCTTAAGTCTACTAGAAAATCATGTAAATGTTAAAACTCAATAGGCTGGCTTTGCCTCCAATAAGGATTAATTATATATGATTAGTTTGGATCAAGTAAAAGGTACTATTATATTATTTCAGAGAAAAAGGAAAAGGAAACCTGTTTATCATATTAACATACTCAGGATAACACACAGGTATAGTATTTATGCTACAGCTAAAGATTGCTTTTCCATTGCCATAACCTTACGGCCAAGGTCTGGCTGTCTGTGGGCACATGGATCTTGAACAGGGGTACAATTATGCATTATTATAGTGTTCATTACAATAATTTAGTATCTCTTTTGTATTTCATGTACAGAGTGCTTTCTGGTAACTGTCAGCAGTATTAACATTTACAGTAACAGTGTTTATTTTACCCTTCCCCTTGCCATGTACAAATGAGGGTTGGTGATGGGGTGGCAATCAGTGGGTTCAGAATAATGGAACAGTTTTTGCTGGGGGGGGCAAGGAAATGAAGTTACACCCCTGAAAACGATTCTAATGAAGTTGTTAGAATGGAATTTTATGCAGATTATTGGGATACTGTTTATTGATTATTAGTGACAGTCGATTGATGAGTCACTTTGGGCCCACATTTCAATGAGAAAAATTAGACAGAAATTGAACACTAATTACTTTTGGGCTAATTAGTGAGAACTGATGTCTATTGGACAGCTTAGTTTATAGTGAAAGCATGAGCCCAATTTTCAGTAGGCTCTAGTAGAGCAGTTTTAGTGTGTGTGCTGATTTTGTTATGATGTGTATGAAGAGTATACTGTACCATAATCTCCATTGCACTCCAACGGGATGTTCCCCAGTACATCGCCATGCCCTGATTGATTACATAGGACATCGCTCGGACTATTTCTACAAAAGAAAAGATTTCAGATTTTAATGCAACAATGAGATTCTCTTTTCCATGAAACCTTCTGATGAGCAGAGACAGGCACTGTATTTCTTATATTCATGCAGCTTCTGCAGAGATGCGCTCATGTACAACCGGATCATAAATCCTGATCCATAAACATTTCAGTATTGCAGTTGGGCTGTCAAATGTAACCACTGCTAGCTGGTAAGGCCTCTGTGTCTTGTTAGGAAGCCCCTGGATCCACATTTTTGAAGGTTAATTATCATTGTTACAGAGCTATTAATAACATATTATCAAGGTCGTATATCCTATCTGTGTTGATGGGGGGAAGTCTTGTGTACAGCTTGACAGCTTGTTATTTTATATATTGTGTGTATATATAATATATATATATATATATATATATATATATATATATATATATATATGTATATGTATATGTATATATATATATATATATATATATATATATATATATATATATATATATATATAGTAGCAGGAATACTTTAAAGCTCAGAAAAGAATTATTATTGTTTTATTGTTACACAGACCTGCCTGCTGTACCGATGTCCATGACCAGCAGCTCTATGACACTTAAGTTGCAGCTCCTCACTTACCTTACAGGTTCCCTAAGACCATCAGTAGTACATGGGGTACACAATAAACTGCACTTGGTTGGTGCACTGTGCATGGATTAAAGGAGGGCTGTACTGCTGCCTTGAATCCAAAAGACAGGTGTAGGTTTGAAAGGGGATGGCAGATTTATCTGTACATGCTGCCCAATACTTGCATCAAATAATGAAATCTGATTTTCACAACTTGCTTTTGAGCTAAGAGCAAACGTTGTTTGTAGCATGTGGCATGTTATTCTTGTCAAATAATAAAATATGGCATCTTGGTTTTATATCATGGTGTTAAATGTTTTGGGATTCCAGCAATATCTGTGGATGTTAACTGCAGCAATATTTTATTTTATCATTTTCTGCTCATGGCACACGCGTCACTTTATCTGCCAGGGAGAAAAATGTTCCAGGAACCTACAGGTGCAAGGTCAAACATATATTTTCTTAGATAATGTTGTGGAAATGTAATATGTAAAAGTAAATGTCACAACTTGCCATTTAACTAGAGCAATGTCCTGTAGGCTTTATCCTTCCATTGTGATTACTATAACAAGGAGAATGTGATAAGTAACAGTGTAACTAGAGTCATCTATCATCCTACATTATATGTCTCCTTTCATTTATTAGTTCCTTTTGAAAAATCAATTGTTCCTCTGGCCCTCTTTGTGCTGACGGGCAACCGATGCACTGTGTGCAATTAATTCACATCCTGCAAAATCATTAATAGGTGATTAATGGGTCTGCCATTAGAGGGCAGCATTGCAACAAACATGTGCATGGCATTAACAAGAAAATTGCTTCTTTCTTGATTGTGATTTTATTTCCATGGCCATACTGTACCTCTGCATATAAACAAATGCGTATCCTTTTTTTCCTTGACAGATGCAAACTAACACCCGTTTTTGTTTCTGCAGTCCTATTCCAAGAGCACAAAGAAAACACTTTTATGCATAGTAACAAAGTGTAAAAAGTTTATAGTATGGCATGGCCAGGAAAATTGCATTTAGTATAAAACAATTTTTTTACTTCCTTGCCATCTCTAGACAGCAGTAAAATATATGGGTCTGCACAATCACAGAGACTGGTGGGACCTAACACTGTACACTAGGCACTTATTATATCAGTGCTACCAGAAATGAATGGCCAAACTGAGATTCTAATTTAACATCAAGATTATATTGTCTAAAACACATTAAATAAAGCCCACGCTGCTGCTCTGCAAATAACATCAGGTACTACACTGGCCTCTGATGCCCATGATCACCCTAGAAGGTTTTGGGTCACCTTGTTTTCTGTAATAAAAATAATAATCTTGGCAATACAAATGCTTTAGGGTAAGGGCACATCTGGTGATTCGGGGAGATTTAGTCATCTGGCGACTAATCGCCTCGTCTTTGCGGCAACTAATCTCCCCGAATGCCTTCCCTGTCTTGTGCCGGCTATAATGAAAAGTCACCTGCGGCATGGCACACGCGGCGATTCGTATTCCGAAGTCGCCCGAAGTTTCCTCGTGAGGCAACTTCGGAATACAAAGCACCGCGTGTGCCATGCCGCAGGCGACTTTTCATTATATTACAGAAAACAAGGTGAACCAAAAAGTGGACTATCCAGATTGCTATGGGTTACTGATTGCTATGGGTTACTGCCCAGGGCAAACTTTTATTACATAACCCCATAAGTTCCAAATAAAAGAAGGTACTGGAGGCAGCACTACTTTCTCTTATGGAAGGATGTATGTGGCTCCTCTGAAGCTCTCCTATTCTGCAAGCACAGGTTAAGGTAACTGTAATGTTTTGGGTAGCTGAGGATGAGTAGAGTATAACAGTGCTTTATTAGCAGAGACTCATGCAGCCATTACACAACAGTAACTTTCACTTTCACTTTTAAGCTGTCAGGAAGTATGCACAGTATAAGTCTGGGCACAGTGACATCTACAGGCCATTTGTACAAAACACCACAGTAACTCATTGAGTTGTCTTTAGTTTTAGAGAAACTGATATAACTGGCTCAAACAGAGGGAGGACAAATGCTTTTAGAACCAAAGGTAGTCAAAAAAAATGAGGGGCAATAGTATAATCCCTTGACCAATGTCCAGGTGCAGAAGGTATCTCAAAATTCTGGTAAGCTGACAAAATTTTTGTTTTTTGACCAATGTTCCGAAATTTCAACCATTGTCTGAAAACCTGTGAAACCTGTTTAAGACCTCCTTCTCAACCTCTAGGCCATCAAGCTAAATAACCAAGGCAGTGGTGAAGATTTTCCCCTCAATAAGAGGCTCAATACTGGAAGGTACCCAAAGAGGACTTAACCTTGCTAACCCATTGAGTAATGGATAACAATGTCTCCAAGGTCAGCCTGGAATTATGGCAATGAGTTAGATAGATATAATTGGTACTGGGCAAATAGTTCAGCCCACAGAGCATGTCAGCCTAGTGTCAAGGCTTGAAGAAAGCACTTTTTCCCCTCATGGAGGCTGTAGGCAATAAAATAACCCAGAGCCTTTCAAAATAAGCGTCACACTTCACAGCAAGGAAAGGGATTTTTTAAAAATCTGAAACCTTATCATGTTCTAAATTTAAGGCCTTTTTTGCAGCTACACCGAATGCCATCTAAGAGATTCTAAGAGAATATTAGACTATATCTAATATAGATAGGCTCTGCCTTCATGATTTCCTTCCACGGCAACTGGTCTCTTACAGGGGGACGGTTGTATAAAAAATGCTTGTTGTGGTATGCACAGCAGAATACTATTTGAGTGTTCACTCCCCTTCTCTCCGGTGTCATATCAAGGGGCACATTCACTAAGCTCGGGTGAATGAATTGAGGGAAAAAAACAAATTTCGAGGAGTTTTTTGTGCTCCTCGACTATCGAATTGGCGTAAATTCGCCTGAGTAGAATGATTCGAATAGATCGAGCGAAAAAACGCTGCTACTATTCGCCCATTCGATAGTCGAAGTTCTGTCTCTTTTAAAAATCATTCCACTGCCTACTTCGCCAGATTAAACCTACCGAATTGCTTTGAAAGCCTATGGGAAAGTCCCATAGGCTTTTTTTCTAAGTTTTTGATCGAATAAAAAGGCATTCGATCTAATGAAAATCCTTCGATCGAATATTCGCCGGGCGCTGGGCGAATATTCGCCCATTCGACTATTCGCCAGCGTGTAAATTCGCCCGAATTCCCTATTCGATTCTATTCCCCAGTCGAATTTCGAGGGTTTTAACCCCTCGAAATTCGACCCTTGATACATCTGCCCCTTAGTATCTTTGTCTGCCACTAAATCTGCTAGACAGCGGTTATAATTTGGTTGCACTATGTGGTGGAGGCACAAATAACCTGACTTTTATTGTCAAAGCTCCTTGGTGTGGCTTTGAAAAGATGCCCTGAAATTAACAGGCCATACCTCCCAACTGTCCCGTTTTCAGAGGGACAGTCCCTCTTTTGACAGCTCAACCCGCAGTCCCTTGTTTGTACTGGAAAGTCCTGTTTTTCTCTGCACTGAACAGCCAGAAAAAGAAACAATGTTTCTAACTTAATTGGCTTTTGGCAGAGAGCCCAGACAGCCACAGCTGCAGATCAGATACTTTTGTAACAATTTTGAGATAAGCAAATAAGTAATTGTAACAATATAAGATAACAGGTCCCTTGGGAGAAGTTAGACTCACAGCTTAAAGGGCAATTCACCTTTATTAGCAAAAGTGTAATAACTGGAAAAAAAAACACAGAAATATGTTCAGACTTTCATAACCTGCCAAATTTTGTAAAATGAACATGGTAATTAGGGGGTGTGGGCACAAAAATCTAATGAAAATCCTTCGATCGAATATTCGCCGGGCGCTGTCTTGGGAAGGCCAAAAAATAACAAGACTATATTAGGAAAGCAGAAACTGTAATGACTTTTTTTTCACTTCCTGTCAAGCTAGAAAGGGTTAGCAGAGCCATATTTGTCAATAGCACTTTGAGGACATTTAACAAACTGCTCTAGTCTCTAGTTTTGGATTCTAAACCCAAATGGTATACAATAAGTGTACCGATATACTGAATATTGTGTCAGTAACCCAGGGGTCATATAAGGCAAAATGGGATAACGAGAATGTCCCAAACTGGAACCCTACACAAAGTATATCATCAAACAACTCATCCTCCAACAGCCTTTTGGTGCAAGTTGGACACCCATGACTTAAAAACTAAACACATCTAACTTTTTATACAATTCTTAGTATAAGTACTGAAACCAAGAGCATTTTGTGAACTAGGGGCCCCATTTAAGGCTGCGGCCCAAGGCAAAGATACCCCTTTCCTGCTTAACATCTTCCTGTTCAATGTAAAACTTGAAAGACTAAGCAAATCAACACAGGTTTTAAAGAACATCTAGTACAGTAAAAGGGATACACCAAGAAGACTTCTGCTAGACCAGTGATCCAGAGGTCCTCCAGATGTCTTTGACCTACAACTCTCAACATTACTGTGCCTTTATTTATAACTCTGCTGTTGTTTAATCAACACGCAGTCTTGTGTTCCTTCCTACGAGGCTCCCAGTGATGAGTAAAGTTGCAACTGATAAATGTGTACTCGGTATGACAGCAGTTACGTGGCTTGGGTGACTAAATGTTTCAGCCTAGGGGTGAGCATCACTTTTTCAATTCAATGGAATAGAGCAGCTTGCAAAGCTGTCCCAGTTAGTTACCTGTCATGCTGCGGGATATTCCCATTAAATAACTTGATTCTGTTCTGGGAAATCAATTCAATGATTTCAAACACATGGCATAAAACACTCTGGGATATTTTTATTATTATTTATAATTATGGAAATGGTTACATTTACTAGAATACACCGAATAATCCTAGTTCATATACTATTAATATTGTTTTTATGGATTCCTAAAAGTGGGTTAGTATAATAATAATAATACTACTATGGTGAATATATATTTTTTACATTTGGGGGCAAATTGATCAAAAGTCAAGGTGAATTTTCAAATGAAAAAATTTTTTTTGAATTTCAAGCTATTTTTTGTGTACTTCAACTAGGGAATAGTCCAAATTCGAATTGAATTTGAAAAAAATTTGAATATCAAAATTTATCATGTATTGTCTCTTTAAAAATTCGACTTTGACCATTTGCCATCTAAAACCTGCCAAATTGCTGTTTTAGCCTATGGGGGACCTCCTAGAAAATATTTGGAGTAAATTGGCAGACTTTGAGAAAACTTTGAATCGAATTTGATCGAATGTGATATTCCTTCGATTTATACAATTAGAATTCTGCCGAATATGGACCTATTCGATCGAAAACGGACCTATTCGAGCATAAAAAAACTTTGACTTAATTTTGGTTGGTCTTTTTGAATTCGAATTTTGAGGTTTTTTCAATTTGAAATTCGACCCTTGATAAATATGCCCCTTAAAGTTTCTATCTGGCACCTACAAATACCCTATTTTACAGTCCTGTAGAGAGCCATAAATGGCATCTTCTTAGCTCCTTTTCTGGGTAAAAGGAGTACAGAGTGATATTGCAATTGGTCTTCAATTTTTATTATTTGTGGTTTTTGAATTATTTACCTTTTTGTTCCCCAGCTCTCCAGTTTGGAATTTCAGCAGCTATCTGGTTGCTAGGGTCCAAATTACCATAGTAACCAGACTGTGGTTTTAATTAGAGACTTGAATATGAATATGATACCAGTGGGCCTGGAAATAAAGATAACAAGTAATACAAAAGCAACACTAATAATGAAATTGCAGTCTCACAGAGGAATACTTTTGGCTGCTGGGGTCAGCAAGGTAAGAGTCAGATGGAAAAAGTCAAAAGTGGAAAGCAAATAATTGAAAAAAACATATAAAAATAAAAACAAAACTTAAAATTTACTAAGAATTGGCCATTCTGTTACATACTAAAGGGCAGATTTATCAAGGGTCGAAGTGAAAATTCAAAGTAAAAAAATTTGAATATCAAGCTATTTTTTGTGTACTTCGACTCGGGAATAGTCTAAATTCGATTTGAATTTGAAAAAAAATTCACCATCTAAAACCTGCCGAATTGCTGTTTTAACCTATGGGGGACCTCCTAGAACCTATTTGGAGTCAATTGGTGGACTTTGAAAAATCAAAGTTTTTTTTATAAAAAACTTGGAATCGAATTCGATCGAAAAAGATGTTCAAATTCGAAAGAAAACGGCCTATTCACATTCACATTATGGTTGTTTTTTTTTATTCGAATTTCGTCCCTCGACAAATCTGCCCCTAAATGTTCACCTAGAAATGAACAACCCCTTTAAGTACTAAACCATTGTAGTGTAAGTGTGTGCACTGTTGTCCTATTTCAACTTGAAAGGCTGCCCCCCCCCCACGGCTACACAGCACCTTATATAAACTATATTCAAGCTTCTGAAGCACATGATATAGTGAATAAAGTACCCCTCTTGCAAATCATAAGGATATTATAAGTTACAGAGGAGTTTCATGACCATATAATTTATACAAGTCAGGGAACTCCGAGGTAACTTCTAATATCCTCATATTTTGCAACTGGGGGTACTTTATTTATTATAATACACAAGTTTCAGTGAGTCATGTGACAGAAATGACATCACTACTCACCTTTTATAACTGATGACACTCACCATTTATAAGGATATCATTTACAATATATTCATGGCTTTTGTGTATTATATAGTGAATAAATTACCCCCTCTTGTAAAATATAAGGACATCATAAGTTACTGAGGAGTTCCATGACATATAAAAACACAAGGCCGAAGGTCATGGAACTCCGAGGTGCCTTCAAATTTCTACAAAAATATTTTGTAACAGGGAGTACTTTATTTATTGTAATACACAAGTTTCAGTGAGTCATGTGACAGAAATGACATCACGAAGCACCGTTTATAAGGATCTAATTTACTGGAGATTCATGACTATTGTGTATTATATTATATTATTACATTAGAATACACAAAAGCCACGAATATCTTGTAAGTTATATCCTTATAAACAGTTAGTTCTGATTTCATCAGTTATAAACGGTGAGTTCTGATGTCATTTCTGTCACATGACTCACCGAAACTTGTGTATTATTATAAATAATTTACTTCCTCGGTAATTTATAATATTCTTATAATTTACAAGAAGGGGTATTTTAGGGGTATTTTATTCACTATATATCTAATTGAATAGAAAACCTTTCATTTTTCAGTGTTACTGGCACAGTAACATCTCAGTACTGCACTGCAGAATAATTTGGCAAAAAATATATAATTCATAATCTATTGGTGCTTTTTTGAGGCAAATTATTGTTATGTTTTCTGTCCCAAACTAAATAGACATCTCTATCTAAAGATCTAAAAACTTCTCTTAGCTGCATGTTTTATTCCATTTTGGGGGTTTAAAGTTTTCTTCAGAACTCTTTCATCAAAACAGCAAACGTCTCGCCCATTGACTAGTTAGTCACTGAGAGGCAGAACAGAAACTGCACTGTCATTCAATCCAGATGAAATTAGCTGTGAGTCGGTAACTGTGCACATCAAAGGGTCTGCGGCAAATGCGATTACAACCCAGCCACTCGCTTCTTCAGCTTATCTCTTTATTCCAAGGGCTTTCAAATCTAGAACAAATTCTATCTCCTAACAAAAATGGATTGTTCACTTTTCTACTGGAAAAAGCCATTCATTTTTCATAGTTTTCATGGTTGCTATCGTGAATTCTATTTCATTTCAGCTTGGTGAGTAGAATGCTTCAGAGGGCCTGAAGGTTAGATAAGAACAGGCTCATGCCATGTTCTTAGGCTTTTCAAGGTACATTCTTAATTATAAATGGAGTTGGAACAAGATAACGCTGTACACTAGTGAACTATTAACTATGTATTCTACTTGCAGTACAAGGGAGTACTTCAGTGAGCCTGACAAGCAGCCGGCAGTTCAAGGGTACAACTTTGTAGACAGAGTATGGGAAGCCTTAGATTTCGCTTCAAAAGATGACATTATCATATATAGCTACTATGTAAATAAATGAAAACCAACCCCCAATTAGAATTTGGAATTTAGTTTGCTATTGATATGCACATCCAGGAACCTGGATAATAGAATCCAGGTATGGGATCTGTTATATGGAAACCTGTTATCCAGAAAGCTCCAAATTACGAAAAGGCCATCTACCATAGACACCACTTTATCCAAATAAGACAAATTTAAAAAAAAATATTTTTCTCTGTAATAATAAAACAGTAACTTGTACTTGATCCAAACTAATATATAATTAATCCTTATTGGAAGCAAAGCCAGCCTATTGGGTTTATTATGGGGCAGATTTACCAAGGGTCGAATTTTAGAGTTCATGGGAGTTTGTAAAAATGTAAAAACTCCCGTAAACTCCCATGAACTTAAATTCGAATATAAATGTATAAAAAAATACGAATTTTACAAACACGGGTGAATGAGATCGACCCGCGAACTTGAATCGAATTTTCTCTCGATTGATTTTCAGGAAGGCTGCAAACAACTCCAAATTGATCCCAGGACATCCCCCATAGGCTAAAACAGCAATTCGGCATGTTTAAGGTGGCGAATAGTCAAATTTGAATTCTTAAAGGGCCAGTATGTGATAAATTCTAAAAATCGAATTGGAATTTTTTTTAAAAACGTGAATCAAATTTCAACTGTTTCTTAGTCAAATTCTACTAAAAAACCTAGAAAATGTGAATTTCAAAATCCAAGTTTCCATGTCTTGGCAAATGCTACTGTTTACTCACCAAGAAACAATATTTTCTGCACATTCGTTGTTCTTTTTTAATGATCTTTGGCATAGAAACAATCTTTAATGTTTACTTTAATGTCTACTATAAAGCAGAACACAAAGACAGAGCTACAGCAATAACAGGAAAAAATAAAGTGGCCTATTGCCCTACCCTGCGACTTTTGGGATTTACAAACCTGACATCAAGTTACCCCTGATGATGGGATTGTGATTTGAAAACACACAAAGTAAGTCCTAATTACAGCTGCCAGACTGCAGAACATGATACTGATGTTACCCAGAAGGAAAAAGGTCTGTAGAGTAAAGGTCCAGCACAAGAAGAATATCAGCTATTCCAAGATGTGCTGCCCTTGCCACTTGGGATAGCTGTTATATTATTTACCAGACATCAGTAGGCATAGATAGTAAATGCTTGGATATTTTATGCTGTGGTACTGAAGCCTCTGACATTGCAAGTATGCCTTTTCCATTTATTAAAGAATATAAGGGGTCATTCACTTACCAAAAGTGCAGTGTGCAAAGTGAAATATCACAAATGCCATGTGTTTTTTACCCTCAATGCAGCATATCTTCCCATAATTCCAGGACTACTGTGGGTGATGAGACTGACTCAATTGCATCTGGAAATTTGGTGTCACTGCAGGCATTAAGCATAAAATGACTCTTTAGGCAAATGCTTGCTCCAACAGTTGACACGTAACGCACAACCCTGCAGCTACCATCGCTTTCAGATACTACAGGGTTCCCCTTGTGTCAACAGACACTTGGATTTTCCGAACAAACGGGAGTTCATGCATGAACATGAAAGATGCATGTAGCTTTAAGGAATACCATTTTTTTGCACAATTTACATGCCCACAACTGCACTTACAGGTTACAAATGAACTTTACAGTTTTTAAAATTCTACCCTGGGTGGGATTGACTTTTTAATGTTTGTGAAAAATTTACCTTGCTACATGGCTTCTATGAATATATACTGTATATCCAGGCAAATATTTGACTCTCTTTCCATCAACAGTGTTTTGTAGACAGACAAACACATTTCTGAAGGATGGGCATGACTAATTCACCTTTCCAGTATAAGGCACACCATCGATTTTCTGCTCTCTGGGTGCTACAGACCCAAATCTTAGTAATGAAATCTCAAAACGAGAGAACACTCTTCTCTCCTAGGAAGTTTAGATGTCTCTGAGAAAACTATCATTTTAAGAGTTGGAATCCAAGAAGGCAATAAACATTCTCAGATATCCTGTGTTTGATTCAGTGTAGGTTTATTGTTCTGGGTATTCTTGTTATGATCCCTTTTCACATTGATACATAACAGAGTGTTGGGAATCTGTGTGAGGAGATACTTTTGTTGCTGTGGATTTTTATATCAGCAAAACATCCCAGTTGCCTTAAGGCTTATATGGTGTTGTCAGAACAATGCAAGCTATGTATTTTTGCTCAGATGCATATACAAATTCATTTAAGTTCCCTCTGTCAGCTACTGCGCTGTCTATTCCAGAATAAAAATATGCATGCGGTGTAATTAATATGGTATCTGCTCACATTATTGGTGTAATTAACATAGTATCTGCCCATCCAAATAATATGTGGGAACAGCCCCTAAAAATATAATACCATTCAGAAGAAAGGGATCAGTAACAATTAACAAACAAAAATGCATGTGGAAAGCGCAAAAACACAGATATTTAAATTCCATTAACAACGTCATTTATGTTGTTCTGCCTAGTGCCAAGCTTGCTTTGATGAACTGAGTGGAAAGTACTTGCACATGGTGCTCGGACTCAAGGATGCCCTCAAATTAGCAGCTACCTTGAGAGGGTCCTTTTAGAGCTGTCTTTGCATAAAGTTCAGCATCCATTAATTCACATGCTAACTTGGTTTCTGGCACCACACAATAATTTAGGCAAAAAGTCTGCTGCAAGTTGTGGCTCATTCTATTTGTGGCTTCCTGGTATTGTGGTGGGACACTGTGAGGGGTGAAAGACCAATATGGATAATAATAACAAGAATTTGTATAATTTTGAGCTTGAAGTATGCACTTGTAAATGAGACCAAAAAAGATAATGCAGCAAATAAACCCAAAACCTCTAATGTTACATAGTTAATTAGTATTCTTGTTCCAGAAGACATCTAAGCTATTATTAAAGGCATTATCCCAGCATCACGTGGCAGGGCATTCCACAGCTTCAACATAAAACAGTTTTGCCCTATGTGCGTTTCCTTCTCTTTTCTCTTTCAGATACATGCCACAGCCAAAGGGGTGGTCTTTCATTCTTTGATCTTTTCTAAGGGAGATTTACTTGTAAAGAGTTAGCTGCACATCTCTGCAGGTCATTAATATCCTTCTTAAGGAATGGAGCCCAAAACTGCACTGTAAACTCAAGGTGAAGGCTTAACATGGTGCTATAAAGAGGCAAAATTATGTTTTCCTTCATTGAGTTAATGCCCTTTTATATCTAAGACATTATTTGCTTTAGTAGCCACAGAATGACACTGCTTAAAGTCACACAGCTTGTTATCCACGAGAATCACCAAATCCAGTACAAATCCAGTGTGTAACTTGCATTAATGCTATTTCTACCAAAGTCCATAACCATGCCACATTGAATCTCGATTGCCAGGTTACTGCCCAGTACTTCAGTTTAGTCAAATTACAGCAGCAGCAGCAAACATCATTGAGCAGTTGTGCACAATTTATCTCCAGAAATGTCAGTAGACATTACTTACAATACCCACCTCCAAGTCATTGATAAACAAGTTAAAAAGTAAAGGACCATGGACTCTATTAATGGTATTCCAGTACCAGCACTAGTACAATTAGTAAATGCTCCATTTACCACCACTCTTTTTAATCTATCATTCAGTAGTTCTCTCTCCAAGTACAAATATTATGTTGCAGCCAATATTCCTTAATTAAATCAATACCCTTCTTGGTGGTACTGTATCATCCACTGCAATCCCAGAGTCTAGGTTTCTGCCCACCTCCTCATAGTCTGGCAAGGTCTATTACACATAAAATGATGCTGGCACAAACTCATAGTATTGTTATTTGTAATGTATTCAGACATCTTATCCCTTATAACCCCTACCAAAAGCTTTCTACCACTGATGACAAACTAATACACCTACAGTTTTCAGGCTGAGAATGGGATCCCTTTCTGAATAATGGAAATTCGCCAATCTTTCAGAACTTAGCTTGTTTAGTACCCTGTGGTGAATAAGATCTGGTCCTGGTCCTGAGTAACCCATCCATCAATAGTTATATTATAAGAATTGGGTCTAATCAAAATGAAGCCTACATTAGCTGGTTCCTCAGTTGTGTAGACAGATGGAATATAACAGTTCAGAATCTTGGCTTTTTCCCTGCTCTCATAAACCAACCGACCTTCCTCTGATTCTAAGGGTCCCACCCCTTCTTTCATTCTTCATTTCTTTACTATTTACAAAATCATTTTGAATTCATATTACTCCTCACTGTAATGCTCCTTTCATTCTCTATTTTAGTCTGATAGCAATTTTGCATGCTTTATTGACATCTTTATAGCTAACAAAATTTTCAGCTGTCCCTGCTAACTAGTGCCTTAAATGTACATTTTTCCTTCTAACATTAACACTAACACTTCTATCAAACCGTAAGGGTTTTTCTTTGCAATGTATTTACTTGCTTACAAGGGTAATACACTGACGTATATTTATTAAGCAGCATTTTAAGGACATTTAGTTTATTTCTGTGTTTCTGTGAAAAGCCTTTCCTAGTTAATATATTGCAGAGAAGCTCTAATATTGCCAAAAATTACACATCTTAAATTTGGTGTCTTTGTGCATTTACAAACCTGCTAGCTTTTATTGACTTGGCCACCACATTACTGCAATCAATGTCTAGATAATTGAAGTCATCCATAATTACAACTTGACCTACTTGTAAAGCCTCTTCCATTAAAAAAGTATTTGGGGTTCATCCTCCTCATTTTCCTCAGTTTGTAGCATACACCAATGATAATTTTCTTTCAGCTGTTACAATCTTTTTGTATTACTGTCTTTGTAGGTCGTGTCTATGTAATCTCTTGATTAACTTATTCTCTTTGTGACTCATTGTGTAGCAGCAAAGTTGGTACTTTATTAAAAGACTATAGTAATAAAGGTAGTCTTACTTTCTTTTTGGCATTGACATCTAGGGATGTAGCGAACGTCGGAAAAAAAGTTCGCGAACATATTCGCGAACTTGCGCAAAAATGCGAGCGGTTCGCGAACGGTTCGCGAACCCCATAGACTTCAATGGGAAGGCGAACTTTAACATCTAGAAAAGACATTTCTGGCCAGAAAAATGATTTTAAAGTTGTTTAAAGGGTGCAACGACCTGGACAGTGGCATGCCAGAGGGGGATCAAGGGCAAAAATGTATCTGAAAAATCTGCCTGTGTGTGCTTGGAAGAGATAGTGTAGGGGGAGAGCTGTTAGTGATTTCAGGGACAGATGATAGTAAGTTTGCTGGCTAGTAATCTGCTTGATACTGCTCTGTATTGGAGGGACAGAAGTCTGCAGGGATTTGAGGGACATTTTAGCTTAGGTAGCTTTGCTGGCTAGTAATCTACTGTTCTCTTTAAACAACTGCCATACGTTGACCTTGTAGGCATTGTTTGCCCAGTTTTTTTGGACGCAGCCACTGAAGCACAGTTGCCAGAAAAAATATGCCATATAAATGCTGAAAATAGTCATTTTTCGCCATACGTTGACCTTGTAGACATTGTTTGCCCAGTTTTTTTGGTTGCAGCCACTGAAGCACAGTTGCCAGAAAAAATATGCCACATAAATGCTGAAAATAGTCATTTTTTGCCATATACGTTGAGTCAACGTATGGCAAAAAATGACTATTTTCAGCATTTATATGGCATATTTTTTCTGGCCTCTGTGCTTCAGTGGCTGTGGCCAAAAAAACTGGGCAAACAATGCCTACAAGGTCAACTTATACACTACTACAGCGGTAGTAAAATAAAAAAAAGTAAAATAAAAAAAAATGAATATTAAAAAAAAAAAATTAAAGTTGGTGCTGCTGAACTACTAGGAGCAGCAGATTAGCACACCAGTCCCACTCCCCAACACTGCTAGACTAATAGCACTGGGCTCTTATAGTAGTAGTAGTAGTAGTAGTAGTAAAACAACAAAAAAATAAATAAAAGCAGTCCTTACAAGGACTACTGTTATTGCAGCAGTCAGCAGATGAGATCAGAAGCAGGACAGCTGCCCACTGCAGCTACATACAGAGCACTGCAGTAGAAGGTAGATTACTAGCCAGCAAAGCTACCTAAGCTTAAATGTCCCTCAAACCCCTGCAGACTTCTGTCCCTCCAATAACAGAGCAGTATCAAAACGATTACTAGCCAGCAAACTTTCAACTGTCCCTGAAATCACTAACAGGCAGCAGCTCTCTCCCTACACTATCTCTTCAGCACACACAGGCAGAGTGAAAAAACGCTGCAGGGCTTCGGTTTTTATAGGGAAGGGGAGTGGTCCAGGGGAGAGCTTCCTGATTGGCTGCCATGTACCTGCTGGTCTGGGGTGAGAGGGCAAAAAAAAGCGCCAACAATGGCGAACCCAAAATGGCGAACGTCGCGCGACGTTCGCGAACTTCCGGCGAGCGCGAACACCCGATGTTCGCGCGAACAAGTTCGCCGGCGAACAGTTCGCGACATCTCTATTGACATCTGCCTAGAGATTTTAATAGGCAAAGGAAGAAAGAGTTGGTGCCAAAATAGTGTTTATTGGTGCAATCTAATTAGTCTAACAGTATGCCAGTTATAGTACCTACCTAGGTTTTCGGAATAATGCCAAATCTAGAGACAGACAGCATCTAATCCTTAGTCTGGGTGTACTGATATGGCTTTACATACAAAAAAGGTGCACTAAAATGGCTCTAACTACAACTGTGAGCCTATCACTTTAATTCTACACCCTTGGGAAAATATCCTGTAGAGGTGTACCAAAATGGCACCTGCCAAAAAAGCGGCATGTACCTTTCTAATTATACTAAAAAGACACACCTAAGATAATTGGACATAGGGGTTGGTCTGGTGTGGGGGATTCAGGGATTGGATCCCATTTTATTGATGGAGTGTTGTGATTGGTGCACTTTTGTTTAAATATTGGTGTTTGAGCTTTACATACTCAGCCTATGATTAAGTGTTTGTAACACGAAACGCGTAAGGCAGAGGACATCTTTTCTACTTGATCTTAACCATCTGTTGGAAGATTACATTCATTTGAGTGCCTGCTCCAAATTTTTTCACGGTTGTCCGCTCCCCATGCTGAGGCCTCAGGGCGGTGCACCTGGGCCATTTCCTATATGTGGTGAGTAAATACTTCACTTCATGGAGACCCCCTCCTCTATTTAATCAAAGGAAGAAAGAGGTCAATTATGAACGCAAGTGCAGTAGATGCAAATCCTCATGGGGTTTTTTTACCCATAATGCAGTTTTTCATACATAATTCTAGTTTAATTGTGTCCATGTTCAGAGTTGTGTCCTCCACAATTGAGTCTAATGCAACAAAGTTGAGGCAAATCAGGTGGAGCAGGAAAGGAAAGTCCCCATTTAGTAGTCTCTGGAACAACGACTAATGCTAATATAGTCATTCATCAAACTTCTGCCAGTTGATTAATGTGTGCCATGAGCTATCAGTTTCAGTTTGTCCCCATCAGCAAACATGCAGAAAAGATTTGGAATGTTGTTGATCTCTTCGTGCTTCCTTGCACTGCAAATCCTGCCTGACAGCAATAGCCATAGCTTGTTATGGATAATATGAGATAAATCAAGTGCAACAGTACGAACAAGAGCCTTTCTTACATGTGTAAAGAGACCGAAAAATGTTATCAGTAAGCAGAAATGCTCACATTTGCACGACCTGAACATCAAACTGAATCTACAGTCTTTGCCTGAATTGCCTCACATGTGACATTAAAGAGATGCTACTTGCTGAGAGCAAATTTTGCATCTTTAATTACACTTCCCCATAAGAACAAAATGGAATAAAAGGTGCAAAGTTTGCTTCTGGTCAAGTAACCTACAGTATAGCAACCAATAATCAGTTAGCGTTTACTTGAGAAGAGTATGCACTGCATCTGTTCTTGGCTTTAAGTTTGGTGATGGGATATCCCTCAAAGTATTCACATATCATTAGTATGTAACAAAATCTAAAGGATGCAGATTTCCCCAGTCTTTATTTACAATGTAAATTGTACTCCCAGATTAATCACGGCTCTGCACATTGCTACTCTATATCACTGTCACTTCTGGGACTCTCTTTCAATATGGAATGTGTAAAACAATAAATCAGCAATCACATAGATTTTTAGCACTCAGTAAAGATTATAACATGAATAATGAATAGGGCTGTGTTATGGATTTCGGTGTCCCTTGACTACAAAGACTCATATCATAAAGAGTCAGCACCTCTGTGGGTTGTACTAAAACTGGTAAAATGCTTACTCTTCCACATTATAGCAAAGCCTACGCCTCCCCCCACTGTTCTCTTGCATCCCGTGTAAATATATATGTCAGCTCCGATAATTTATTTGTGCCCATAATATAAGGAGAAGTATTACTCTCTGATACTTGTACATAAATACGGAAAGGCAGAAAATTTCTGCTGGAGGCTTTTGCCTCTATTTGTTATATGGAAAATGTGCGTGCTAATGTTATTATGTAATAGTCCCCTTGTGATAAAGATCAACATATTTTAGATGATAATGTTGCTGGTGTTTATTCATATATCTCTTGATTGTGATATCAATAAAAGGGAAAGATTTTTGACATAAGATCATTCAGTTGGGTTCCATGGTATAGTATACCTCCCAACTGTCCCTTTTTCGGAGGGACAGTCCCTCTTTTGACAGCTCAACCCGCAGTCCCTCATTTGTACTGGAAAGTTCCTCTTTTCTCTGCACTGAACAGCCAGAAAAAGAAACAAAGTTTCTCACTTAATTGGCTTTTAGCAGAGAGCCCAGAACAGCTAACAGGTGCAAATAAGATACTTTGTAACAATTTTGAGACACAAAAACTCAGTTTAGATAAGGAGAAATATTTTCAAACTTTCATAACCTGCCAAATTTTGTAAAACAAACATGGTAATTAGGGGGTGTGGCCACAGAAAGGGGTGTGGTAAAAAAATTGCTGATCTACGTGCGGGAAAAAACTTTTTGTCCCTCTTTTTACTTCCAAAATCTTGGGAGGTGCTGGAACCACTTTTCCACCCACCAGCACTAGATGCAAATGAGGAAGGGGGCATTATTCGTAGGCAAGCAGGCGGGAGACAGGGTTGGGACAGATATTGAGTGGTGCTTATCTGCTATCTTCTGCTCTATAGCCGTTGAGTTTGTTCCCCCTATAGTTATGCCACTGGTTTGGTTTATGTAATTAAGGTGCCAAAACAGTCTGAACTACCAAGAATAAGTATATATATATATTTATTTATTATTTACACAGACATATATGATTCCTCATATTGAGAAAAAAAATGGTGGTCTACTCCTGACTCACAAGGACCATGCACTACTTCTTTTTCAGATCAACATCTATCTGACCTTGATTAGTTGGACAGGGCCAGTGTGTCGGCCCCAGTGCTTGTGGGCCCATCGACCCAGACCCACTCTCAATACCCATCCAATTGACGCTCTAGTGTTCTCCCTTACCTCTCCCTGATCGCGGCCGCAAAGGAACGGGTACATGTGGGGAAAAGGGGGGGGGCGGTTAGGACTCCAGATCTGAGGCAGTGGCCGTTTGATACTAGACTAGCCACATGAGTGACTAGTTTAGGACTTTAAGTGTTTTTGCTTTCCTTTGTGCACATTCTCTGGAAAGCAAAGGGAATTCAAGTTCATGCTTCTGGCCACTAAAGTCCTTTATCAAAGCTTGCACGAACGGATTGCAGGGTCCAAAAATGTCAGCTAAATAAAGCTATGTCCTGCCAAGGCACTATTTGCATGGAGTTTGCATGTTATCCCTGTGCTTCGTCCAGGTATTCCCATTTCCCCCACACAAAGGCAGGCAGGTTAATTGGCTCCTTATAAAACTGACCATAATATGTGTCTGTGTATGTAATTGTTATCTTTGACTGTAAGCACCACTGGAGCAGGGACTTATGTTAATATATTGTTACTAGTGTTTCAGCGAATCTGCTGCGTTTTGCCGGATAATTTGCGAATTTCTAGAGAAATTTGCGAAATGGTGAAAAATTTCACAAAACTGGTTTGCCATGCTCTTAGATTTTGACGCACGTAAAAAAAATGCTGCACACTGTTTTTGACAGCTCCCTAATACCTTGCAGACCACCCCTCCCACACCACGCCTTCAGCTCTGACATTGGCTGGCGCGCCAGTAACCTTCCTTCTCATTGGCTCGTCCCTCTCCAACCCCCCTCATCCGCCTCAAACCTTCAGAACTCTGAGGCAGACAATATTGGGTTACATTGTAGCAAGATGGCGACTGTCATTCACAACCCACTCAAACCGTGAGTAGAAATGGGCACAACCTGCATGTTTCCATATGAAAAAAGGCATTTTCTCGGCTGTTGCAGAGTTTGTGAGACTCCCGCAGACAACGGGCACAGCTCCAGCACTGACTCTTCCCCGACACTGACTGCTCTCTGCTCCTCTCTTTATTCTCTCACTGCACTTGTTACTGACATGGGGCGCCGCGAGTTGCCCTGGGGGGACTTCAGGGAACACAGACATTACAAGGGCACCACACGGGTTCCTGGGCACGAGTAATACTTAGAGATAGAGTATGGTTTTTTTGAACGCGGGTCTTTTTTTGCCAAACAAGTTGCGAGGCAAATTTTTGCCGTGGTTTTGCAAACAAGTTCGCCTGCTGTGAAACTGCCAAATTCGCCGTGAATTCAACAGTGGCAACATTTTTCGCACATCACTAATTATTACAATAATACAGGTATGGGAACTGTTATCCAGATTGCTTGGGACCTGGGGTTTTCTAGATAAGGGATCTTTCTGTAATTTTCAGTTTACTAAAAATCATTTAAACATTTATTAAACCCTACAGGATTGGTCTGCCTCCAGTAAGGATTAATTCTATTTTAGTATGGATTACGTAAAAGGTACTTTTTTATTACTACAGAGAAAAAGGACATAATTAAAAAAATGTTTAAAAATGTAAAGTATTTGATTAAAATGGCATCTATGGAAGATTGCCTTTCCATAATTCGGAGCTTACTGGATAACCAGTTTAACTGGACAATCCCAAACCTCTAGTGTTTCTTAAACCCTTTAATCCCCTCACGAGTTGCAAAAGTTACATACTGTAATACTATTCAATAATGGTGCAGATATGTTTTGGCTGGCTTCATCGCACATTAGACAGTTTATTTTGCTTTTGCCAGGAGACAGGATTTTATTGTGGACACATTTTTGAAGACACAAAGGTACACTAAAGGAAATGTAAAATCTTATGAAAATGTAAACCAAAATAATGCTATTTAATTTTTGCATGTAGCTGCGTGGTGCTTTTTATGGAAGCAATCTTATTCCTACAGATGTATGCTAAACAATATCCATAAGCAAACAACATGTAGCCTGGCAGGCAAAATGGCATCACTCATCCACAGCTCAAATGTGTAACAATGTGGTTACAAGCGAAACAGTGCCCATGTCATGTGCTTGGCTGCACTCTGAAGCATGGACACAATAGGCATAATGTTCTCATTGTTTTCATGAGGATTTCAATGCCTATAGTGGATGTCAGATATCGTGCAGCAGATGGTATAACAGATGCTCCAGACCTGAAATCTAAAGTAGGCAAGAAAATATCTGTACATATAGTAATCAAACACTTGAAAGACAAATATACCGTAAATGGTAACATGGTATAAGGGCAGAATCTCTCTTTTTGAGAACTCCTCTTTAAGAATTTACCCCTTTTGACGTTACCATTGCAAAAAGACTCTTACAATGTAATAGTACTCCCGCCAATCATGCATACAATAGCTTGCTTATTGTTAGAAGTCACCAAATAGTTCATGAACATGTAAGGGGGTAAGAACACATACACAGACCTTTATACAGGTCAATGAACTTTTAATAGAAGAGGGTGCATTCTTTTTGTTAATATTATAATAATACACATTTCATGTGTCATGTGCCACTAGTGACATAAATGAACACCGTATATATTTTACAGGTTATTATTGGCTCGTGTGTGTTATATGCTGGTAGGATCTGTTATTCCAGGACCTTAGGTTTTCCAAGTAAGGGATCTTTATGCAATTTTGATTACCAGATATTAAGGCTGCTAAAAACCATTTCAACATTAAATAAACCTATTATAGAATTATTTTGCCATGGATGCACGTAATTTAGTTTGGATCAAGTACAGATATGGGACCTGCTATCCAGAATGCTCAGAATGTTGGGTTTTCTTGATACCTTAAGTCTGCTGCAAATAATTTAACATTAAATAAACCCAATAGGATTGTTTTGCTACCGATATTATTTTGTGCAGCTTAGTAACAGGTAGTGTTTTATTATTACAGAGCAATTTTTTAAATTATTTCATTAAAATGGAGTCTAGGGACATGGACTTGATGTAATTTGAAACTTTCTGGATAATAGGTTTCTGGATAACGGATCCCATACCTGTACAAGGTACTGTTGTTATTTACAGTAAAAAAAGAAAACACTTTCACATCAGTGTATACAATAGAGGAGTCTGAGTTCCCAGGCTCACTTTATAGCTGTATGGGGGGGTTTGTGGATGCACACCTAAGGCCAATTTCAAAAAGTATAATTTCAAAAAGTATAAAGCCCTGTCTAAGTAATTCAAGTAAATATGCCAGTGCATGTAATTTTGAAACAGGGTTTTTTTGTTACAAAGTTATGATCATAATATTGATAAGCCACCATACCACGTCAAGGTAAAACCCCACATGGTGGTCCCTAACTTATTTATCTTTAATCATAGTAAACAAGGTACATTACCTCTCTGTAGTAACAATTCTTTGTGTAAACATCTCCTGTGCCTTGGTTTCAACTCTGTGCTAGATCCTCCCCCGCCAACTGCTGAGCGGCTTTTAAGAGGGAGAGACTGCCTTAACCAACGCCCATTTTAGAAAAGTAGAAGTCAGGTGTTGTAATTAAAATCAAGGTAGAGTGATATGTGCAGTTGCACAATAGTGTGTATACATGTGTAAGTGAAATGTGAAGGTATGTATGATAGTGGTAAGGGAAAGTGTATGTGTATTTGGGAGTATATGTGTAAGAAAGCATAGAATAAAAGGTTATTGCACCCTCATACCCCCCCTTTATACTTTTGGTGGTCCCCCTCACTTGTTGTGCCTTGGTTTGTGCAATCGCTCTCTCTTAAAAGCCATAAGTGCTGGCGGCATGGGAGGGTCTAGCCGTGAAAAAACCAACGTCCCATTAGACACTACTCTATGTACACATACACTTATTATGTCTCTCATTTATTTCTTCTTTACATTCTTTTATTCTATGCTTTCTTACACATATACTCCCAAATACACATACACTTTCCCTTATCACTATCATACATACCTTCACATTTCACTTACACATGTATACACACTATTGTGCAACTGCACATATCACTCCACCTTGATTTTAATTACAACACCTGACTTCTACTTTTCTAAAATGGGCGTTGGTTAAGGCAGTCTCTCCCTCTTAAAAGCCGCTCAGCAGTTGGCGGGGGAGGATCTAGCACAGAGTTGAAACCAAGGCACAGGAGATGTTTACACAAAGAATTGTTACTACTGAGAGGTAATGTACCTTGTTTACTATGACTAAAGATAAATAAGTTAGGGACCACCATGTGGGGTTTTACCTTGACGTGGTATGGTGGCTTATCAATATTATGATCATAACTTTGTAACAAAAAAACCCTGTTTCAAAATTACATGCACTGGCATATTTACTTGAATTACTTAGACAGGGCTTTATACTTTTTGAAATTATACTTTTTGAAATTGGCCTTAGGTGTGCATCCACAAACCCCCCCATATCACTTTATAGCTGCACTAATGGCTCAGCTCAATCTAGTCAGTGGCTGACTCAGGATATGATTCATAAAGCTTTACTAAAAATTAATGTAAACAAGGCTCCAGGGCCTGATGGCATACACCCCTGGGTTCTAAGAGAGCTTAGTTCAGTTTTAGACCAGCCCCTTTTTCTGATTTTCTCCGATTCACTTTCATCTGGTATGGTGCCTATGGATTGGAGAAAAGCTGATGTTATTCCAATATTTAAAAAGGGATTACGATCTCAGCCTGGCAATTATAGGCCAGTAAGTTTGACAACTGTGGTGGGCAAATTATTTGAAGGCTTGTTAAGGGATCACATTCAAAATTTTGTCCTAGTGAATGGCATTATGAGCAGCAATCAGCATGGCTTTATGAAGTATAGGTCATGTCAAACAAATTTGATTACTTTTTATGATGAGGTAAGTAAGATGCTGGACAGTGGGGGGGGGGGGGGCAGTAGATGTGATCTATTTGGATTTTGCCAAAGCGTTTGATACTGTGCCCCACAAACGACTGCTTTCTAAACTAAGGTCTGTTGGGCTTAATGAAGTCGTTTGCACATGGATAGGAAACTGGCTACAGGATCGGGTACAGAGGGTGGTTGTTAATGGTACATTTTCTACTTGGAGTAAAGTTCTTAGTGGGGTCCCTCAGGGCTCGATATTGGGTCCACTTTTGTTTAACTTGTTCATTATTGTCTTAGGGGAGGGTATTTTAAGTAATGTATCAGTGTTTGCAGATGACATAAAACTATCCAGCCCAATTAATTCCATCCAGGATGTGGCATCCTTGCAACATGATCTTGACAAACTGGCAAACTGGGCAGCTAAGTGGCAGATGAGATTCAACCTGGGATGTAAGAATATCCAAGCCACTTATACCCTTAATGGGACTGCACTAGGCAAATCCATTATGGAAAAGGACCTTGGAGTCCTTGTAGATGATAAACTTGGCTGTAGCAAGCAATGCCAGTCAGCAGCATCAAGGGCAAATAAGGCCTTGAGCTGTATTAAAAGGGACATAGAGTCACAGGAGGAGGGGGTCATTCTTCCACTGTATAGAGCACTTGTAAGGCCCCATCTAGAATATGCCGTACAGTTTTGGTCTCCGTCACTCAAACAGGACATTATTGTATTAGAGAGGGTACAGAGAAGGGCAACTAAGCTGGTAAAAGGTATGGAAAATCTTAGCTATGAGGAAAGACTGGCCAAACGGGGGATGTTCACGCTGGAGAAGAGGCGCTTAAGGGGTGATATGATAACTGTGTATAAATATATAAGGGGATCATATAATAATCTCTCTAATGCTTTATTTACCAGTAGGTCTTTCCAGCTGACACAAGGTCACCCATTCAGATTAGAAGAAAAGAGGTTCCGCCTAAATATTCGGAAGGGGTTTTTTACAGTGAGAGCTGTGAAGATGTGAAATTCTCTCCCTGAATCAGTTGTACAGGCTGATACATTAGATAGCTTTAAGAAGGGGTTGGATTGCTTTTTAGCAAGTGAGAGAATATAGGTTTATGGGAGATAGCTCATAGTATAAGTTGATCCAGGGACTAGTCCGATTGCCATTTTGGAGTCAGGAATGGGTTCAGATGGGTTTTTTGCCTTCCTCTGGATCAACTAGAAGTTAGGCAGATAAAAAAAATACAAAAAAATAAAAGGGTTGAACGTGTGTCTTTTTTCAACCTTACTGACTTTGTTACTATGTTACTTTTATAATAAAAGTTATTTGACACACACACACACACAAACTGAGGAAGTGGAGCATACATCCACGATAAAAAATAACAAAAACCTGGGTGCTAGTCCATAATATATAGATACATACTGCAATTATAAAAGATATTTTAATGCAGAACAAAATAATAACAATGTGGGAGAAATAGGACAAGCCACTGATGCATGGTCAAACACAGATTATTGTTCGATTTTTGCACGTTACAGTACAAACAAATATTATATATCCTGGATTCAAGCTGCCTTTTTCTGAGAAGTGATATCCGGCAAGTTTTATTAAATATAATAAATTCAAATACAAAAAAAGCTTAGAGATAACATTCAATCACTGTTGTATGTATTACTTTATCCCCTGTATTGTTCAGATAGGAAATTGAATTTTAGTTTACAGGTGTTAGAAATCCTCAACCAGAAGCAATCATTTTTAAAGCTACTACTAACCTTCCATTGGGGTATTATTGTCTGGGCGATTTGCAAATACAACATCTACATATTCCAGCTGCATCCTTTGCAGAGAGGCCTTTAATCCTACAAGCAAAAGAGACAAATAAAAGCATATGGTGAGGACAAAAGTCTAAATTAAAAATTTAGCTGATCTTTCAACCATTGACTTGTTTTTCCTCAAATAACCTTAAAAGTCAACATAAAAGACAATATGAAATAGTTTCTATTGGAAACCATACACATTTCAAAACTGAACTTGTTACAAAAAATGTTCAGTATGAACTCCTGCCCTGTACGCTACTGACATTAAATATATAATACTATTATATTATTGTATATTTTTGCAAAGGTAGTTGAATATTTAAGATATAAACATAAGGTGCACAGGCTTTTGGAAAGCTGGGGAGAATCAGATGATAAACATATAAAACAAATAAAAATATGAATTTAGAATGAAGTTGGCATGTGCTTGCAGTAGCAGTGTCCACAGTCCATGTATAAACCATTAGGATGTTATGTTGTCGATTTAAATACACGTGGAGCTGGTCATGCTGTACATACTGGACATTTTGATTGCCACTATTATTATAGTCATTTCTGCCATTAAAAAAATCAGTAACAGAAGAAGCTGACAGCACTGATATCATGTTATTGAAATACATGTAATATAAATACCCCTCATTATGGATTGGCAGGTGCTTTAGTTCAAGATAAATGGCATCTGCAGCATTGACTATAATGCAGATGTTTATCCAATTCGCAATGGTATTTCTAAACCAATGCAATGATTTAATTAACATGATATTGAAACAACATGAGCCCATGAGATGCTATGATGGCCCATAAATATACGCTAGGGTCCTAGGTTTAATTCCAGCCAGGGCACTATCTACAGGTGGTTGCTTGTGTGGGTTTCCTCTGGTTACTGCAGCTACCTCTCACACTCCAAAAACATAAAAGTAGGCTAACTGCTTTGTGATTATAGTTTTTGACCATAGTGTGTAAATTGTAAGCTCATGTGGGGCAGGGGCCGATGTTCATGATGTATTACCTCTGTAAAATGCTGCAAAATATGATGCTGCTATAATGATAATAATAATGCTGTATAAGCCCTGGGCAAAGCAAACAGCAGAGGGTACGATTGCTCAACCCAGCATGGTTGTGATTCATTGCAGGTTTTCCCATGGATCTATCTAATGCAGGGGTCCCCAATCTTTTTTTTACCCATCAGCCAAATTCAAACGTAAAAAGAGTTGGGGAAGAACACAAGCATGCAAAAAGTTCCTGGGGTGCCAAACAAGGGCTGTGATTGGTCTTTTGGTAGCCTCTATGTAGACTGGTAGCCTACAGTACACCTGGCTTTTATGCAAAACTTGCCTCCAAGCCTGAAATTAAAAAATAAGCACCTGCTTTGAGGCCACTGGGAGCAACATACAATGGGTTGGTTAGCAACATGTTGCTCGGAAGCCACTGGTTGGGTACCACTGATCTAATGTATGGTGGACACTCAATGAGAAGATCTATCTACTGCACAAAAGCTTCATATAAAGAGTCCCACCATTGCTGAAGTGATTACACGGGTTCGGGAGATGAAAACGATGGAAGAAATGACAGCCAGGCTTAGAGGGAAAATCCCCCAACATGAGAGAACCTGGTCAAAGTGGGATTACTATATCTCTCACAGGGTATAACATGGAGCTACAGGGCTCAAATGGGTAGTAATGTGGTTACCGAACTAAGGTTAGAGTTAGGTATTGTCCTTTATATATGTGAAGACTGTGATTGTATCCTTACCATACAGTATAAATCTGTTCTTGATGCTATGTTTCTCACCTTTCTTTTCCCTCTCTGGTTATTTCTAATACGAGAGACTAGTATATGTACACCTTAAACACCATAATGTTATGCAATAACTGTATTACTGTCAATCGAGAAACTATGCAATGTTTGAATTTTTGTATGCTCAAATTCAAATAAAAATTTTAAGTTGAAAAAAAAAAAAAAGCTTCATATAAAGCATTAACACTTGAAGATCTGTTAGAACCTACCTTCAATAATATGTTTTCTTGACAGGCCTCTTTCTGTTTCAGCTCTAGTATAAAATACGAAAAGCCATAGAAATGTGAATCACTTTGCGGAGACAAGGCAATATGACAATGGACAATGAGGATAGTCTGATTTAGTGCAAAGCAATCAGAATTCAGTGGCAAGGTTAGTATTGGTTTTCTCTCTTAATATAAGACATGAAAGTCTTTTATTTTATTTTTTTTCATCTGAATTACTTTCTAGGTATAATTACATTTGGATTTTCTAGCATCAAGCCAGTAACGGCAGAACCTTTGTTGATCCTCCACTTAAACAAGACTAGAGACCCAACACAGATTTATAATGACTTTGTAGCTGAAAGATGTTTCAATAATGTATAATGATGGCAATTTCATCAGGAAAATATTGATAATACCCAAGGAAAATACATCTCTCTGTTTTGCAATGGTTCTTGACTTGCTCTGTTGCTATTAACAATATATCTATTTTAAAAGACTATATATATATATATATATATATATATATATATATATATATATATATGTGTGTGTATGCAGGCGATTGTTTATTAATTTGGAGTGCACCTAACCAGGACAGAGTATATATATATATATATATATATATATATATACTCTGTTATTTCAGATTTGAAATATGTGTCATGTTATTATGTGTTCCCTTATGCACTTGATCGCTGTGCAGTTTGGTAGCTATATTTAGCGCAAATTAATACAGCGGAAACAGCAGCATGAAGTTTGGATAAAGGAAATGTGTCCCTCGAGCTGGTATATGTTCTAATGCACAATGAAATCTTTTATCCACAAAAACGAGATAGCATTATATGTTTAATTTCCTGCTGCAGACAGATATTAGGGACCTCTTGGTCTTCCTAGCGCTTTATTCAATTTTTATACTAATATGCCTGCAAATATCAGATTCTTTAGTGAAAAATATAGGGTAAAGAATCTTATATTTGCAGCCATATTAGTGCTTCTAGTTAGCTTCTGAAAAGCAGCATGCACAGGACTTGCCAAGGCTGCATTACCACAAGCCATTTGCGCTCTGAACTCGATTTATAACAGTGGGATAGAGATCAATGTAAAAAGTTGTATTAAACAAGGACTCAAGCTTGAGGAAGAGCAAGCTAGGCTCAAAACTTTGCCTGTTTTTCGACCCAATAAAATACACATTTTCACAATACTTCTACTATTTAAAGGCATGAACTCTATATTTGTTTTTGTAATAAAATTAGATATTTGAAGAAGTTTTTCTACCATTTAATGTTAATAAGAATTGCAGATGCAGAAGTAGAAAGCTTATAAATACATTAGCATCCCTTGCATTTTAAAACACACCACGTGTACTTACTCCATTGTATGATCAGTATTCCCTGCCCAGGCCCATGACAAAAGACCCATGGACCTGGGTCAAAGAGGTTCCAACCCACATCTCAGATCTAACATGCTCAGTAGCAACACTAGAAGTAAAGCAGCAGCTACTGTACATTGGCTTTTAGTGAGCCCAAGTTTAAAGCTGGTCATACACAGGCCATAGATTGATGTGGGTTTGCACATTGTGGCTCTGCATTTCATGCCTTGCCAGTGGCCTTGTCTTCTCTAACTCCAACCCTATAAAAGCTAATCAGCAAAACCTATTATCCACCCTTTTTTTTAGTAAAGCCATCCTACAGCTTCTGAACTATATTTTAACTGCACTGGCTACACTACCAGATCTACTTTAGTAAGTAACTGAACAACAAGAAAGCATACTATTTGTCAATTACATACCGTACAGCTTTAAGATACTGTTTCAAAGCATGAAAGGTCAACTTACTTTCCTCCCCAGTATAATTTTGTAGTAATGACCAGACTTGATCTCCTTTAAAAAATAAAATCAAGAACATAATATTACAATTATTGCACTTTTTTCTCAAGCATTAGCACTTCACTTCACTTGCCGGATAGGAATCATGGTTTAGTTAGTTTTGTAAGCGATGTAAGCGATGTAGGATTTACATTTCTTTATATGAGATTGCTGTATGGCTGTTTGCACAATGTAGGACATTGGCACTCATGAACAACGCACTATTGACCATAGACAGGGGCATTATAAATCGGAAACTACTTTTTTGTCCTGGAAATTTTTTTTGTACTAGCAACTGTATAAGGAACATTCAAGGAGTAATAGCCGTTGTGAAAAGCTGTAGTGTCTACAGTTGCTCGTGTTGCAGCAGTTCCCATAGGATACATGGCAGCACTCACATACTGTGTACAGATATGACTGCCAAGAAATAGGTAACTTTACACCTAAAATTTTATACAGTAGAAACTCTATTTTATGTCCCTACATTTTACCAGAATTTTTACCGGATTTTTCCCAAGAATTGACGTAGTTTTATCACATCCCTATTCAGACAAGCTGAGTTTTTTTTTGCCCTGGATTTAACTTTTCGTGAATTTTTTACGTTTTTACACGGTCCCCTGAGAATCATAAAAGTCTACTGTATTTCTAAACAACTATTTTCTAAACAGCTTTCCAATGCACATTATCATTGGCTTAAGAGTTATGTATAAATGTATTTGCTATTGAAAGCAGTATTTTTCTGCTCATTTCTAATCTAACTGCTGGTTTTGGCACATATAACAGTGTAGCAAAATCCAGCGGATTAACAGACTTTTGAAGGAGCATGCAAGACATTGTGGTAACTGGAGTCTTGGTTGGAAAAGAGCTGGCTTCTGCAACATCGCTTCAAGAGTAAGAACAAAAAAAAATTAAAAAATTGAATGAAAAATATTTAATTTCCCCTTAAGAATAATTTTGTCATGATAAGAGTTCCAAATTGATCACTTCATTCCATGGTATCTTCAAAGCAGACCCATGTGTTTACATTCAGAAATGCTGCTAAAATATTATATGAAAGCCTTCAATTAATTATTTCAATCGCTTGTTTTGGATCAGTGCAATCTGCCTGTCATGCTGGCTCCCTGTGCTCTCTAGGGAATAATGCGGACTACTGTTTTCAATACAGAGGTAAACACATTGCAGACATGTCTGAGAGGCTTTGTAATTAAAAACACATCATCTGTCATACAAAATGCACCCAGGTTATCACACTACAAGAGACACAAAATGTGCAGCAGAGGAAAATTCAATTTGTCAAGTGGGGAAAAAAAATTGAGTTCAGATTACCTCATAGTTGGATAAACAATTGTTCCAAAATGCAATTTCTTCATTGGGATTTATTTCAGTTATGGATAGGTCAGCCTGCTTATTGGATTTAAACACTGCAATAGCTTTTAATGGATATATCGCACTGCAGCCCAAGATCCATTTTAGAGATTCATTGGCTTATAATAAATATAAATGTATCTTCTGATTTACAGTTATATAACCTGCTTGGCAATCTTTATGCGCTGAATTGTTGGTGCACATCATAGGGGGGATAAATCCGAATTTATCTCATATTTTATTAAAAAAAAACACAACCAAACTCCCATGCTTGATTTTACCATATTTATTAAGAAAATAACCCAAATTAATCGGATCACGGAAAAACTTGCTAAAATTGAGTGAAAAATACGAATTGCTAGCATTTTTCAAGGCTTTTTTCCTAAATCACTCAAGTTTTTTGAGTTTTTGCCTGAAAGCCCTGAAAATTTTGGATTTCCTGGCTAAAACCAGTGAAGACCAAGAAAACTTTAAACTGAGATAGGTGCCTCTCCCATTGACTTATACAGGACCCTGACAGGTCTGAGATGGGGATTTTCAGATTCTGTCTTTTTGCCAGATGCTTATCTTATCAATAGCAGCCCAGAGCACACTGAGCACGTGCAGTGGAGCACCTTGAAGACATGGACCTGTTATAAGGCTGCTGAACCTCTACCTGCTACATTGTGTTTAGTATACATAAATATATAATTTCTTATCATGTTCTTTGTTTTAAGACTTTTAATAGTGTAAAATCTCTTTCTTTGATGCACAATGGTAATTAATGAGGTGCATAAAAAACATACATACATCATTTTATCTGGGCCCATCAAGGAAAAACTTTAAGAAATGGGTTAGCACTGCATGCATTTGTGGGATGCTGCCTGTTATCCATCAAGAAAAGATATAATTCTCAGCAATGTGACAGCATTATCAGTAAGATAGAGGACATTGTGATGGCAGGTGCACCTCTAGGCTACAAATGCACAATTAAATCTCTGGTTCTTCGAATATGTACTGTGGTAGAGAAGCATTTTTGTTGCTTAATAAATCTAAAGCTTCCCAAACAGCTTCCATACAGCATTTTCTTTATTTTATCCTACATATTCTAAAACCAAGAGTTATTGCCATGTCTTGCAGTGTTCACATAAACATCTAGAATTTTAGATGTGCTTTTTAATTATATACTGTCTATCTATCTATCTATCTATCTATCTATCTATCTATCTATCTATCATCTATCTATCTATCTATCTATCTATCTATCATCTATCTATCATCTCTGACTAACATATTTCTCTGGCTTCAATTTACATCTGATCAAGTTTCACCGCTGTGTTCTGACTAATTCTGTGCCTTCAGAGGACAGGTAATGTGAAAGACTGACAGCTGAATACTGATGTATAGTCAGTGTGTTGAGGGAATTTTCATCAATGTCGTGATGTAGTTGCTTTCTATAATTATATATGGTTAAAAAAGTTACTGAGATCGCCCCTGGAATGGGCAAAAAAGAGGCCGAGACTGAATTTGAATTAAACTAAGATTAGGGGTGAACATTTTTCACTCTTGTATCCATAGCTTGATGACTCAGACAATGGTTAAAAATATCTTTAGCCTTGCTATGATGGCCTGTGATCCAATGTTGAACTACTGTACAAAGAGGTAATTGAAATCAAACCTCCTCATAAGTACTAGTTGTACTTGATAATCATACTGGTAAGCTGGGTGTGCCAAATATTCTCATAAATAATGGGCCCAGAAGAGTGGGATGAATGGATCAACGAGAGCATCTCAAGGTGACTTTGTACAGAAATGGAGGGGTCAGTGCTGGCTAGAAATGCCACAAGTTGGATGTGGAGTAACACATTCTGTTTGTCCAAAATTACTAAGGAGATGTCCAAAGTCACTTCATACTGTATATCCATGGCATGGCTAAAAGTACTCCTCCTGGGGCCAACTATATATATATATATATCTGCAAAAAGTATCTTTAAGGTCCTTACTATCCAAGTCTCTAATGATCAGGACTTAAAAAAAGTTTCAATAAAGACTGAACATGGATCACAAACATTTTCAAGTCTTAAGTTCTTCAAGTTTTTTTGCTTTAATACATTTCTTGTGTATATTTCCATTGACTTTACTTGTCCCCTCAGGCAAACTCAGTGCAATTAATGAGCAATTCTATATCTTTACTGCTCTCACACTCTGACAGTTATTTGGGGGCCCTGTACTGTATACTATACTGTTATACAACCACTTGTTTCTATGTATAAGGAACCTCACCTCCAGTTCTTTTTTCTGATGATATTTCCCAATATGATTTCAGCCCTGGAAAAAGAAAACAAAAACAGGAGTTTGGTCATATTGTGCAGTTCCCCAGAATGTTTGGAGCATCTGTCCATGCTGAGTGTGCCTTTCAATGTTATTATTTGTTTTCTCTCTCATAAAAGCCCTTTGAGCAAATCAAACCTATTTTTCTAGCCACTTTATACAGATAGAAAAGAATTTAATGGTTTGTTACATAGCATGGTGCAATGTGAAACTGTGGTTTTGCAAAACACATTTGGCATTTATGGTAAGTTGGAGCATCCTGATTTATGGTAACGATTAGTTGCTTTTAAGAACCCAGCTGGTATTGGTTGGTAATAAATATGTTATATTGTCTTGTTTCCCTACTAGGCATTGTACATGTGAGACTTGAGTTTCTCTTCTAAGCATACTTGCAGTGAGGACAGAGCTATAGTACGTGCATGGTGCTACAATGTCCTTAAATGCACTTTATTTGTATTTGGAACTTTGGAACTGGATGAAGTGCATACTTTATTTTATGTAATTTACTACTTGTCATCCGAGAATCAAGGGGCAATATCAGTGCTCACTCTGTCCAAAAGCAAAAGCCTCAACTTGACACAGAACTGTTATGATGTATCTACATCAACTGTGGCTCAGATTGTAAAGGCCATGATAGGTGACGGAGATCCATCAGAGAGAAACTCTAAAGCCTGGGGCCCTGGAATGAATTGCAGTTGTCATGAAATTTGAATTGGCTTGCTAAGTGAGTGGTCTTGCCATAACACCTGGTTGTTAAATAGTTTCATATGAAAGGTAGAAAAGTATGCTAGTGTATGCCTAATCCTAAAGTGCTACATTGCAATTGGCATTATAATTAAGTCTCTTAGATACAGACAGCATAACTTTAATTTGCCCAGACTCAAAGTAAGCTTGTGTCTAAATCCAGCCCTGGAAGTATTATGCAACAAACAATTTGTTTTTCCCTCTGTCCTCATTAAAAGAAGCCCTGCATGCAAACACTGTCCTTGTCAGATTTAATTAGGAGGTGGATGCCTTCCTCGGCACCTGCTACAACATTGTACAAACAAAATATCTGCTCCCGTTCTAGAAACTATCTCTGATGTAGGAGCCGCATTATCACTTGGAGAGCAACAAATTATCTGAAATTAAACATTGGTATCTTAAAAAATTCAACATCATGAATCTTTATAAGTAGTAAAGGGAACCAATCGCACTGACTGTGGTATTTATTTCAGAACATGGAATAGTACATTAGCTCTGATCTCTGTTTGCAAGCTATATCCATTGTTAATGGGGGCTACACTTTCCAACAAGTTAATCCTAGTGTGTGTATGTCAGCACACTGCAATGAGATACCTGTACTTGGATACTTTCTGGCACATCTAGAAAAGTGTGTTAAAAGGGCCTCTGCACCATTACATATTACAGTAGAGATCTGGTTAGCACAGAGTAATGCCTAAGATGGCATAGTTTTAGAGTATCTCTCTTCACCGATGATGGTCAAATGCATAATTTCAGGGGCCCCTAATAATGATGTTTGGGCTGACTCAATTACTGCAGAACCCATGGGTCAAGTGGTTTGGGCTGACTTTCCCAGATGATCACCGGGTTGTTGACAGGCTTGGGTTGAGCTCCCTGCTTCCGGCAGCCTCTATTTATCCCACCACCTTTTGTGAGATGAGAGGGTCGGATGCCGGTCTATAAATAAAGATGCCACACCGGGTCAGGTAGGGTTTGGGTTGGGAGGAATTGAGTTAGGGTTGGGTGCGGGTTCTATTTTTCTCGACTCACACATCACTGGCCCCTAACTACTCGAAAGGGTTGCACATTATACTTCCGATTAGTGATAGCTCAACACAATATCTTTAAAAAAAAGAAAAATACTCACTTATTTTCCTTATTTGAGAGACCTTTTTTACCGTACAATATGGTGGGATGTCTATGCAGTTACTGAATGAAGCAACAATGCAGTGAGTTTGGGCAAAGTGTATTATTTTACATGATATGAATACTTGAGGTCATATGTATCTGAGCTGCACATACAATTTTCATAGGCAGCACATAGACAAAAAGGTATTGTTATAAAGATGTTGGTGCCAGGTGTAATAAACAAGAGCTTTCAAACAGCTGAAAAGGAATGCTGCCTGCCTGCTGATTGTTATGGGTAAAAAGACTTGGCTTAAACTTTGTATCAGTCATTACATTACCCCAAAAGACTCCCAAGTGGGCCCCCTAGCATAAGGACTACAGCTACAGCTGAGTATAAAGCTAAAATGAAATGTCCCTATTGTGGATTATAGTTTATATGCCAGTGTTCTGCTGACCATAACCCCAGTAATGTCAGGACACATCTCTTTACTTTTAGGCCATATCCACCACTACTTCCAGTGGCATAAGCCTATGATAGTCCTTCTCACAGCTCCTTTTGCAACTTGAACTATGTTGCTCTGCTGGCTGAAAATGAGTGGGCAGCCATGTGGGTGCTGAGAAAGGACTGCCTGATGGTCCATAGTGGGCCCCCCAAAGATTTTTTGGGGGCCCTGCCCATCCAAGTTACGACACTTACTAGTACCATGATAACTAATAGTGTCACACTTTGTTTTGCTTCAGGCCTTCTTTAAGGTTCAACATTTCTGAACCCCACATCTCAGGGCAAGGTTACAGATATAAGAAAACAATGAACTATACAATGAAAAACAACACAATAAACAACAATAAGGGATTTCTGTTGTTATGGAGGTAAGCTTTTGATAACCAGTAAATATTGTGCCCCTGCAAGCAACAGTTAGGGCACAAAACAACTAGAAGTAACTAGGCCCTGCATCAAATTCAGTTTAGGGCCCCAGAACATTGCTTGATGGATCAATTCTATCTATTTCAATACATTGAAATTGTTCATTAATTAGGGCCTTACTAGACCCCCTACATTTTGCCCCCCCCTGCAACCACAGGGTCTGCTTCCTCTGTAATTAGCCCTGCACAATCACTTACTTCCCTGCGGCATACACTTCAGCTGTATCAAACAGGTTTACTCCATTTTCATAGGCAATGGTCATGAGCTGTTCAGCCACCTGTTGAAAAGGTGAACACATTCATATGGTTACTTTAGATCTCACATTTGCCTTTTCTAGCATTGTCATTTTTTAAAAAAATTATCATATGAAACTGTTATTAATTTTCTACCTACAGTATGACCTTAATAAGCAACACAAGGCTACAAGGAAATATGCAGTTATATCCAGTAATGTAGACCTCTTAGATAAGCTTGTGACATAAAAAGGGCAGCATCTGTAAATGACCCATTTTGGACTGAATCCTGGCTATTTAAGAGCTGGCACAACATACACAGCTAGCTCCTAGCTCCTGGATGTCCTTGGTATTATATACTGTGATATACTGTGCCTGTTCAATTACCTGTTTCTCTGAACAACCCATTCCCTGCGATATATGGTGTTCTACTGTCAGCTCTTGCCTTGCCTTTTAAAGGCCTATTTATCAAAATTCTAATTTGTGTAATGTCATAGGTTGTTTCTACTTCAAATAAACTAAAATTTTGATCAAACTTGAATGTTTGCTTATTTATGAAAAAAATCTGAATTTAAAAAATTTGATTAAATAGAATAAAAAATAAAAAAATAAAAAGCAAATATGTTGAATTTATACTCTCTCTCTCGTTTTCAATGGTTTGAAAAATTCAAAAACTTGCATAGCAAAAAAAAGTAGTTTTAGCACAAAAACCAATTTAAAATCCTGGCATAAATTTGAATTTGAACGTTGACAAATCACCACTTTGACCAGCCTAGTACCTCAGCAAGCTTCACTTGTGATCACAGATTCTGTTTATACCTTAAAGCAGAACTAAACCATAAAAATGGATGTGGTTAAAAATGCTGTATTTTATTTACTGAACTTGTTGCATCAGCCTAAAGTTTCAGCATCTCAATAGCAGCAATAATCCAGGACTTTTTTTGGTGACATTTCTATTCTATGTGTATTGTATATTGTGAGTGGATCCCTAAGCTCAGTAAGTGACAGCAGCACAGAGCATGTGCAGTGAATCTGCAGAAAAGTAGATCTACTGGGGCATCTTTAGTGACACAGATCTTTCCTACTAAAGAGCTGTGTTTGCCTTGGGCTGGTACAGAAAGACAAAACATAATGTACAACATTTCTAGTCTACTTCTTTAGTTAAGCTTTAGTTCTCCTTTAAGGAGAAACTTGATGGACTATTGTAAGTTGTTTTATCCCAAATTAACCATATACTGTAACTATGTACTATGTAACTATGGCCTGTAAATTTAAAAAAGGTGGATATTTAGCTTGAGGTGACTGATGCTCCAATTTCATGGCATCAAGTGGTTACTGTGAATAATAGAAATGTTCCAGCATCTGCTCTTTGGGAGCAGTCAACAGTGACCTGAAGACTGACACAAACAATAATTGTTTATGAGGTTATGAGTGATAGATGCTGAGCAACTGATTAAGTCTCAGAGCTTGTCATTAGTTGCCTGCAACTCACTAGAGAAGCCATTACCCCTCTTCCCTCTGCTGATTTTACAGACATAAACAACATCTGGAATTTTGTTTCAATAATACAATCATTTGATAAGTTCGCCTCAAGCTTAAACTTTCAAACATGCAGAGACATCATCTCAGTTTCAACTCAGGAAACCCAGGGTAGCTATTTAAGCTGGAAATAAGGAGACATGGCACAGCTTACATAGCACATAACAGATAAGCCCTGTCTAATACAATTGTGTTTTATCCGTTATCTGCTATGTAACCTGTGCCTTTTCTCCTTTTTTCCATCTTATATGGCTGCCCCATAGCTATACAGCAGTTTGTTTATATAAACTATAGTAGTTTTTATGAAGCAAACATGCCAGTTTTACCAGTGCAGGGCAATCAGCAGTGTATTAATTGGGCAAGTGTAGGCATCTGCACTTGAAAATGGGCTTATAGTTTTATTTGAAAACAATGAAGGTATTTATTATGATGATACATTCTTAAATGTAAATCTCTTACCTCATCGGAAATCTGGCCTCCAAATGTTACCCACGTCCCTGAAACAAAAAATACATATGTTTAGAAAACAAAAGATTTAGGCAAAATAATCCTATTGGGTTCATTTAATGCTTTAATGATTTTTAGTATAAAAGGCAGAGGTCCCCCAGAGTCCTCCGCCAGCATGGCCACACTTTTAATTGACATGGTGATATACTGGTATTTTACTTAATAGACAACAGAGTTTTTGCTGTTCTATTATGGTCTGATACATTTGAGTGACAGTAAGAGTCACTTTTATTAATAATAATGTTGTTATCTTATTATTTAATACTTTATTCGACTAATGTTTGCTAGTCAAACAGCTGATCAATGGTCAATTTCTATTCCCACTGACTAAACTTCGGCAGTGTTCCTTAGCTAGCCTTTTCTATATCACCTAGTAGAAGGTAATATCATGGCAATATATTTACTTCTGTGCATACATATGCATTGGCTTATTTAGTCTATCAGCAGCAATTGTTATATATACTGATTTTGGCTATGGTATATCTCAGAAACAATCTGTACACATTGATGTTTCGAAAAAAAAAATAAAGAAAGCAGGGTTCCCCAACCCTTTTTTACTCATGCTCCACATTTAATTGTAAATAGAGGTGGGGAGCAACACAAGCATGAAACAAGTTCCTGGAGGTTCCAGTTATGGGCTGGGGTTGACTACTGGTCGCCCCTATGTGGACTGGTAGCCTACAGGAGGCTCTGTTTGGCAGTACACCTGGTTTTTATGCAACCAAAACTTGCCTCCAAACCAGGAATTTAAAAATAAGCACCTGCGTTGAGGCCACTGGGAGCAAAATTCAAGGGGTTAATGAGCTACTGTCATGGTCAGCACCCAACACCAGAACAAATGCCAAGCACCCTTTGTGACTGTCTTTGGCCTCGGGAGGAGCCCTCAGATACTTGGATGCCACCAGGACTTAAACGAGAGGTGCAAGGCTAGAGGTTCTGGATAGGCAGAGGGGCACAACTGTAATAAAGTCTTTTGGGCAGAAGGTCAAGGTACAAGGTGTCAGGCAATAGATTAGTCAGATCAGGCCGGGTCAGGGCAGGCAGAGAATATTCCTAGTCAGGCAGGCTAGGGTCAATACCAGATAGTCAATCAAAGGGTTAAGAAGAATCTAAGTCAGTAATCAGGCAAGGGGTCAGGATACAGAATGTAGAATCATCAAAAGCCAGGGAGGGGTCAAAACAGGTAATCAGAATCAGGTTCAAATAGAATAGCAACAGCTAACAGCACCAGGAAACAAATCCTATAACGGGCAATGATTAATTAACTGAGCTCCCTTAAATACCTATTTGAATTTCACATCATCACGCCAGCGCACCCGCGTCAATAAAGCCCACAAGGCGCGGGCGTCCTAAGTAGCCGCAATGTCGGCCGAAGAGGAGCGGTGGGCGTCCCCGCCTAACCACTGGACCACCAGGTACAATTTTTTTTACAGCTACATGTTGCCCACCAGCCACAGGTTGTTGATTACTGCTGAAAAGTATGGAGATTCAAAAAAAGACCCTTTATCCATAAAATCCAATATCCCAAGCATTCTGAATAACAGGTCCAATACCTGTACTAATAAAGATGTGTTCAACCATTTACTTCTGCCCCTGCTGCAAGAACAGAAGTACAGTGGAGCACAAAATACAGCCCTTTACCCTTAGAGCTTATTCATATTCTATTGGCAGGGCACTGCTCAATGTGCAGGTTAAAACATGGCAGTTTTGTACCTGATCCATCTCGTTGTAAACAAGAACTTTGGTTGCTGTGTCCTTCATTTATAAATATAGATTTAATTAAGGGAGGGGTGAGTTTGCAGTTCTCCGCAGTTCAGTTCCACGTTTCTGCTTGATCGATTTGAACAAACGTATACAGCATGATGCCTATATTTAACTGCAAAATGATTTAAAACCCCTCCAGGTGTAATTGTTTGATGCAGACATTACCAATTCACACTTTAATAGTGTGTTCACACAAACCAATGAGAGACAAATTGAAGTACAGTCGATACCGGTGTGTGACTCACTCCCTGCTAAAACCTGGATTTGTAGTTTGCAATAAAATGCAAATTTAATTCATGTCTGATGCATACTTAGCAATAACTCTGCTTTATTTTACCCCAAATGGAATTTAGAGGGACAGAACATTGAGTTCCTAATTGATTCTTTTCCCCCATTGTTTTTTTCAGCAGCAAAACAAACTACAGCACGCTTCTATGCTCTTTCCAGCACAGTTCTTGCCCACTTTTCATTTTTATGTGCCTTCTGTTAGACATCGACTGCTGCTATGCAAATACTCCTCCATCCGCTCATTATTATGCCTGTGTAATTTAGCACATGCATCTTTAATAGTACTGTCTGAGCAGCAGCTGAATAGTTCCCAAATTGTCCCTTACCAGGTAGGCGGTAACAATATATTTCTGCTGCACTATTTATTTATGGGGAATCCATGCATTGATCTGAATAAGAGACAGGAATATAATATAAGTAATAAAAAGTAGCAAAAACAATACGTTTGTCGTCTTACAGAGCATAAGTTTTTTTAGATGGTGGTCAGTGACCCCCTTCTGAATGCTGGGAAAAGTCAGAAGAAAAGGGCAAATAATTCCAAAACGATAAGTTGAAAAGTTGTGTAGAATTGGCTTCTACATGTCTAGAATTTTAGCCGTACATGTTCAGGTTTGTTGTAGGAAAAGCGGTTTCTGCAAGAGGAAGATAAAGTGATCTTTCCATTCTTACAATGTTGAGATCAGGGGGCATAGTAGCATGTCATGTCAGGGAGTTAGCCTGAAAACAGTTTATGTGACTTCACAGGACTTGTGCTGACACTGCAACTAAAGGGGTAGTTCATTTAGGATAGCTTTTAGTATGTCATAGAATGGCAAATTCTAAGCAAATTTTCAAGTGGTATCATTTATTTTTTTAATTATTTGCCTTCTTCTCATGACTCTCTTTCCAGCTTTCAAATTGGGGTCATTGACCCCACCTAAAAACAAATGCTCTGTAAGGCTACAAATGTATTGTTATTGATACATTTTTTTACTCACGGCCCATTTCTATTCTATACCTCCCAACATTTTGGAAATAGAAAGAGGGACAAAAAGAAAGAGGGACAAAAAGATTTGCAGAGGTGGTGAATATTTTGACCACGCCCATGTTTGTAGCCGCACCCCCTAATTACTATGTTAATTTTATACAATTTGGCGGGTTATGAAAGTTTAGACACATTTCTGTGGCTTTTATGTGTTATAACAGTTTTGCTAATGAAGGTGAATTGCCCTTTAAGCTGCAAGTCACAGTTTCCCCAAGAGACCTGCTTATCTGAAATTGTTACAATTGCTTCTTTGCTTATCTTAAATTGTTACAAAAGTATCAAAGTTCACCTGCTGAGTGTTCTGGGCTCTCTGCCAAAAGCCAATTATATTTTAGAAACTTTGTATCTTTTTCTAGTTGTTCAGTGCAGGAGATCAAAGAGAAAGTCTGGATATTTCAGTAATAATCCGTGACTGCGGGTTGAGCTGTCAAAATCGGGACTGTCCTGCTCGGGGCAGTTGGAATGCATGCTATTCATATGTCAGACTCTTATTCAAATCAATTCATGGATTTGGATGCTAGCAATCCAATTACTGAAATTGCAATAGCTATCCAGCCAGAACTCAATGTGCAGGCTCTAACCACTACTTTGCACATGTGTCAAGTTTGAAAAGATATTACTAGTGAACATAAATGATGGAAACATAACTTTAGAGAGATACCTATAGCCTCCATTAATATTATTACCTAAAACATGGGGTTTACGATTTGGAGAAATCACTAAGTTAAAGGAGAAGGAAAAGGTTAAAACTAAGTAAGCATTAACAGAAAGGTCCACCTAGATACACTAATAAACCCTCAAAGTAGTGCAGCTCTGAGTCCTCTGTCAAAAGAAACACAGCATTTCTTTCCTTCTATTGTGTACACATGGGCTTCTGTATCAGACTTCCTGCATTAAACCTCCTTGCCCCAGGCGTGAGCATGCTCAGTTTGCTCCTCTTCCCCCCCCTTCTCTGCTGTAATCAGAGCCCAGAGCTATAAGTGAGCAGGGAGAGACTCAGGCAGGAAGTGATGTCACACCAAGCAAATACTGCAGCTGCTATCCTAAACAAACCAAGAACTTCTAGAGCTTTTTACTCAGGCATGTTAAAACATTCTACAGAATAAATAAAGCATTCTAGTTTGCACTATTGCAGCTAATCTATTGGCAATAAAATGCCTCCAGAGCTTTCCTTCTCCTTTAAGCGATAACTCTGACTCACTGTGGTCCCAAGAAATTAGGGAAAAATTCCGTATTTCTAAATATAATTGTTATCTTTATCTGCAACTGAGACGTGTTGTACAGCCCTTTTTGAAAATGTCTGATTTTTCACCCTCTACTTTCCATCAATATTTGGATTCTCACTCTCTTTATATAAAGGGAATCTCTTTATGCTATAAGCTGTTTAAGGAGGAGGGCCCTGATACCCCTTACCTTCCATAAATGGGAAAGAGATTTACTGTAAATGAGGTATTTATACTAGAACAATGGGGAGTAGGGAGGCCATGAAATGGCCCAAATAGAGCATAGATGTATTATCCATGTAGAACTAAGCAGAAAAATCCTTTTAAGGTGGCAATTAATTTCTGATGAGACTATTCAAGATAAAGGTAATTCGATCTGAACTATGCTGAAGGGGCTGTGGGCAACCTGTGGGTAGTTTTCATATGTGATGGGAATGTCCAGTAGTGGGATAATTATGGAAGGACATAGAGCTCTTACTTAAGGAAATAACATAAATTTCCATCCCCCTTTCCCCAGCTTTAACACTACTAAACATTGGTATGAATACTTGGCCAAAAGAAACCATAGCAGTTATGTCTCTTATACTACAGCAGCTAAATATATAATTGCAACAAACTGGAAACCTCCCTCACACCCACAATTGCAAGAGGTTATAGAATGGTCAATTCTCATAGAAATGGAAATCCTTTGTCACAAATATATGGGAACTCATACAAATATAATACTAAGTGGCAACACTGGTTAAGCAAATATGGGAAAGCACCAAGTAACGCTGCATATTAAGGTACACCGGTAATGACAGATCCCTCCTTTTTATAGCAACAATGCGGTCTTTCAGGTATTATTGTATTAATGTGGTTTCTTATATAAATCCCGGTTTATGATTTAATTGTTATGGAAAGCCAGAATCATAATTACAGCAGACATACAGGTATGGGATCCGTTATCTGGAAACCCATTATCCAGAAAGCTCTAAATTATGGAATGTTTCCCTTAGACTCCATTATATCCAAATAATCCAGATTTTGAAAAATGATTTCCTTTTTCTCTGTATAATAAAACAGTAGCTTGTACTTGATCCAAACTAAGATATAATGAATTCTTATTGGAAGCAAAACCAGCCTATTTGGTTTATTTAATGTTTATGTGAGTTTCTAGTAGACTTAAGTATGAAGATCCAAATTACAGAAAGATACATTATCCAGAAAACCCAAGGCCCCGAGCATTCTGGATACCTGTTCCCATACCTGTATCAGTATATTATGGTAGTGTATTACTAACAAATTTTAAGAGAACAGAATGTTTACTGTGTGCTATGTTATAACTCAATAACAATAATATGGTTAAAAAAAATACTGAAATTGCAACTGGAGAGCTGCTGAATAAAAAGCTAAATAATTCAAGTCACAATTAATAATGAAAACCAATAAGAATATTACTCTCTACATCATAATAAAAGTTAAAGGAATACTGTCATGGGAAAAAACATTTTTCCAAAATGAATCAGTTATTAGTGCTGCTCCAGCAGAATTCTGCACTGAAATCCATTTCTCAAAAGAGCAAACAGATTATTTTTTTTTATTCAATTTTGAAATCTGACATGGGGCTAGACATATTGTCAATTTCCCAGCTGCCCCTGGTAGATCTAAGAACAGCACTCAATAGTAAAAATCCATGTCCCACTGAGACACATTCAGTTACATTGAGAAGGAAAAACAGCAGCCTGCCAGAAAGCATTTCTCTCCTAAAGTGCAGGCACAAGTCACATGACTGGGGGCAGCTGGTAAATTGACAAAATGTCTAGCCCCATGTCAGATTTCAAAAATGAATATAAAAAAAATCTGTTTGCTCTTTTGAGAAATGGATTTCAGTGCAGAATTCTGCTGGAGCAGCACTATTGACTGATTCATTTTGACATTTAAGGTGAACAACCCCTTTAACCACAAGCTGCCTGTAACCTATTGAAAAAATGAAAGTTATGTTCTGCTTAAAAATAAAAATACATTTCGTACCTGCTACAAGTGGACTGAAATGCACAGAGACCTGATATCGGACTCCAACATCAGTGTCCAACTCAGTAGCGTTCTGGTGAAGAAATGGAGCAAATACTACCCATAATGTTTCAAAATCTAGAGTTATGCCTTAAGAGTAGAGTTTCTGATGGCTGCAACTTTATATTTCTACCCTTGGTTTCATAATGAGAGGTTTGACAGGCAGGTGTCAATGTACAGTATAAACATATTGCCATTAATTCAGTAGACCTGAATATGTTCAACATAGGAACGGAATATTTTGTGTGAATTTCTTTCAAACTTTTTCAGCTTCAGGTAGATGCAGCAGGAACCTGCAGAGCTCATGCCAAATACAAGTGTGTGCCATAATCAGTATGAGCAAACTCTTAGTGACAGTTTTATCTAAACTAATTATGAAAAGCCTATTCTGCCTATTCATTGGAAGCATCTGTACCCGTGCAGCAGTGCAACATGGATTTTTATTGTTCGGTTCTAGTTCTACTAACTCTTTTACTCCCGTGTTTGCTCACCTTAGAGGGAAAAGTGACTGTAATAGTCTTGTTACCAGGGAGACTGGCTCACATTTTGAAAGCTTCTTAAGCAATCTCTTGTTAATTCTTATATAACAGTACTAATTTTAAGTTTGGTATTTTAGCCACGGACAGATTAACGGAGGTGTCCAAGGCTGCAAGGATTTGATTCAGGAGTAGATAAGGGATAAAACTCAAGCCTCCTTAATTTATTATTCGGTGATCACAAATCCATTTCTGTGCCGTGGATATAAAGATTTTCCTTTATGGGGAAAAAACCCAGTATGGGGATAAAACATAAGCCTGTCAGTTATGCACCTAACTTTGTGATTTATCAGATATATCACAGACACCATTTTCGCAATTTTAAATGCTTCCTTAAATTTGCAAAAATCCCAGATAATAAATAATTACTCTTAATATAAAACTCGGGGCAGTGTGCTATGATAGTCTCATTCAAAAAAAGTCACAAGTCCAAGGAGAGCAGTGATCACAAATCCATTCCTGTGACATGGATATAAGGATTTTCCTTTAGGGGGCAAAAAACAATTATGGGGATGAAATATAAGTCTGTCAATATTGCACCATACTTTGTGATTTCCACCTGTACTGAATTATCAGATATAACACAGTCTATTCAAGACACCATTTTCATACTTACAATTTGTAATACAAATTTAAATCTGCAAAACAATCCCATATATAAATAATTACTCTTAATATAAAACTCAGGGCAGTGTGCAAGACAGTCAAACATTACACACAATTTACACTTACTTATAAAGTTAGAAGGAACCATTTCTCAATAGCATGTTACACAGTACAGGTATGGGATCTGTTATTCAGAAACCTGTTATCCAGAAAGCTCAGAATTAGGGGAAGGCCATCTCCCTTGGGGCAGATTTACTAAGGTGTGAAGTGGCTAACGTTAGCGACAATTTGTGTGTAGGGCATTAGAATAACTCTTTATTAGGGTTCCCTGGAGATGTGTTTTTAAAAGTGGAATTTGTAAGTATTTGCACGAACATTTAACATAAAGACGTCCATACAATTTTAAATTTCCCACCATATGCAAATTGACCTAAGCGCAAGATCACTAGCGAATTTTCACTCGGCACAAATGAACGCTAGCGCATCTTCACCATGAAATGCTCGCACTGCTGAAGTACTGCTAGCGAAAAGTTGCCCGCGTTTGGCACCCAGGACGAAACTCTGCATATTAGTGAATTGGCCTTTCACAACAAACCAAAATTTGTATTTTTAACACCAACGTGAAAGCAGTCTTGCTTTATGGTTTGGAAACCTGGAGACTGACCATGACAACCACAAGTAAGCTCCAAACCTTCACCAGCCGCTGCCTCAGAAACATCCTGCACATCAGATGGCCAGAGAAAACTTCCAACATCAGCCTATGGAAAAGATCAAAAAAGATCCCCATCGACCGAGAAATCAGGTGTCGTGGAGTGTCGTGGAAGCCCTATGCTCCCCGCTGGAGCAAACGGACTAAGAGAGAAGAGAAACGAATTTGCGCCTGACGAAGTGTTGCTCATGGGTGTGAAACGGACACTGTCGAAAATTCACTGCTTACTAAATCTGACCCTAGACTCCATTGTAATATAATAACTCGAATTTTTAAAAACGATTTCCATTTTGACTGTAATAATGCAACAGTAGCTTGTACTTGATCCCAACTAAGATATAATTAATCCTTCTTGGATACAGAACAATTCTATTGGGTTTCATTAATGTTTAAATGATTCCTTAGCATATTTAAGGTATGGAGATCCAAATTACTGAAAAATCCCTTATTTTGAATACCCAGGTCCCAAGAATTCTGGATAAAAGCTCTTATACCTGTATATAAATGTACGAAGGGTTCTCTGACAAAGGCCATGAATATATACAGTATATTCTCATGTTCCCTTGAACCATAGAACTGGGTTGGGCTTTAGGCAATGGATAGCAGTTGTCTGCAGATGCCAGAGCTGACAGCAAAAAGACTGCAATAAACAGCATGGCTTTGTGACAAATAAAACAATTTTTACAGATTCAGGATGGAAATAAATTGCACGTCAATTCAATTAGTGAGTCAGGTATTTTTGTGACACAGGTCATTTAAAGTGTGTCCTTCACGTCTCTGCTCTGTCAGCATTGTTATTCAAACTATTTACCAGTTCTGAATACATTTTGTAGGTGTTCCAGGTGCTTCTAGGCTGGTCAATATTCGTTTAAGCCAGCAGTCACATAGATTCAGTGGTTGTGCAAAAGCAGACTGATAGGAGTGAAAGTGCCATAATTTATATTGACAATTATTCATTATCACTTTTTGAACCTGACCATCTGCGAAAGACATCTGAGTGTCTCCTTATTTAAGTAAGCAGCGTAAGACACCCACAGATTCAGTAACCATGGCTACTACACTGTAAAATCATGAAGACTTTGTTTCAAAACAGATTTTCTTTATCCTTTCCTAGGGGCTTCCTTTGATGTATTTACAGTAACATTAGAATCAGATTATTGGTTTCAGAATTTCAATCTCATATGTTGCTTGAAAGAAATCCTTTAAGAGTAACGCGGCCTTCTTGGTTTTGTATTTTGTCTGCACAGAGAAATGCTAAATATTGTAAAGTGAGAATCAATTCAAATGATCTAAAAATGAGAGAACTTTTGAATTCACCAAAAACTCAGGCATTTTCTTACATTAACAGTAGCTTTATGCTGTTGTGAAGATGTTGTGATATAGTAGGCTACTTCTGTATAAGACAATGAAACCAGGCAGCTGTAAATGTCTTTCTATTACATATCATACAATGCCTAATCCATATCCGGATCATTTCCCATCACTGTATCCAAATGCTGTTATAGTTGACTTTTAATCAGTTCAAATACAAGCCACAAACTGCCAGGAATTCAATATACATTTGGTTTCTGGTTATTAATCTCTCATGCAGCATATATTGATTGTGTTTGGTTTTTAGCAGCAAAAGATATGGAGAAAATCTATTTCTGTAAAGTTAAAACATTTTAAACTTTGTTGTGGAAGCGACAATTATCCAGTATATTTTTTGATGCAAAAGTACAAGCCATTGATATAGAGACAACCTCCACTTTAATAATCCCAGCCATCTTGGCAGACTGGCTTGAATCTAAATTTCTTTACTTTCTAGTCTTTCCTAAACCCTGCGTCCCTATACATTTGCATGTGAAATTCCTGCCCACCAGGCAAATCTGTATGCAGTCCCTGAAACTTTTGGCAATGTAGTCCATAAAGTGAACACAATGCATAACTCAAGTGGAAGTAGACAACAGTACCAGGACAGGCAATAATTATGAGAAGTCAGAAACCGAGAAAGACTCTGTAAATCAGTAGACAAGATTACAAAATCGGATTACAAAGTTGGCAATGGGCGCCAACAGGACAAGGACCGCATCGATTAGCCAATTGGGTCCTGGATCACAAGGGAAAATCAAACCTGCCCAATTTCTGGGCAGATAACATTCAGGGAGGCCCATTGTAATGCCCCATACACGGACAGATAAGCAGCCAAATCAGTCTAAAGGACCAATATCGGTAGGTTAAATCTGCCCGTGTATGGCTACCTTTAGGACTACCAGCTAGTGGCCCGGTTCCCCTCCAGTACATATGCTCATGGAATAAATACTAGCTTAAATTTTCTCCCTGTGGTCCCTTCACTCTAAGGCCAGTTTTGCTTAAGGAGAGATTAATAACTACTTCTGTCTAAAGGTGGCCATACACGGAGATATAACTTCCCTATTCAATAGTCTATGGCCATGCCATAAAATATAACCACATCTGTTCTGAAAACACAGCCCCCCCCCACTTATCTTTCTACCTTCGACAAACTTTCATCAATCAGTTTATCCATAGATAAACAATTATAAAGTGACACAAAAGGATACTCTTCTACCCCTAGTGATAACATACAAGCCTCACCTGGATGTCCTAAGACAAATGATGAGGTTTTGCAATCAATACTCCATAAAAATGAAAGATTGCAAAATATATTCCCAAACCATCTCTTGCTGTTATGCAAACAGACCTCAAAATTTCATCTTATTATGAAGAGTTTCCTGAAGTCTCAGTAGATGGTAGTATATCCCCTTGTCGGCAGATGCAGTGTGGAACTTGTATCTATACAAACTTCGCCAAGCGTATTTTCGCTGGCGCTCCGCAAATTCACTAAAATCTGAAGCTGCGCTCAGGGGTAGCGTAAGGTTGTGAAGTTGCGCTAGCGTTAATTCGCCAAGCGAAGCGAAGTTACGCTAGCGATGGTTAATTTGCATATGGCGCCAAATTCAATTTCCAATGGAAGTATTTGTAGCATCACTACACAAGCCTGGGAAACCTTCAAAACAGCAAATACAATTTTTATTTTGCCCTACACATGTGCCCACTGTATAGTTAAGGTGCCATGAGTTAGGAAATGTAGGGGGGAAGGAGGGGAGCCCCAAAAAAATTTTCGATCGTTTTCAGCCTATCACTCATAATAAAGAAAAAACGCCAGCGTTTTTTGGGACTTAGAATTTTTTTTTACTTTTTTTGAAGCAATCCCTATCAACTCTATTGCGCTTTGCCTGGTCTGAGGTGGCGAAGGAAGTGTAGCGTAAAAGGTAGCATTCAGAACAATGCGCGCGTTAGTGAATTTGCGTAGTTACGTCCATTGGGCAAATTCGCCAGGCGTAAGGGTGCGAAGTAACACTAGCGAAGTAACGCCAGCGTCCGTTAGTGAATTTGCGAAGTAACGAAAATGCCCAACGCTAGCGAATTCACGCGAGCGTTAGGTGCTTCGGCGCTTAGGTAATTTGCCCCTAGGTTCCTTCCCTTGTTATTCATCAAACAGGTCATTCATCAATTAATATACTTGAGATGTCCAACTGCAGGACAGTGAGGAAACAGGACAGGCACTTTAAGACAGAAGGAGAATGCTCTGATTCACTGTTAATAAAAGGAAAACAGAAAGTCCAGCAGAGCACATTTCATCAGCAACAACCACAGAATTAATGACCTTGGTGTCACTCTACTAATGGGGACTTTTAAATCACAGAGGGATAGAAAGGTATTAGTGTGTAGATTTACTGAAATGGTGAATACTCTGCACAGTGGCTTAGGGATAAAAAATAATTTGCAATTATGAGCCATACCATCCAGGGGCTGTGTATCCAGGGGCTTTTATACCAAAGAAATCATGTTGTAGGACATGGACACTTCAAAGTGCTCAAATGCTGGAATCAGGACAACCTTAACCTTACCCAATCTGCTGTTATCTACTTTCATTTAAAATGTCCATGTCTGAATGTGCCTTTGATGTAAACTACATGCTACTCTGTGTATATATATATATTCTATTCAGCTTCAGAAAATTTAACATCCTTAATATTTTATGGCTCATTTAACAATATCATTTTTAAATGATGAACGCTTGCATTTTTTATTTAGATCTGATATCCTATAAACAATACAGAAAACCCTGTTCCCTTTTCTTCTGCTTATCTCTCTTAAACAGATTTTTCAAAAAAAAATAATTTTTACCTTGTAAAGATTTCAGACAAAAGAATCAGTGAATACAAACATAGCTAAGATTTTTCATAAAGTACCTACAACAGACAGCAGCCATATCTTAGCACAGATTGCCTACAGATGTTGTGCATAAGAATTCACCTAGTAAAGCACGATGAGTTTCTCTAAACATGTATTGCTTCTAAAAGTTCTTTGACACATTCTCAAATTTCAATCTCAGAACCCATAACAATACTTTCAAGGATCTCCATATAAACCCTAGAGGAAGAACCACGTGCCAAAGCATCAAGCTTCCTAAAGCAAGTACTCACAAGAGATGTCTTAGGCTTTGGCAGGTTCTGCCCTGTTCCTGGTTGGTCACAATAATCGTCCCTTGCCTGAAGGACTTGTCACCTTCCTATCATTGGAGATACAACATACGGCTGAAAACATTTTCTCCATACAAAAGACCTTGAACCAAGGTTAACACTGGCAAGCAGAAATAATCAGACAACTAACAGCTTATATGTTCTATGGAAATAAGTGAGAAACCATTTGTGCACACTGAAGAAAGAAATTGTACGTTTCTAGTACATTGCAGTTTAAAGGAGAATAAAAGGTTAAAACTAAATAAGCCTTATCAGAAAGGTCCACCTAAATACACCAGTAAAACATCAAAGTAGTGCTGCTCTGAGTCCTCTGTCAAAAGAAACACCACATTTCTTTCCTTCTATTGTGTACATATGGGCTTCTGTATCAGACTCCCTGCCTTCAGCTTAAACCTCCTTGCCCCCAGGCGTGAGCATGCTCAGTTTGCTCCTCCTCCTCCCCCTCCCTTCTCTGCTGTAATCTGAGCCCAGAGCTATGAGTGAGCAGGGAGATGCAGGAAGTGATGTCACACCAAGCTAATACTGCAGCTGCTATCCTAAACAAACAAAAATCTTATAGAGCTTTTTATTCAGGTATGGTAAAACATTCTACATAATAAATATAGCATTCTAGCTTGCACTATTGCAGCTAATCTATTGGCAATAAAATGCCTCTGTAGATTTCATTCTCCTTTAAACTTGTATACTTTGGCAAAGTGAAAAGCCTAATAAAACTTCAACCATGTTGGATGAATAAGAGAAACCATCTGCTATCTTCTTCATAACAATGGCCCTTGCACCTCACTGGAGATATTTTCATTGAAATATCTTCTGCTAGCAAGCTTTTGCCCTTGAGAGCTTTAATGCTTCAGATATTTTATGCCCTGAGGAGCTAAGTCTGAGAAGTTTTATGCTTGAGAGGCTTTACGGTTGAGAGCTTTCATGCCTGAGAGGTTTTACTTATCATGGTTTTTTTTTTTACATTTGATACTAAATGTGATTAAGCTTTTAATCAAGATCTTTTACAAAAATATGTAATTCTTATTCCTGGGGGATCCCAGTGGTTCTTCGGCAGAAGATGAACAGCAACATTATATCTCACTCCACAAATTAAATTATTCTTAGCTTATTCTTTCACATACATGCATGCTGTGACATGGCAGTGTTTTGGTGAAGACTAGGATGTGCCCTGTGGTAACGCAGGGGTAGGCAGCATTTTGCTTGGAGAGTAGTTGATAGAGAAAGAAGTTGTCTAAAAGTAGTAAAAAAAAAAGAAATAGAACACCAAGCACAAACAATGAACTGGAGAAGTGGGCATGGGAAAAATATATTTGGTTTTTCAATGTGTGTATAGTTAGGGAAATATTACAGTCCAGTATGCAGGTGGCTACAACCCCTAAGATTGGCCTACAGCAGAATTCCCCTAAAAAAAACATTGATGCAGAACCAAGACTGATGTGGCCAGACCATTTGGGAGACTGATGCCTTCAGGGCTAGCTAGGAAGGAAGAAACATTGGGGTGATCTGAAGTGAAGGTTGTCTTAATAGATGTTAGATGTTTAAGATATACTGTATTTAGATCTGTACATATAATGTCTACGACATGGTTTTAACTCTTTATAGGTTTGTAACAAAATTAACAAACAAGGGAAAGTTGTGCTCACCACTAGTTTTTAAAATCATTAGGCGGGGGTGCAATGAGGGTGTGACCACAAAATACATATAGACAAATACAAGATTCCTCTGCACTCAACCCATTATCAATATATTTAAGACAGAGACATTTTGTGCATACTGCTACTGAAAAATGCCTTACCCTTTAAACAAAACAGGGATTGTTTGTCCATATATTGCAATATATTTAAGCTGGCCAACTACGTCAAAGTCATCCCATATCTGGCCAGTCCTATGCTCAATTTTCATTTGATTCATTAAGAATTCTATGGTTTCATTATACATTTTATAAAAGGGACGAACACGTTTTACCTGCAACTTACTAGCTGCTTTCAAAGTAAAACTCCCAAACTTGGCTGCCCTTTTATTAGGGCAGCCAAGTTTGGGAGTTTTACTTTGAAAGCAGCTAGTAAGTTGCAGGTAAAACGTGTTCGTCCCTTTTATAAAATGTATAATGAAACCATAGAATTCTTAATGAATCAAATGAAAATTGAGCATAGGACTGGCCAGATATGGGATGACTTTGACGTAGTTGGCCAGCTTAAATATATTGTAACAAAATTAAGAAAAGCTTTCTAATATAATTTCTGACAAAACCTTATTCCCAAACATCAAGGATTAGTAATTCTGCTTTGGCTTTGAGATTTAAACAATCGTTAAATGTTCCTTATATAACAGGTCTGCTTATGAGATGTGATTAAACTGTTCCTTGGTACAAAGCAGAAGATGGTCTAAAAGTAGATCTTGAAGCTGAGGCAAATGTTTGTAGGCAGTAGAACTGTGCTTTGTATTTGTGCAACATAACATGCATGTTTCCAAAGATATAATTTCCTGTTACCATGACAACATTCTCCTTTCTTTCATTACATCATCCATGGAAATGATTCTATTTTCTCCTCTTGTATAACAATTTTCATATGAAATTACTGATATGCATTTGCTTCGCTCTCATTAAAAATGATGCACTTTTTGCAAAACACAAAATCATTCTGCATGCTGTGAATTGTATCTTGTGCAAACGGATTTTCCATTACACGGAAATGACATGAAAAAAAAAAATAGTTTGGCAGATCATTCCCTATGAAATTTCCCCACTACTCAACAATTTCCCTTGTATATCATTACTTTTTGGTTTTGTGCTGTGTCGTTTATGATCATAGACTTACAGTATGTTCATTGTAAGTGAGGACGGTAGATCAAAAAAGGTTTTGTCTGTGCACTTTAATACATTTCAAAAAAGGTACTCACTTTATAAAGCACAAAAAATATAGCAATTTTACAGGTTGACCCAGTGACAAACGGACCCAGGTTATATAGACCTGTTTGGATTTAACTGGGTAGGCCAGCACTCAACCTGCAGGCCCATGTCCTACATCCAGTCCCCCAACCAGCATATTTGCTCCCTTGGACAGGCTACCTGATCTGGGTACTATAAAACTAGAGGACATGCATTTTTATAGTGCCCACTGGATTGTTGTGAATTAATACAATGCAGGTCAGATCAGCAGCTTGTTCAAGGGAGCAAGAATATTGGTTGTGGGGCTGAATGTGGGTCATGTGTGATGCATGGTTCACACATAAAAAAATTCAAAAGAGACTAGAACATGTTAAGATTAACAAAGGTCCAGGGCCAGATGGTATTCATCCCAGAGTAATTAGTGAACTTAGCTCTGTGATTGCCAAACCTCTTTACTTAATTTTTCAGGATTCATTGAGATCTGGCATAGTGCCGAGAGACTGGCGAATTGCTAATGTGGTGCCTCTATTCAAAAAAGGATCCCGTTCTCAGCCTCAAAACTATAGGCTAGTTAGTCTGACGTCAGTGGTAGGAAAGCTTTTCGAAGGGTTAATAAAGGATAAGATACTGGACTTCATAGCAAATCATAATACTATGAGTTTGTGCCAGCATGGTTTTATGCGTAATAGATCTTGCCAGACTAACTTACTTTCTTTTTATGAGAATATAAGTAGAGACCTCGATTCTGGGATGGCAGTGGATGTGATTTACTTAGACTTTGCTAAAGCATTTGATACAGTGCCACACAAAAGCTTACTGGTTAAATTAAGGAATGTTGGCCTGGAACATAGTATTTGTACCTGGATAGAGAACTGGCTAAAAGATAGACTACAAAGAGTGGTGGTAAATGGAACATTTTCTAATTGGACCAGTGTTGTTAGTGGAGTACCGCAGGGCTCTGTACTAGGTCCCTTGCTTTTCAACTTGTTTATTAATGACCTGGAGGTGGGCATTGAAAGTACTGTTTCTATTTTTGCAGATGATACTAAATTGTGCAGAACTATAGGTTCCATGCAGGATGCTGCCACTTTGTAGAGTGATTTGTCTAAACTGGAAAACTGGGCAGCAAACTGGAAAATGAGGTTCAATGTTGATAAATGCAAGGTTATGCACTTTGGCAAAAATAATATAAATGCAAGTTATACACTAAATGGCAGTGTGTTGGGAGTTTCCTTAAATGAGAAGGATCTAGGGGTCTTTGTAGATAACACGTTGTCTAATTCTGGGCAGTGTCATTCTGTGGCTACTAAAGCAAATAAAGTTCTGTCTTGCATAAAAAAGGGCATTAACTCAAGGGATGAAAACATAATTATGCCTCTTTATAGGTCCCTGGTAAGGCCTCGTCTGGAGTATGCAGTTCAGTTTTGGACTCCAGTCCTTAAGAGGGATATAAATGAGCTGGAGAGAGTGCAGAGACGTGCAACTAAATTGGTTAGAGGGACGGAAGACTTAAATTATGAGGGTAGACTGTCAAGGTTGGGGTTGTTTTCTCTGGAAAAAAGGCGCTTGCGAGGGGACATGATTACACTTTACAAGTACATTAGAGGACATTATAGACAAATGGCAGGGGACCTTTTTACCCATAAAGTGGATCACCGTACCAGAGGCCACCCCTTTAGACTAGAAGAAAAGAACTTTCATTTGAAGCAACGTAGGGGGTTCTTCACAGTCAGGACAGCGAGGTTGTGGAATGCACTGCCGGGTGATGTTGTGATGGCTGATTCAGTTAATGCCTTTAAGAATGGCTTGGATGATTTTTTGGACAGGCATAATATCAAAGGCTATTGTGATACTAAGCTCTATAATTAGTATAGGTATGGGTATATAGAATGTAATTAAAAGTAGGGATGGGTGTATGTATGGATGCTGGGTTTTAATTTGGAGGGGTTGAACTTGATGGACTTTGTCTTTTTTCAACCCAATTTAACTATGTAACCCAGAAAAAACATCACCAGAGGTGCCTCTTTTTTATATACTTTAGCAGAGTGCATAGAGTTCTTCTGCAGGAAGAATGCCCAGACTTCCACTGGTGGTCTTATCCCTTTAAAAATAGGTGTTGGTTTGGGCAATCACCCTCTTTTAAAAGCCGCAGGCAGGGGAGGAAGGACAAGCCTATGAAACTTTGTTTGCAGTCTGGGCAATCACTCTCTTTTACAAGCCTTAATCACGGAGGAAGGAACAAGCCTGAGTAAAAAAAATCATTGCTTGGGTATTGGCAAACCTCTCCACTTACAAAATGCTACTGGCATGGGGGAGGATCAAGCCAATTTAAGCCAATGCCTTGGTCTGGAAACACTGACCCTAAGACATGCAGTTATGCAAGGAGGTGCCAGCCCAGAAAAACTTGAACAGAGGTAAGTAACTAGGAACACCATATAGGGTTTACTTTGACGTGGTATGGTGGCTTATCAATGTTATGATCATAATTTTGTAACTAAACAAAACCCTGTTTTGAAAAATACATTCACTAGCTTAGATAGTAAATTCATTTGTGAAACAGGGGACAGGGAATGTGCATTTATTTGTACTTGTCTGATATTTAATGCCAAACTAACTGAAGATCATAACCACTTAAGTAGTGAAACAGTCTTCAGGTGAGCTATTCTGCTTGTGTAGGGCAATGTTGTGTGAGTTACATGCCAAAGCAACAAAGAGAGGTTACAGTAGGTGGTAGGAAAATCGGGGAGGAGAATGTACTGATGACTAAGGAAGGGGGACATAAAAAGGAAATGAATTATTAGGCAAGATTTGAATAATTAGGGGTATAACAAATAAAAGCCAATGCTGTGTTATGTTTACATGTACATGCTAGTTATCTGCTAATGTGTAGGTGTCTCAGCTTTATATTCCATTTTATCAGCATCCACTCTCACTGTCAGGCTTTATTAGAAATGCAGAAACAATTCCCGAGGCTTTGCTTTGAGCTGCAAGTAGAACAATTTTCTTTTGTTAATAATAATGCTTCTTAACAACTTATAGGTCAATGATACATTGATCTGCAAATTGATTTCCTTAGTATGAACAAAGACCCAGAATGCAGAATTAGTAATTGGGAGCGTTGAGTAAAGAAATGAGGGCAATGCACACAGCGTACTTTTGAATTCAGACAACAGATTTATTTTCAGCCAAAAATATATATAATCCCATCATCACCCCCAAAATAATGATCTAAACAGCACTTGGATATAAGATCTATCAGATAGGATGGGTTAATATATTGATGTGTGGGCTGACATCGTTCCCAGTCTTAAACACCCTGGTGTCTGATTTACTAACATATTGTTGGTGCTAAATTGCACCAGTGGGGTAACCCATGGCAACCAGTAAGCAATTAGCTTAGCTCAATCTACTGAAAGATAGGAAAATAAGGCAAATGTCTTAATAGTTGCCATGGGTTACTCTGATCTTGTAGCTAAGTGATTACTATAGTAAATGACAACTAAATTTGATTTGTGCTTTATAACGGCAGTTGCATGTTCTATAGCAGATGTAAGTGCTTGAAACTGTGTTTTCCCTGTACCAACCATCCAGTTTATGGTGCCATGTTTGGGCAGCTGGAACATGGGTTTTTTTTTTTTTTTTTCATTTGACGCACTTGGACACTGGAACAGAATGGAAACAGAAACTACACAAGACAAAGCTGCAAGATGTTTCCATCTCCATGTGACACAGGCAATGTGTTTCCCTGCCACCGATGCCTACAGTCACCACAATAAAAAGAATACCCTTTGTGCAACACCCCTAAAGTCAAAAGTGAGAAAGAAGGAAAATAATTAGTTTTTTAGCTATGTTGAATATTGTTTGTTAGCCATTGCATTGTTTTATACAATACAAATCTGCTTGCAGAAAATAGATGAAATAACATCAAAGGATAACGTACCTTTATTAAGAAATTAAAGAGTAACTAATGCGCAGAGCTATCGTCTGTATAAAGCTTCCCAATGCCTTATAAGGCAGGTAACGCAAGATCATGCGCTTTTTTTAATGAAGCAATCAGAAACTGTCAAACTATGGAGCTAATGCATAATCATAATGTGAGAAAGATGAAAGATGAAAACTATATGAACCTGTCAAAAATCAATTCTGAATATAAAGTTGCATCAGATGTAAAATGGCATATATTAAATATTTAAACCTTACAGTGTGAGTTTTCTGTACAGGTCAGGTATATACTTACCAAGTCCCAAGCACGATACTCGGAGTCCTGATTTTCCAAGATTCCTAGCAAATAAAGAGAGAAAAGTATTACTTTTTTTAAGCCTGTGTTTCATGTTGAATCCAACTTATATAAAGAAGAGGCTGCAATTGTGAACATTTTATAACATATTTTCCCAGCTGACAAAGAAGAGCCCTTCTTAAGGTGGCCATACCCGTAACAATTATGATCTTTCCTGCAAGCATTGGTTCATTTGTTCTTATTACAAATGTTATGTATTGATTCGTCAGATAAGTAGAAGCAATAGAATAGAATTCTACCTCTATCTGACCATTCAGCAGTAAACACTGACTGATGTTCTGATGCCTTTCAAGGGATACTGTCATGGGAAAACAAGTTTTTTTGAAAACGCATCAGTTAATAGTGCTACTCCAGCAGAATTCTGCACTGAAATCCATTTTTCAAAAGAGCAAACAGATTTTGTTATATTCATTTTTGAAATCTGACATAGGGCTAGACATATTGTCAATTTCCCAGCTGCCTCCAGTCATGTGACTTGTGTTCTGATAAACTTCAATCACTCTTTACTGCTGTACTGCAAGTTGGAGTGATATCGCCCCATCCCTTTCCCCCCCCAGCAGCCTAACAACAGAACAATGGGAAGGTTACGAGATTGCAGCTCCCTAACACAAGATAACGTCTCCCTGGAAGATCTTAGAACAGCAGTAATAGTTAAAGCCAAGTCCCACTGAGACACATTCAGTTACATTAAGTAGGAGAAATAATAGCCTGCCAGAAATAATTCCATCCTAAAGTGCAGACACAAGTCACATGACTGGGGCAGCTGGGAAACTGACAAAATGTCTAGCCCCATGTCAGATTTCAAAATTGAATATAAAAAAATCTGTTTGCTCCTTTGAGAAAAGGATTTCAGCGCAGAATTCTGCTGGAGTAGCACTATTAATGGATGTGTTTTGGAAAAAAAACATGTTTTTTCCATGACAGTATCTCTTTAAAAACACTCCAATCAAAGTTTTCCATCTTGCCCGATCAACAAGCCAACCAATATCCAAGTCTTTTGCCAATATCAGTTTGCTTCCCACCATACATGCACCAAATATCATTTGATAATATTTGTGCACCTGGCCACTTTTAGGGTGGGGATTGGTTAACAGTAGTTTGAAGGTAAAGCTTAAAGAACAAAATAACAATCTGATAGGCCATTGGCTGTAACCTTATTTGTAAGAACAGTTATAGATTTTCACAAACAAAGTAAAGCAGTGTAATAAACGTAAAAGAAAAAAGAGCATGAGGAAATATAATGTCACATAAATCTTGGGTGTTAAGCTTTGAGGGTATAAAAATGATTGCCAATACATTAGATAAAGGTTTGTCCTAAGGCTAATGGTACACTATCCAGTGCCTTCTGCCCCTTCTAGGTGTCTGTTCACTGCCAGGCATAGGATCCACCTATCAGGGCACACACAGGGAGGAAAGAGCAAAGAAGCATATGCAAACAATGCACTTTTGCACCCTGTCTTGCACTTTCCAGTTCCAGAATGGAGTACAACTTGATGCCCCTTAAAGGACATGTAAACCCCCTCCACAAAAATGTAATCAGTAAACGGCCTTAAAATCTTTAGATACCAGCCACTCTGGTTGTTAAAAGGCTAACAGTAAGGCTGCAGCATTCCCTTAATCATTTACAAATACTTCTACTCCTCTAACCCACTCTGCCCCCTCCTACAGGAATTAACTTTGGCTGTTGGCTCATGAGCATGCTCAGTTATTCTCAGCTCAGATTACTAAACACACCCTCCAGTCTAACAGCGAATGAAGAGATAGCATTACTGGTTCCCATAGAAACTCTGCTCTAGCTGTCTGAACCTATTTTTTTTTCCTAACCACCTCAGCTTAACCATTACTGTGCTCAACTCAGCAGAACATTTTATCATGTATGTTGTGCCTGTGTAAAGCTGCATTCTGCATTGCATGAACTTTACAGCATACATGTCCCGTTTGCAGATGTCAATGTTACTGATGATGTGTCAGAGGGAAAATAGCTGCCAGGTGAAAGCTGCTATTGGTTTTAGGAAAATGTGATGGCGCTGGCAAATGGAGGGGATATATGCAGTACAAGTGATGTAGCTTGGGTGGGGAAGATATGCCCAACTTATACACAGGGTAGGAAAATGTAGGTTTTACATGTCCTTTACTGTTCTAGCACTTACATCCGGGGCATTAATATATGAGGTTACATATGAATCAAGGTAATGCCAAAGTGGTTGAAGATGATAAAACTGGTTGACAATATGAGCAGACAGCTTAATTAAAGCCACATTCATCAGTAAAAAAGTAACTCAATCTTTAAAGGAGTTATATAAATCTACAATAAGTAATAAATTACCCCGTATTCCTCTTCATGTCCCCTGTGTTTCCATTTAGGATTCAGCATTGCCCATGGCCGTGGTGATTTTGTGCTGCATGATGTCAATTCAAAATAAAAGGATGCCAAAGATCCGGGCTCAATGCAATACATTAGTGAGTTCCTGGGTGACCTACAATTATTATACTGACTGGTCCTTGGTTCCCAATCCTAAAAAAGTAACTCAATCTTTAAAGGAGTTATATAAATCTACAATAAGTAATAAATTACCCCGTATTCCTCTTCATGTCCCCTGTGTTTCCATTTAGGATTCAGCATTGCCCATGGCCGTGGTGATTTTGTGCCGCATGATGTCAATTCAAAATAAAAGGATGCCAAAGACCCGGGCTCAATGCAATACATTAGTGAGTTCCTGGGTGACCTACAATTATTATACTGACTGGTCCTTGGTTCCCAAACCTTCTACTTGATTAACTCCATGCCCTGACCCTTTTGCCTGGACTTCAACCTTGAGAATCTTAACCCTTTGTGTACCGCATATTGGACTTATCCTGCCTGCATACCAGCTTCCTCCTTGCCCTTACCATGCATTGATTTGAATAAGAAACTGGAATATGAATAAGAGAGGGCTTGAATGGAAAGATGAGTGATAAAAATTAGCAATTATTATAAATGTGTAGGCAAATAATTCAAAAACTATAAAAAAACATGAATAATGAAGATCAATTGAAAAATTGCATAGAATTAGCCATTCTATAACATACTAAAAGTTAACTTAAAGGTGAACCACCCTTTAAAAACTAAAACTACCAACAAATAAAAGAGATTTTTACAGTGCTACACCAATTGTTGTGCCATGCTCCAAGCACTATATACACCATTATAGAGGCAACCAACGCATGGGCACAGAGTGCAGCAGTGTTTTGTGTACTGTGCAACGATGGGTGCAATTTTGTGTCCTTCAACTTGCACAGCCCTTGTGCTTAGCATTCATAAATGAGCCCTATAATCTTTAGATTTAGTTTAAAAGTATTTGTTTATTTAGGTGATACTGGCCCTTTAAAATCTTATGCAAACATAACCTACTACATGCACAGTAAATAAACAAAAGAGGGTATATTAATATCTAGCTGTTACATGTACTAGTGTTGGGGAGGATAAACAGAGAGTGTAATATTATGCATGTTGCATTATGCATGTTGAAAAGTCACTAAATGTTAGTCCTCCTGGTTTTAAGATATTCCTTCTATTTTAAGTAAAATAGTGGGGAAAAAAAATACTGGAAGCACGTGAGTGGTCCATTCATTGTTCTTCTTCAATTAAAGTTCAGTTCATCCTCACTCTTCCTGACAGAATTGCACAAGAGACGTTGTAGGGCAATGTCATCTTCAAACGTGTAGAGGCAGCCTCCTGGGATGATTTCTAAGCATCCTCATTCACTATATATGATGGCAGCACATTGAGGTTAAATAAAGTATACAATGCCCTGTGGGGTCTGCAAGCGTTACATTTGTAGGGTTTAGAAATGTTAGTTGTTCAAAGGGGATCAGCTTGATTCTTTTAGGTCACTTGCTTGAGCGGCATAACGGAGTATCAGCTACAAGAGCAGTTTACCTTTTCAAACTGAATTGATTTAATGAGATTTTAGATCAAATAAAAAGAAAAAATAATTGCACGCCAGGTATGATTCATACTGAACATATAATAACATTTGTTTTGTCTCTGAACTATTTACACTTAAGGGGATAACAGGGCTGTCTCACCCAGAGCACAGGATTGTTGTCCTCAAGGGAGCCCTGTAGCTTACAATTAGCTGGAACTAAGTACAACCTCAAGCTCTTCCCAGCTAGCACTTTCTGAATGTAAAAATATGCAGTTACTCTAAAATTCATGCAAACTTATGGTCAGCATCACTCCCCAAGGTCACATTTTAAAGTATCTTTATTGCCTCAAATGAAGTAATAGATCAAAGGCAAAGTAAATAAGCCAGAGACATGTAACATGCTGCAAGAAGGCTTAGAACATTTACATTGGGATAGCAAACTGCATTAGCACACAAAAAAATGCTTCAAAATCCAACAAATAACTGCACTGATTTTGTGGCCATAAAATACAATATATTGTAAAAGTTTAAATAGTGCTTGAATATTAGTGATGGTTGAATAAATTCGCCTGGCGCGAATTCCCACATTTCGCCGCCAGTGAATACATTTGCAAATCTCCCGCAAAAATTCGCCGGCGTCAATTTCCGATTTTCACGTTTTTTTCGTGAAAAGGTTCAAATTGCTCGATTTTTTTTTAAAGTTGAATGGACGTATATATGTTGCAGCAAATACATTACATTACACAAGTCCAGGGAACCTTAGTAAATAAATTAGAGTTGTTATAATCCGATAATAGAAAGGAATAAACAAATACTACTTTGAATAGTAATTAGATTTGAGAACCATTCAAGAATGTTAATTGGAAACTTGCTCAGAATTCTATGTTATTTTATCATGCAAAAAAATGTAAAGGGATAATAATTTTTCACCATAAATCAGAAAATGGTTTAACGCTGACCATACAAAGGCAGATTAAAGCTGCATGTTCAGCCTCTTCAGATAAGTATCTTATCTGTCAGTGTATGGACATTCCCACATGCCTTAATGAAAACCAAGCAGATACCTATTGGACAGGTTTCAAAATCCCATCACATGGCATGATGGCCAAACGATTGATACAAACCAATTTGACCCAGCATGTAGCAACCTCTCTTAACCCACGGATCATAATGTGTAAGGCCAGCATAAAACATGGTGCTGCACATTGTGGAAAGCCCTCACATCCAGGAAAAACCTATTTGCCAAGAATTTATAATAATATATCCCACCCATCACACATCCATTCACCTTAGCTCTCTAGCAACATGGATAATGTAGGATGCAAGGAGAAGAAAGGACAGAGAAGCTTGATGGAGTAGTGCTGAGCAATTCTATCACTGAGATCATGAGGGCCTTGATAAGCCTCTGCTGTAGAATGGTCTCTCTTTAGTGCTCTCCTTGGCATGTTCCAATATGTATTTACTCTAAACAAAATACAGAGGAAGCCATGGGGAGCTAATTAACATTTATAAATACCTGAGAGAGTTTGTGATAGGATATTTTGCTCTACACATTGAGTGTAAATATTTATGCCTTGTTATAACTGGAAGCAAATCCACTGTACTCTGTTATTTAGATTTATGCCGGCCATGCTTTTGGTTAAATATTTAATGATTGTCAAAGTAAATGAACCTGTACTCTACCAAATAATTACAAAACATGTTTCATCATCGTTAAGGAAATGCAATGCAGAAGAGGAACAAAGCTATATTGGTAACACATGATCATTTGATTTTTAACTAATAAAAGGCCTTTCTATAAGGCCCAGAGATTAATGTGAAAGTATTTGTGCCGTGCTCCTCTAGCTTCTTTAAATTAGGGTTGTGCTCAGCTAAAGACTATTGGTAATGGAAAAGACCTTGCATATTAACAGAAAATAGCAGAAAAAGAGTTGAACTATAAAACTAGGTCATTGTAGATATGAGATCTATTACCTCTTTTCCAGAAGCTCCAAAAATACAGCATAGCTAGTTTCTATAGTATCTTATGTAAAGAAAAAAAATCCAATGTCTATGTAATAATAAGGCAGTACCATGTACTTGATATTACCGTATATACTCGAGTATAAGCCGTCCCGAGTATAAGCCGAGTTACCTAATTTTACCTCCAAAAACTGGGAAAGCTTATTGACTCGAGTATAAGCCGAGGGTGAGAAATGCAGCAGCTTCTAGTAAGTTTCAATCTCGTTTTTGGATGACTATTCTTAGGCGCCGGCTACTATTCTAAGGCGCCGGCGAATATTCTTAGGCGCCGGCTACTATTCTAAGGCGCCGGCTACTATTCTTAGGCGCCGGCTACTATTCTAAGGCGCCGGCTACTATTCTTAGGCGCCGGCTACTATTCTAAGGCGCTGGCGAATATTCTTAGGTGCCGGCGACCGTTTTTGCGATTGACCCGAGTATAAGCCGAGGTAGAGTTTTTCAGCATATTTTGGGGGCTGAAAAACTTGGCTTATACTCGAGTATATAAGGTAACTAAGCCATTATAAAGCATGGTGTCCAACTAAGCTAGCCTAAAAAATGGTCTTTCCCTAACAAAAAAAGTTACCAAAACCCAGCATGCTGGTTAATAGATCCTGTACCCAATTCTCTCTCTGAAGTTCAGCAAGAAAACCTCACATACAAGGGGACCTTTAATGACATTAACAAATGTTGTCTTAATGCTGATTCCAACCATTGTTGCTATCTAAAATGTCTATGTACCTGTGAATCTGACACACCCTTCTTGTTAAAATCTACTCCCATTATACAATACCTTCTAATTAATATTTAAAAGAAGAATAAATAGTCTATTATGTGATCATCTTCACATTAGTTCCCATAAAAGCTCAACGTTTGACTTGAAGTGTTTTGATAAGATAAAAACAGAAGACAACTAATTTTATGTTCTAGAAACTCTCCTTTACAACAGAACATCAAACATTAGCTAAAAGAACAATGGAATATTTGGGGTTTTCCTGAATGACCTAAAATATGCTCAAGGCTTTTATATTCAGATGTGTGGGCTCAGCAAGAAATATTATAATGTTTTATGGTCCCTGCAAGAATATTTCCATGCATGTTAAATCACTTCTCATTTTTACATAATTAGTATAAGAAAGCTTTGCTGGATTCGGAGAAGTCCAATTAGTGTAGCATAGTTATGGCCATTGTTACGATCACAGCAAGGTAGTGCTAAAATACATTTTTAAAAAGTGTTACTTTATGTACCATGGTGTGAAAAGTTCTGCTATATATATAAAACTAACACTTATGATAATACTAATTTTAAACTCTTTATTGTAATAAAATTCCATTGGTATTTGGCTGATTTCTTAGTTGGGTTATTCCTGGCAAGAGCTTTTATATACCAAAGTATACATGTGTGGGAAACTTCAGCTCTATTGGGTGATGGCAGTACAAAAACAGTTTTATATACACTGTTTTTATACAGTAATTTTGAAGAAAAATAAAAAATTAAGCAGTTTAAATATATGTACTAATTGTCACTAAGTTTGCCCAGGTGTGGTTACCCGTTGCAACCAATAAGTGGTTTTCTTTTAAACGAATAACTAGTTAATGCTTTTCCCTGATAGCCATGGGTTAATGTCCAGGTGCAAATGTGCCTATTTTTTAAAAATAAACCCCAGTCCCACACCCTTTTAACCCTTTAAGTGCCAGCAGAATTTCACATTTTGGTTACGCGAAATGCCAGCCGTTTTTGAAACATTTTGTGCTCTCTCACTTTAGGGGCATTTTCTGAGGGGAAACCTATAGTTTACCTAGGAAAACTATACATTGTTTTTTTCGGTAGAAACTGAGCTTTCTAAATCTGCCTGAGTTTTCATGTATTTCCACCTGTGCAAAAAAATTTATAGTGCTAAATACCAAAAAAAAATGAAAAATTACCATTTTTCATCGTATATCAATTTATACCAGAAAAACATTTCATTTTAGGGATGAAAATCCAACTGATTTGGAAAGCCTTATGTCTCTCGAATGTGCCAATACCAGATATGTATAGTTTTAGGGAGATTTAGGATTTCTGTACAGCAAAAACTCCCGGCAGTATATTACCGAATTTTGAAAGCACTAAGGCAGAAAACGGCATGCTTTAGATTCCAAGGCAAAAAATCCTGAAACCGTAGGTTTACCCCAGAAAACCATACATTTTTGAAAAGTACACATTCTGCCGATTACAAAATGGGTAACTATGTCTCTCTACTCCCAACTACCAAACATAAAAGCTTGTCTGAAAATAGCGGTTTTTCAAAAAAAAATTCTGAAAAATCATTTCAAAGGTTTTAATTTGCTGCTCCGCATATCCCAAACTATATTAGGTACCAAGAAAAAGCACCTGAAATATGATTGCCAGGGGTCCACTGAACAGTTTGATACCCATTATGCATAGGTTTACCAAAGTATCTGGCATTTAGAGACACCAATATGAAGTTAGCACATCCAAATTGATCAGGACTTTACTTCAGCTACTGAGAAATCAACACATTGACTGCATTTTTTGTGGGGTAAAAACACAGAAATATATGTTTACCCCCCAAACCCATATATTTTTGGAAAGTACACATTCTACTGAATCTAAAATGGGTACCCATGCCTTTCTGCTCCAAACTACTGAGTCGCAAGGCTTTCCCAAAATTGTCGGTTTTGGTGAAATATCTGAAAATTGCCTCAAACCTTCAACTTCCCAGCACCATATCGCCCATGTATCATTACGTACTAAGAAAAAGCACCCTAAATATGATTGCCAGGGTTCCTCTGAACATTTTGGTGGTCATTGTTCATAAGTTTACCAAAGTATCTGGCATTTAGAGGCCCCAAAATGAAGTTAACGCATACAAACAGTCCCGTGGGTAACTTCAGCTAATGAAAGATCAACACATTGACTGCATTTTTGTGGGGTAAAAACACAGAAATATATGTTTACCCCCCAAAACCCATATATTTTTGGAAAGTACACATTCTACCGAATCTAAAATGGGTACCCATGCCTTTCTGCTCCAAACTACTGAGTCGCAAGGCTTTCCCAAATTTGTCGGTTTTGGTGAAATATCTGAAAATTGCCTCAAAGCTTCAACTTCCCAGCACCATATCACCCATGTATCGTTACGCACCAAGAAAAAGCACCCTAAATATGATTGCCAGGGTTCCTCCAAACAATTTGGTGGCCATTGTTCATAGGTTTACCAAAGTATCTGGCATTTAGAGGCCTCAAAATGAAGTTAGCGCATACAAATAGTCCTGTGGGTAACTTCATCTAATGAAAAATCAACACATTGACTGCATTTTTGTGGGGTAAAAACACAGAAATATATGTTTACCCCCCAAACCCATATATTTTTGGAAAGTACACATTCTACTGAATCTAAAATGGGTACCCATGCCTTTCTGCTCCAAACTACTGAGTCGCAAGGCTTTCCCAAAATTGTCGGTTTTGGTGAAATATCTGAAAATTGCCTCAAACCTTCAACTTCCCAGCACCATATCGCCCATGTATCATTACGTACTAAGAAAAAGCACCCTAAATATGATTGCCAGGGTTCCTCTGAACATTTTGGTGGTCATTGTTCATAAGTTTACCAAAGTATCTGGCATTTAGAGGCCCCAAAATGAAGTTAACGCATACAAACAGTCCCGTGGGTAACTTCAGCTAATGAAAGATCAACACATTGACTGCATTTTTGTGGGGTAAAAACACAGAAATATATGTTTACCCCCCAAAACCCATATATTTTTGGAAAGTACACATTCTACCGAATCTAAAATGGGTACCCATGCCTTTCTGCTCCAAACTACTGAGTCGCAAGGCTTTCCCAAATTTGTCGGTTTTGGTGAAATATCTGAAAATTGCCTCAAAGCTTCAACTTCCCAGCACCATATCACCCATGTATCGTTACGCACCAAGAAAAAGCACCCTAAATATGATTGCCAGGGTTCCTCCAAACAATTTGGTGGCCATTGTTCATAGGTTTACCAAAGTATCTGGCATTTAGAGGCCTCAAAATGAAGTTAGCGCATACAAATAGTCCTGTGGGTAACTTCATCTAATGAAAAATCAACACATTGACTGCATTTTTGTGGGGTAAAAACACAGAAATATATGTTTACCCCCCAAACCCATATATTTTTGGAAAGTACACATTCTACTGAATCTAAAATGGGTACCCATGCCTTTCTGCTCCAAACTACTGAGTCGCAAGGCTTTCCCAAAGTTGTCGGTTTTGCTGAAATATCTGAAAATTGCCTCAAAGCTTCAACTTCCCAGCACCATATCACCCATGTGTCATTACGTACTAAGAAAAAGCACCCTAAATATGATTGCCAGGGTTCCTCTGAACATTTTGGTGGCCATTGTTCATAAGTTTACCAAAGTATCTGGCATTTAGAGGCCCCAAAATGAAGTTAGCGCATACAAACAGTCCCGTGGGTAACTTCATCTAATGAAAAATCAACACATTGACTGCATTTTTGTGGGGTAAAAACACAGAAATATATGTTTACCCCCCAAACCCATATATTTTTGGAAAGTACACATTCTACTGAATCTAAAATGGGTACCCATGCCTTTCTGCTCCAAACTACTGAGTCGCAAGGCTTTCCCAAAGTTGTCGGTTTTGGTGAAATATCTGAAAATTGCCTCAAAGCTTCAACTTCCCAGCACCATATCACCCATGTGTCATTACGTACTAAGAAAAAGCACCCTAAATATGATTGCCAGGGTTCCTCTGAACATTTTGGTGGCCATTTTTCATAAGTTTACCAAAGTATCTGGCATTTAGAGGCCCCAAAATGAAGTTAGCGCATACAAACAGTCCCGTGGGTAACTTCAGCTAATGAAAAATCAACACATTGACTGCATTTTTGTGGGGTAAAAACACAGAAATATATGTTTACCCCCCAAAACCCATATATTTTTGGAAAGTACACATTCTACAGAATCTAAAATGGGTACCCATGCCTTTCTGCTCCAAACTACTGAGTCGCAAGGCTTTGCCACAATTGTCGGTTTTGGTGAAATATCTGAAAATTGCCTCAAAGCTTCAACTTCTCAGCACCATATCACCCATGTATCGTTATGCACCAAGAAAAAGCACCCTAAATATGATTGCCAGGGTTCCTCCGAACAGTTTGGTGGCCATTGTTCATAGGTTTACCAAAGTATCTGGCATTTAGAGGCCCCAAAATGAAGTTAGTGCATACAAATAGTCCTGTGGGTAACTTCAGCTAATGAAAGATCAACACATTGACTGCATTTTTGTGGGGTAAAAACACAGAAATATATGTTTACCCCCCAAACCCATACATTTTTGGAAAGTACACATTCTACAGAATCTAAAATGGGTACCCATGCCTTATTGCTCCAAACTACTGAGTCGCCAGGCTTTCCCAAAGTTGTCGGTTTTGGTGAAATATCTGAAAATTGCCTCAAAGCTTCAACTTCCCAGTACCATATCACCCATGTGTCATTACGTACTAAGAAAAAGCACCCTAAATATGATTGCCAGGGTTCCTCTGAACATTTTGGTGGCCATTGTTCATAAGTTTACCAAAGTATCTGGCATTTAGAGGCCCCAAAATGAAGTTAGCGCATACAAACAGTCCCGTGGGTAACTTCAGCTAATGAAAAATCAACACATTGACTGCATTTTTGTGGGGTAAAAACACAGAAATATATGTTTACCCCCCAAAACCCATATATTTTTGGAAAGTACACATTCTACAGAATCTAAAATGGGTACCCATGCCTTTCTGCTCCAAACTACTGAGTCGCAAGGCTTTGCCACAATTGTCGGTTTTGGTGAAATATCTGAAAATTGCCTCAAAGCTTCAACTTCTCAGCACCATATCACCCATGTATCGTTATGCACCAAGAAAAAGCACCCTAAATATGATTGCCAGGGTTCCTCCGAACAGTTTGGTGGCCATTGTTCATAGGTTTACCAAAGTATCTGGCATTTAGAGGCCCCAAAATGAAGTTAGCGCATACAAATAGTCCTGTGGGTAACTTCAGCTAATGAAAGATCAACACATTGACTGCATTTTTGTGGGGTAAAAACACAGAAATATATGTTTACCCCCCAAACCCATACATTTTTGGAAAGTACACATTCTACAGAATCTAAAATGGGTACCCATGCCTTATTGCTCCAAACTACCGAGTCGCAAGGCTTTCCCAAAGTTGCCGGTTTTGGTGAAATATCTGAAAATTGCCTCAAAGCTTCAACTTCCCAGCACCATATCACCCATGTGTCATTACGTACTAAGAAAAAGCACCCTAAATATGATTGCCAGGGTTCCTCTGAACATTTTGGTGGCCATTGTTCATAAGTTTACCAAAGTATCTGGCATTTAGAGGCCCCAAAATGAAGTTAGCGCATACAAACAGTCCCATGGGTAACTTCAGCTAATGAAAAATCAACACATTGACTGCATTTTTGCGGGGTAAAAACACAGAAATATATGTTTACCCCCCAAACCCATATATTTTTGGAAAGTACACATTCTACGGAATCTAAAATGGGTACCCATGCCTTTCTGCTCCAAACTACTGAGTCGCAAGGCTTTGCCAAATTTGGCGGTTTTGGTGAAATATCTGGAAATTGCCTCAAAGCTTCAACTTTCCAGCATCGTATTGTCCATGTATCATTACCAGCATAAAGCATCCTAAATATAAACATAGGGGTCTACTAAACAGTTTGATGCCCAATATGCATAGATATACCAAACTATGTGGCGCACAGAGACCCCCAAATGACAATATGTATAGACATTTTCACGGCTGACGCGCTGGCTGCTGCAATATAACCACTCGGTGTGTGTATTATGCGACATTAGACCACCTAACAGTACAGAGACCCCAGAAAACCATATATTTTCAGAAAGTACACATTCTGACGAATCCAATATGGGTAAATAAGTGTTTCTACTGCAAACTGCCAAACTGCAAAGCAATGCTGAACATAACGGTTTTTATCAAATTTCTGAAAATTGTCACAAAGCTTGAATTTTACCCCATTATATGCCCCACATTTCGTAACTTATCAGCATATAACATCCTAAATATGAACGCCAGGGGTCTACTAAACACTTTGATGCCCAATATGCATAGATAAACCAAACTATGTGGCGCACAGAGACCCCCAAATGACAATAGTGTATATACATTTTCACGGCTGACGTGCGCTGGCTGCTGCAATATGAGCACCTGGTGTGTGTAATATGCGACATTAGACCCCCCTAACAGTACAGAGACCCCAGAAAACCATATATTTTCAGAAAGTACACATTCTGACGAATCCAATATGGGTAAATAAGTGTTTCTACTGCAAACTGCCAAACTGCAAAGCAATGCTGAACATAACGGTTTTTATCAAATTTCTGAAAATTGTCACAAAGCTTGAATTTTACCCCATTATATGCCCCACATTTCGTAACTTATCAGCATAAAACATCCTAAATATGAACGCCAGGGGTCTACTGAACACTTTGATGCCCAGTATGCATAGATATACCAAACTATGTGACGCACAGAGACCCCCAAATGACAATAGTGTATATACATTTTCACGGCTGACGCACTGGCAGCTGCAATATAAGCACCTGGTGTGTGTATTATGCAACATTAGACCCCCCTAACAGTACAGAGACCCCAGAAAACCATATATTTTCAGAAAGTACACATTCTGACGAATCCAATATGGGTAAATAAGTGTTTCTACTGCAAACTGCCAGACTGCAAATCAATGCTGAACGTAACCGTTTTTATCAAATTTCTGAAAATCGTCACAAAGCTTGAATTTTACCCCATTATATGCCCCACATTTCGTAACTTATCAGCATAAAACATCCTAAATATGAACGCCAGGGGTCTACTGAACACTTTGATGCCCAATATGCATAGATATACCAAACTATGTGGCGCACAGAGACCCCCAAATGACAATATGTATAGACATTTTCACGGCTGACGCGCTGGCTGCTGCAATATAACCACTCGGTGTGTGTATTATGCGACATTAGACCACCTAACAGTACAGAGACCCCAGAAAACCATATATTTTCAGAAAGTACACATTCTGACGAATCCAATATGGGTAAATAAGTGTTTCTACTGCAAACTGCCAGACTGCAAATCAATGCTGAACATAACCGTTTTTATCAAATTTCTGAAAATCGTCAGAAAGATTGAATTTTACCCCATTATATGCCCCACATTTCGTAACGTTTCAGCATAAAACATCCTAAATATGAACGCCAGGGGTCTACTGAACACTTTGATGCCCAATATGCATAGATATACCAAACTATGCAGCGCACAGAGACCACCAAATGACAATAGTGTATATACATTTTCACGGCTGACGCGCTGGCTGCTGCAATATAAGCACCTGGTGTGTGTAATATGCGACATTAGACCACCTAACAGTACAGAGACCCCAGAAAACCATATATTTTCAGAAAGTACACATTCTGACGAATCCAATATGGGTAAATATGTGTTTCTACTGCAAACTGCCAAACTGCAAAGCAATGCTGAACATAACGGTTTTTATCAAATTTCTGAAAATTGTCAGAAAGATTGAATTTTACCCCATTATATGCCCCACATTTCGTAACGTATCAGCATAAAACATCCTAAATATGAACGCCAGAGGTCTACTGAACACTTTGATGCCCAATATGCATAGATATACCAAACTATGTGGCGCACAGAGACCCCCAAATGGATATATAGTAGATAAAATTTACAAGGCAAAACAAAATAAGGCAGTAAAGGGTGAAATGCAAAAAAATCCAATAAAACCACAAAAATCAATGTTTTTTTTCCAGACTAGTGTTATCGGCCGTCAGAATCACAGTTTGAATATTTTAGATGGGCCTAACAGGTTATACGGCTAGAAAAAAGTGAACACAATATATGCAGAGCTGAAAATGCAATAAAATGGCTAAAAATTCAATAAAATGGCTAAAAATGCACCAAAATAACCAAAATTGCAATATAATCACCGAAATAACATACAAAAGGTATTGCACAGTACGGTTAGTGAATACGCTATGCGTAATGGCAATAAAACATTTTTTTCAGCCAAAAAAAGAAATGATGCGATAAGAAAAAAAAAAAAAGCCACAATGCCATGTATGTGCGTGTGCGTGTGTACAAATGGTAAATTACATGTTATGTGCGCGTGTGTGCGTGTGCACATGTGTGTAAGTGCAGTGAGTGTAAGTGACCCCCCCCAATCCCCAAAAATGTATGTGTAAGTGTGTGTAAGTGTGAATCTAAGTGTGTATTACTGTAATAAGTGTGTGTTGGTGTGTTTGTGTGTGTAATTGTTGCACTAACCTGAAAAAGTCGCTGGAGACTGTTGCAGGCGATCAGGAAGAGCCCCTGGAAGACATCTGCCTCGTGGTTCCTGTCTGTGTGCTGTGGGGGCGGAGATCGTCGATCCGGTGTAGGCTGCAGCAGCAGGACACGTAAGTAACACGTGCCTGCTGCTGTTTTTGGGCCCCTGGGCGATCGCGCCCCAGGGGCCACTCGATCCCCTGCTCTGCTCGTTGCCTAGGGGCAGGGGATCGAGCAGGAACGGAGCGAGCGGCTCTAACAGCCGCTCCTCCGCTCCTGAACCAGGAAATGCTGCAGAACGTAGAATCTACGTTCTGTGGCATTTCAAGTACCTTTGCCACAGAACGTAGATTCTACGATCTGTGGCATTTAAAAGGTTAATTAAATAGGTGTAGGTGTTATCTTGAGTTTTGTTTTGTGTTTTTGTGATCTGGACTTACTGAATTAATTTTATATAAGAGGTTGGCTACCCAGAAACTGAGATTATTTCATAATGAAAGAAAATGTAATTCTAAGCAACTTTCCCTTTTACATTAAATGTATTTTTAGTTTTTTTTAAGCTGTTTATAAATGTACATTGTAAAATTCATGTCAGTTAAAAGTTAAATGAGTTTAATAAAGTTATTGATATCTTCCTTTCTGTTCTCTGGTTCTGACTCTTTAAGCAGTATTACTGAAGTCAGTTCTGCTGTTCAGGTGACGTCTGCTGCATTGTTGCATAAGTCAGAACCAGCAGAGCAGAGGATAAAACAACCCAGCAGATTCTGATTTTATTAGCAATTAAATTTACAAACAACGCCACTGAAAAAGCTGCACACATTTTGGATTGTTGCTTAGATTTAGATTTTCCTTCATAGTGCAAATGAAATGTTAGCAGAATTCCCCTTTAAATCATTTATATATTTGGAGGTTTATGAGGCTCATGTTATTTATTAAGGTTCGAGTTGTGTTTTTCACGAAAATTCACCTTTTCAAGGTTATTTTTTTGGTCAAAACTCACATTTTCGGGTTTAAAAGATTTATTACACCCCGACCCTGGAAATAGCTCCAATCCAAAAATACACCATCTAAAATGTGTCAAGGTCATTTAGTAGCACAGGTCTCTTGAACCATTTAAAGATGTCAATAGCCTTCATGATGTTTGAGTTTTTTTCTGGGGGTTTTGCCCAAAATCTCAATCAATTTGATTGATTTGAGTTTTTTCTGGCCGAAACTTGATTCATTTTAAAAAAAAATTTACATTCAAGTTTTTTCTTAAATAAGAAACCATTCGAGTTGTGAGTTCATTTGAGGTATAAAAAAAAACTCTTAAATTCGATCTTTGATAAATAACCCCCTAAATGTGCATCTTGTCTGCTGAAGGAGCAGATAGCCTTCCTCTGGATCAAGTTATAGCAGCTTCCAAACATACTGCGCTTTATATTAGCCATAGCCTGGCATAAGGGCAAGGGCAGCTTTCTATTTCCAAATCAGAGTTGGCCAACCCCATCTAATATCAGAACAAGCTTTCTGCCAGTATAAACAAGTGGGAATCACTGGGACCTGAAATTTATTAAAGGAAAATAAACCCTAAAAATGAATAAGGCTAAAAATGAATAAGGCTAAAAATGCCATATTTTATATACTGAACTTATTGCACCAGCCTAAAGTTTCAGCTTCTTAAAAGCAGCAATGATGTAGGACTTCAAACTTGTCACAGGGGGGTCACCATCTTGGAAAGTGTCTGCGACACTCACATGCTCAGTGGGCTCTGAGCAGCTGATGAGAATCTAATCTTAGGGGTCCTCACAAATTATCCAGAACATGAGATTGGACTGTAATATCAGATGATGCTACAGGGCTGATTAATACATTCTGATGCCAATTTCACTGGTTTCTGTGCTGCCATGTAGCAATTCTCTGTATTAATTATTAATCAGCCTTATATTATGACATTTTATCCTATGTGTACTGTATATTGTGAGTGGGTCCCTAAACTCTGTAAGTGACAGCAGCACAGAGCATGTGCAGTGAATCAGTAGAAAAAAGATGGGGAGCTACTGGGGCATCTTTGGAGACACGGATCTTTACTACTAAAGGGCTGTGGTTGCTTTGGGCTGGTACAGAAGTACAAAACATCATGTACAACATTTCTAGCTACTTCTTTAGTTAAGCTTTAGTTCTCCTTTAAGAAGTGTTCTACTGTTTCAAATAAAATCATTAAGGAAGGGGAAAATATCAGTATTGAATTAAAATATTTCTACATATTTATTCTCCTTTATTTCCAACATTTGATGGGTTCAGAAACTATTGATGGAATTTAACATGTAAATTGTTTGCCTGTGAATTTAATCTGCTAGTCATTAATGTATTGTTCACAACATTCTAAAGGAGGATATGGTTTTGCCACCAAAGGTCGCTAATTTGCCACACAGCTGCTAAATGAACTTTATTATTCTTCTTTAAATATTTATCGCTGACATATTCTGCAGCACTTTACAGAGATTATACATCATTCACGTCAGCCCCTGTCCCAGTGGAGTTTACAGTGAATGTATGCTGAAACTGTGAAAACAGTTATCTTGGACACAAATGCAATTAGTACTTGTGAGTACTGATTTTTTCTTTTGCTGCATCTAGTCATAACCAGCAGCCATTGGGGACATGGACGGTGAAGAAACACATAACCTGGTATTAGCAGTCTGCAGCTAGTAGAAGGACCATGGGGGTGAATGACAGACTCCATGTATTTTGTACTTTGCATCTCTCTGCAGTCAGCTAGTAAATCAATAATGAGTGTGCTGTGTATAATAATCCTTCCACAATGCAACAATGATACTCAATACTGGTCCTTGACAAAAGTATTCATCCATATACAGTTCTAGGGCCCTTTATCCAGAATACTTAGGACATGGGGTTTTCCGGGTAGGGGATATTTACATAATTTGATCTCCATACCTTAAGTCTACTAAAAATCATTTAAACATTGAATAAACCCAATAGAATCGTTTTGCCCCCAAGAAGGATCAATTATATCTCAGTTGGGATCAAGTACATGATACTGTTTTATTATTACAGAGAAAAAGGAAACTGATTCTAAAAATTTTAATTTTTTTCGTCTATGGAAGATGGTCTTCCCCTAATTCTGAGCTTTCAGGATAATGGGTTTCCAGATAATGGATCCCCCTATCTGTATTCATATTTTAGAAATTATTAATGTATAATGAGTGTATTTTTTAATTAATACTGATTAAATAGAATACATTAAAATAATCAATATCTACCCTCTCTCCTCCTCAGGGAGGTGAGAGGGCAGATAGTTTAAAGAGATATAATCAGGGAGATAGTATAAAGAGATATAATCAGCTGTCTATGAGCCTTTCCCTTTCACTAATTGCTGCCTGTGTCTCAGGTTTATATGTAGGAGGATATTATTACTCAAGGGGTTTATCTGGGAAGGATAACTTGATTAACTACCGTCTTCTCCCACAACTGCTCTGAGTAACTAAGGAAGTAAAATCAAACAATGAAAGTGGGTATATTTTATCTGTATGGAAGAAATGAGTTGAGGAAATCAAGTTACTCTGATACACCACTGCAATGCAGCCATCTATGCTGTATACAGCCACGTAATACCAATGTATTCATGAGCCTCTATTACAATATATTCAACCTCCATATACTCTAGGTCAACACAGTTTTCTATAGGCCAAGGTGGGGGCTAGGACCCACCTTGCGGAGTTCCATTACCGTATAAAGGTACAAGGCTGAGTGCTTTTTTAGAGATTATAGAACTCTGAGGTTAATTATAATATTCTTATACTTGAAAGTTTGTGGTACATTATTTCCTATACACACACACATTTCAATAGGTCATGGGACACGTCACTGTTTATACCTAATGAATACCCTGTATCAGTGCTCAGTGATGTAAAGGTCTTCTGCATAGTACTTTAATGTACATACAGTATATTGTTCTAGTATGCACAGAAAGATGCAGAGAAAGGCTGGAAAAATATCAGTGCATTATTTTTGCCTAACACAGTCTTCAGTTTCACATCCTTTACCTCTATTTAACATATTTTGCAATGATAAAAATTGCACTGAAGCATGCGGAGGTTCCTTTTTCTCATGGGGCCATTATGTTCTGATAGGGCAGGTAGTTCTGTGCTCATTTAGAAATTACTTTTTAAAAAAGATTTTACTCTTTTGCTTTTCAAAATTATCAGAATTGTGATGAGCATTTTCTTTTGGCCATCTTTTCTTCTACTACCCACAATGAATAGATTATGGTCAGTTGAGAGACTGTGGCCATCCCTTACCTGTATGGCTAAAATCAACCTTCTGCTTCTACAGAATTGGATCCCAGCACTGAACTGAGATTCCATCTTACACAACCTGTTTAGATAACTGTTAAAATTTTACTTGTAGAAATCAGCTTTCTTCAGTCCATAAAGTAGCAACGCTATTCAAGAAATGGGCTTAAATGATTAAACAGACATAATGCTATTTATAGTTTAACACTCATCCTTTGGGTTAAGCTATGTTCATATGTTGAATACAATCATGAGTAATTTTCACCTTTCAAAAGTGTTTGTCTCATACCTGGGACTCTGCTGCAATAACAGTGAGTCTGGGATATTTTATGTGATATTTACACTGAAAAATAACACCAAATTCATGGTTAAATTATGTTTCATGTTAAAAGATTTGTTTCTTAAACACTGCAGAGGAAGTTTGATAGTATCAAATATTCTTGCACGGTGTCCCATTGTTCCCAAGAGGCTGCTCATCATATAATTTCATTATATTCCTTTTTTGGCTGCTGTTTTAAGAAAGCATACCATGGACAATAACAGAATATAATGTAGAAGGGAAACCCGAAGTATTGCCGTCAGGCTGCTGTTGATGTTCAGCTGTTCACTCTTCTTTAAGTCAAGCTTGGCACCAGCTTGAGGGCTGCAATCTGGATTTAGAATGTGCATATGTCTGTCTTTCAACCACTTCACTTTACACTATTGTGTTCATATTGAAAGGAAAAAGTTCTTATATATGACAGATGTCAAATATTTTGAAGACTGCCAAACATTTCTGCTATTCAATTTCTTTTTTAAAAAAAAACAACCTTTTATATCTAACAAAAGCAAGGATATTCTCAAGCTTCATGCAGAAAAAAAGTTGTGTCATATTGATGTTGTATGTTTGTATGACAAAATAAGTAGAAATATAGATCAAGGGAATGCAGCGATGTAGAACACAGAGAGCCCTACTGCTGCACAGAGCTTAAAATATGGGAAAGGGAAAAGAAAATAAGAACATGCATGGACAGTCAAGTTCAGAAGTCAAATAACCATTTGTACATGAGTTTTCTCTCTTTTTATTTTACTTATAGGAGTAAAGTTTGTATTTTTGCAATAGTCACACTAGCATTGAAAAGTTTGGAATCATCTAGAAATGTTGTTGATAGAATTGGAAAGTTTTATTCACCAAGGCAGCATTAACTTGTTCAAAAATTATGGTCAATATACTGGCAACATCACAACATTCTTTTATTCATATTCTTTTGTTCCATTCATCAACCTTTGCATCCATCAATGAATCTTCTATTTGTAGCTTTGTGGATCTTTGGCATTGGTAGGTATTTAAGGGACATATTAACCCATGCCTTCTGTATTAATTAAATTCCCTTAGTGGTTGTAGAGTCAAAGGGTAATTGTGGTGCAATTGCTTTAAAGGACAAGGAAAGTCTAAAATAGAATAAGGCTAGAAATGCTGTATTTTGTATACTAAACATAAGCATGAACTTACTGCACCACAATGCCTAATCAAACATATAATTTATGCTTTCAAAGTTGGCCACAGGGGGCTGTCATCTTGTAATTTTGTTAAACATCTTTGCCTGACCCTGACCCTGCACATGCTCAGTTTGGTCTGGGCTGCTTAGGGATCATCATAAACAAAGCTGCTTGAGTTCTGCATGGCTGGGAAGTAAGGTGGGGGCTCCCCCTGCAGTTCATAAGTATGATTGTTTCCATGCTCAGCAGTTAGGGACCATCTGACAATTCCTATCCACAGAAGTAAATGAAGGGAGAATTTAATTGCATACAGTCAGGTTACTTATAAAAACGGTACACATTTTTTAATTAAAGTATATTGGATATAGGTTTCTTTTTCATTAAAGAAAGTAAAAATTTGATTTTATTTTTCTGCCTTTCCTTGTCCTTTAAGATAGTTGGTACCCTCTTCCCCTTTTCCCAATCAAAATAATATTTACAGGGAAAGCATCACATTGTAAAAAACAAATTCTTATTGATTCCAAGCTTTTGAATGCTAGTCTACAAACAAACATACTGTAAATTGCATTTTAGATTGTAGAGGACTGGGCCTAATATATCATAAGCTCGGTGTTGGAATTTGTTTTGCTGGTTTGTGGTTATTTTGTAGTTTAGTTCCCCAAAATATGTTGGCACTATAAATGACAGATTTCCATACACAGACACCAGCTGTTGATTTTTGCTTGGGGGGAAGTATAGGAAATAGTGCACATTTCAAATGCTACAATGGAGTGTTTAAACATGCAATCAATGGTGTGTGGCTCCATCCTTTAAACAAAAAATGAAAAAATGATAAGGAATATAGGTTATAAAATGGTCCCTCATCTGGACAACCCCCAGTCCAAGATTGCCAGTCAATTGTTTTCAATGTGCAAAATTCCAAGTGGGGTGAGGCCTATTTTTAGTTAAGCAGTAGCTCAAGTTTTGATAAGTTAAAAAGACTTTATTAGGACATACATAAGCCTAACACATTTCGTGCCTGTGTGGGCACTTACTCACACAGGCACGAAACACGTTAGGCTTATGTATGTCCTAATAAAGTCTTTTTAACTTATCAAGACGAGCTACTGCTTTGCTAAAAATGGGCCTCACCCCACTTGTTTAAAATCAAAACAGGATTAAAATTTAGGGGGAGAGGGACAATGTCCTGCTTCTGGAGCCTATGTTTTAGAATAACTTAAATCAGGGGTACCCAGATTGTGGGGCTGTTCTGCCTACGGGGGTCAAAGCAAAGGAGGATAGGCCATTCTTAATGCAATGTAGGAAGATATTTGGAATGAGCAGCTAGTTGATGCTGTAGACTTGAATCTAAAGCAGGGTAATTGCTACTGGCATGTTTCTGTATATCTGTTACCTTACTATGAGATGAGTAATTGAGCCAATAAAGTGGGAAAATGGCTTGTGTCTGTGTCCCCATTTGCTTCACTATTAAGTATAACAGAAGAAAATGAGTAAGCTGCAACGTGAATAAATAAACAGATACCATAGGAAGAATTTTAAAAAAACGCCATTTATCAATTAAATTTAGGGCAGTTTGTGATGGCAAAGAACAGTCAGATTTGTTAACAAAGCCTTCAACGCCTACTCACAGGTGTATAGATGCAAGACATTAAAATGTACTGCATACAGACAACATTTCCAACAAATGAGTTTGTTGGAAGACAACCAAATTAATTAATGGCTTCAGGAAGCTTGACAAATTCTACTAGTAAATGTGCATCCTCAAGCAGCTGTGATTCTAGACACATGTGGACAAATGAGTGACATACGCCAGCAGTTTTCATCTAGGGCATAGTTAATATAGAGAAAAAGAAGAGAGATCAATCAATGCACATTCCCTGATAACCTGTCACATAAGTAATCTATGCAGATGCATGTATTTACAAAGAAATGGGTTTTTCTCTATGTCTGTAGTTAATTTGGCCAGATCAGTAGCACTTCCATTGTACAGTACGTTAGTATATTATTATTTAGCCATGGAGTGTTCCCACAACTTTCCTTTTTGCATAGTTAATATAGTTAATACCAAGGCCAAACTATCACTGGTAAAATGAAAATTACTCAGATGATTGCACACAGGTATATACATCTTTGAAAAGTCTCCTAAGTGAGTCTGACCTCACAGTTGTAATGCTGCATTAGGCTATTCCTTGAAAATACTTAGGTTTGTGCTACTGCCACATGACAGCAAATATCTATGGTACCACTCAACAAATAAGTATTAAATGAAAATACAAAAATATGATAGAAATAATAAAGGAGAATACACTCACAGTTCACCTCAGTCCCAAGGTGCAAAGACCAAAATCACTGTATCCAAAAGGATGTGAGGATCTCCAAAAATAAAGAAACAAATGTAAAAAGTAGAAAAATTTATTAGGACATGAAGACCTAACGCATTTCGTGCCTGTTGGGGCACTTACTCATAGGCTCATGAGAAGGCCTATGAGTAAGTGCCCCAACAGGCACGAAACGCGTTAGGTCTTCATGTCCTAATAAATTTTTCTACTTTTTACATTTGTTTCTTTATTTTTGGAGATCCTCACATCCTTTTGGATACAGTGATTTAGGCTATTTCTTGCTGCAGGAGAAAAGTACATGTCGGCAAATAAATGTTTTTCCTGTCATGGGGTTATACAGTTGTAATATGATTTGCTTACAATCGGTATAATAGCTGGTTTTGAGGACAAACTGTTGAACTGATTAGACTGAAATGTAGATACTAGAGACTTGAAATAAAGTGAAACCTGATTACTTTGCTGTCATTAGAAAGAAACTATTTCCCCTGTATTTTCTTTGTGCCAATCATTTATTGTCTCTATCAAAATCAATACTAATGAGATCTAATGAAAATCTGTCTTTTTTAATCTCAGGTACTATACTTCGACCCTTGATTAATCTGCCCCTATGTGTAGAGCCTTTATATCCTTTGTTTGGGATGTTCAGTGAACATGACATGTTCAGGAATCTGTGTTGCTGCTGAGTACTTGGAGCTTCTCAGCCATTGGTTTCATTAAGAGCTGTGCTGTAGCATGTTATTGTGTAATGCTACTATCTACTTGGCAAATAACTATTGATTTTCTGTTGAGTAACAAAGCCTGATAATGGGATACATTCATGACTTTTTTCTATAGTTATGGGTTATCCCAGGGAGAAGTGAAGTAAATGTCCATGAGCCTTTCAGATAATTGCTTCTGCTATGTGAATGAAAGTGGTTTGATCTGGACAGTTTGGGGCAGGTTTATCACATCAAAAATGCTGATTGAGATTATTTTCAAATATGGATTTTAAAATTCAAAATATCAAATAAAAAATGGTCGGGTAAAAAAGTTGTTGAGCTTCTGCAGCTATATATTTATCAAATTCAAGCTATTTTAAAACTCAAGTGTTCAAGAAAAAAAATTCGAATTTGCAGACTCATTGAAAATGAAGCGTAGAATGTGCAATATTAAAAAAAAAAAATCATAAATAAGCTAAACGTCAAGAAGACATTTTTCTCAAGCTTTTCCGAATTTGGTAAAAAGAACTTGTAATTGTAATATTGTAATTTACTCAAGTTTAAAGGTTCGTACTCAGGGTTCAGACTCAATTCTGATGAACAATGAGGATTCAACCACATCCAAATCTTGCAAAAAGTTGCAAGGAGCCGGGTAAATCCCGAACTGTATCCTAGATTTGGTGTTATTTTGTTAAATATTCAAAGTGAATGTCTTTTGTGAAGGATACATTGTAAGGCTAGGGCCACACGGCGCGAATTTGCCGCGATTCTGCGCTGGGCGAGTTGCGAGTCGCTGCGGTTTTTAAGCCGAAATAGCTTTGTTAACTTTGGCGCTGGCGTCAATGCAAATCGCGGCGAAATCGCTGCGCTAATTCACACGCGGCGATTCGTTTTCTATTGTCGCCCGAAGTTGCCTCGCTGGGCGTTTCCGGGCGACAGTAGAAAAAGAATCGCCGCGTGTGAATTAGCGCAGCGATTTCGCCGCGATTTGCATTGACGCCAGCGCCAAAGTTAACAAAGCTATTTCAGCTTAAAAACCGCAGCGACTCGTAACTCGCAACTCGCCCAGCGCAGAATCGCGGCAAAATCGCGCCGTGTGGCCCTAGCCTTAGAATCCGTCAGCTACTTAAAACACAATATGAATAGATTTCCAAAACCAGGTGCACCAAGTGGAAAAAAGAAACATGTACTGTACAATATAGGGCACCTATTGGTTGACAAAAATCACTACTTTTGTAGGAGAAAGTAGGCTTGGAAAGAGTCCAGGATAGTTAAAACTTTGCCTTTTATTTGCATGTTTTAAATGGCAACACAAGTGTATCTAAGTGTATCATCAGTCTCAGTGTGCTGAAGTGCTTTCATTTACTTCTGTATCCATGTGTATAAACGGTCTTCAATTTTTTTTATTTTTGGCTTAAGTACTCCTTCAATGCTCCTTATTTAATTAGGACCTTCTATACCATTATAGCCCATCCACCATGTGTTAATCAGTGGAGGTTGGATACCATTACCATTTGGAACATTCATCTGTAGATAATCTCTTCTACAGTTACAATGTGCTCACCTCAAAGCAGAGGAATATTAGGCTCAGCTGTTGTCTTTATAAAGAGAAATTGACAGTAAGCTGATGGCATTTGAAGGATGATTGTTGTACCTGTGCCAAAAACAACTAGTGTTTATAATATTAGTCATCTGGCACAGGTACAGCAATTATCCTGAGCTTGGCATCAGCACACTGTCCTTGTCTTATTACAAGGGTTCCTATCAAGGATAATATCCTGTGAAGTAATTGCTTTATAATACACAATAGGTTTATTACATCAAAAGATAAAAGTAGGAGGTGAAAAAAGACACCAAACAACTTCAGTAACTAGAAACAGAATCAGAAACAGAATCAAGAAACAGAATCCACACAGACTTACCAAAATAATGTGCCCACGGTTATAACAGTATTATGAAAATATATACATAAATACAAATACTGAAAAGGGGAAACAAATCAATGGAATATTCATGATAATCAAGTTATCAGCTCCAATAGCTATCTGGGCAAGATTTCAATCCGAAGCATCCCTAGGCCTCCCAGTATGTAGAAAGTTCAGTATGTAGAAAGTGACCGGCCAGCATGGGGAGTAGAGAAATCAGCCTCAGGAATCCTGGAGGATTCCTAGAAAAGCACGACTGTTGGTAATACTGTTTTCTGTGGCATTCAGGTCTGTGGTACAGCTAAATACTGAAGATTTTTAATACCTTCACAGAGATTTTGTATCTAGAAACTTCCATAAGTTACATGTATAGTGCTGCTTCTTAAAACCCAGTTTATTTAAGGTAATGACTTTACATATTTATTCTGAAGCTTGAAATGATAATCAATCCTTCTGTCATTTCACTCATAATAGGTGACAGACAGGAACTGCACAGCAGGGAACAGATGCACATTAACATTGCACTTGTATCTTACTAGAGGAGATCATGCTAAAATTGTTCTAACTCTATAGATTGTGTAGAATTTGTCATTACAGTGACCTAAATGCTCATATGGTTTCAATATGGTTTCACCGTGACAATTTAAATTTAGTACATGTACTCCGAGAAAGTAGAGCAGAGCTCAAAGAGTGGCAGCCCTACCTGTATGCATTTCCACCTGTTTTTATTCCACAAAAATTAGGATTTTATAGTTTATAAAATTTTTCAAGTTTTTGGCATTCAGACTTTAATAAATAACCCCCTTAGGGGTAAATTTATCAAAGAGTGAAGTTCCGCCACTAGAGTGAAATTCCGCAGCTCTCAATTAGTCTCTATGAGATTTTGAAAGGCGTATTTATCAATGGGTGAAAGTGAAAGTTCAACCTTTGATAAATACGCCTTTAACAATCCCATAGAAATGAATGGGGAGTGGCGGAATTTCACTCTAGTGGTGGAACTTCACTATTAACTTCACTCTTTGATAAATATACCCCATAATGTTTTGGTCTCACCTTAGACATACTGTACAAACAGACTACTTGTTTTACATATAGTTACAGTAAATAACTTAGTGAAGACAATGGCACCAATAAGAGATCAGTGATGTCATACGTAACACAATTTAGCATAATCAGAAGTGCATGATTATCATATGGAATACATACCCCAGTGTCAAATACAAAAGATATATAATCCACTGCAACCAATTAGATATTTGCTTCAATAAATGTATCTGCACTAGACCAACATCAGAGCCGTCAACTTTTGAATTCTTGCCATTTGGGGGATTTGTGGGAAATTTCCGGGTTGTGTGATGTAAGCAGAAGTGATGTATAAGGAAGTGATGTCATACATGTGTGCAGAACCTCTTCTGAAGCCTTACGGAAACAGCAGTGCGCATGTGCACATCACTCTAGTGATGACACTGAAATGAGCTTTAGCACGTCGGATTTTTGACAGCAAGTCGTCAGAAATCGGGAGAATGCATTAAATGGAAGGGATACCGAGAGACACAGCCTAATATCTGGTAACTGATGATAAAATCAGGGGAGTTGACAGCTCTGCAATATAAATAAATAAACTACTGTATATAACTGTTCGTTGGTGCTATTGGTTATTTTATTTGGACAAAACATGGCTATGTTTTTGCACAGCACTCTCAGTTTCCTGTTATATTTTTGCAGCTGTATTCTTACCACCCTAAATGGTTGAATTCCTATAGATGCTTCCTAATCTGTAGCTGCTTGTAGGCAATTCCTTGTAAGGGATCTTGTTTCCTATATTTCTCAGCCAATAAAATACAGATGGCATACGGCCCTATCCATTATGGGTGATGTGAAATGAATGTGCACTGGCCGACAGCAAGTAACCATGCAGATCTAACAGCTGGGTGCAGGTCCGGACTGAGAATTAAAATAGGCCCTGGCATTTCAAGTAAACAGAGGCCCAATCAGCCCACAAAGAGGCCCAAAGAGACTAAATAGTGACTTTCTATGGGACCTTATAGCAGCCTCTCTGGCATTTGCCAGAACCCACAGATTGCCAGTCCGGGCCTGGCTGGGTGGTACTCTATAACTGAACCATGAAGCTGTGTTTTGTTATAACGTACTCCACATTTACCAATTTAGAAAAACTGTATGTAAAATTAAGTGTAGATTGTTAATGGCACAATTTGTGTCTATAATGTGTATTCCCCTGTAGGAGAAACTGTTATGCAAGTAAAATATTTGAGGTTTGATTGCATTAAAATAAAACAAAAGAAAACACCCAGGCGGTCCAGGTGGTCTCAGCATCAGTTCTGGTCAAACTATAAAGCGCTCAAAGCAAAGAAACTAGGGGAGAAAAGCAGCCTGTCACATCGGTTTTATTTAACTGTCCTGATGTGAATTATCTTGGCAATATCCTAGTTAGCAAGTCAAGACATTTTTGCAGCTCATCAAAATGAATTAGCGAAGCACAGCATGGCCTAGCCATGGGTGATCCCCTGAAAGCTTTTTTACTAACAGCCTTGATAAACGCCACCGTATGGAAGCTTATAATTACATACCAATAAAAGTATTTTTCCTACCTAGTTGTTGAAATGGAACTACGTGCACAAGTACCTTGGGTAAAGAAAAAACACAGTTTTCAATGCACAAGTTGTTTCCATGGGAATTTGACTGATAAAGAATGAAAGAAAATATGTTAAGTGTTGAAGAAACTCAACTTAAACAGAAGGAAGCAACTGCAGTGAACCAAAGCCTTTCTTTGTGCCCAACAAGATGTTAGAAGAATTCAGCCGATGTTCAGTGCTCAAATCAAACTGACACAAATTGGTTCTAACTCCAATAGCATACCTCCTAACTGTCCCGTTTTTCACAGGACAGTCCCGATTTAGTGAAATGTCCCTGGTTTCTCTTTGATCTCTTGCACTGAAGAGCCAGAAAAAGATACAACGTTTCTGAAATTTAATTAGACAAGAGGCTCTTGGCAGAGAGCCCAGAACACTCAGCACCTGCACTTACATTTGATACATTTGTAACAATTTAAGACAAGCAAAGATACAATTGGAACTATTTAAGAAAAGCAAGTCTCTTGAGAGAACTGAGCAATTCACCTTCCCTAATAAAACTGTTATAATTTTGACCTAAAACTCTAAGAAATGTGTTAAAACTTTCCATAACCTGCCACATTTTGTAAAATGAATATGGTATTTAGGGGCTGTCCATAAAATGGGCATGGTTAAAAAAATTGCCCCAATACGCACAGTAGAACTTTTTCTCCCTCTTTCCGTTTTTGAAATGTTGGGAGGTAGGCAATAGACCCTAAGTGCAATATGTAATAAAACATCTTCAAAGGTGCAGCAAATTTAAATATTTGGGGCTGTATTTGTCCTTTCACAAGCCAAGGTGAGAGCCCTACATCAGACAGCAGATTACTTTGGGCAAAAAGCCACGCCTGCTAACTGTAAAAGACAAGATTCTGGTATTTAAACCAGCGAGAGAAATCTCTCTCTCTCTCTCTCTCTCTCTCTCTCTCTCTCTCTCTCTCTCTCAGCTATTCAGCCTCTCCTTGCCCCTGTAGAAGCACAAAAAATGATAAGTGTATGGGGTGATACTAGGAAGGCCTTCTAAGGGTGGCTTGTGGGTCAGAGTCAACCCTGCAGCCTTGTCATCTCAGCCAGATATTTTGCAAAACAACCACAAAATCAACATGTTCAGAAGTAATTTCAGCATTCGTTAAACTAGCTTCACATTTATTCGTTAGTATTATTACTATCCTCACAACTGGAAAAGTTCAGTCTTGACTAGAAAAAATCCATCCATAGCACCTAGAGGAAAATAGTGATGTATATAAGAAATAGGGATGCACAACATTTGGCATTATACAGACCCCTGCATATACAATTTGGGTGACTACCAAACTGAATTTGAACCCTGATTTGCATATTTAGATTTGAGTTATTTTAAAAATTGCATTATCTGTTATCTCCTATGTGTTCAGTGCTTTTTATTTAATAACCTTAGGGATCATATTCCATTTGGCTAAAAATGTGGCTGAATATGAATTCTGCAAAAAGACTGGGATTCAGCTGAATGGAAGAAAGCCTTGGAGCACACCATTAGCGTCCACACACTGGTTGGAGTAAATAATACTATTTTTTATAATAAAAATACCTCCACCAGCTCTGTGCCCCCCCCCACACACACACCAGAAAGGAGCTCCCCATGCTCTATTATCCTGCACCTTCACAATAGGAATATTCAGGACAAATAAAAATGTGATTGTACTGACTGTCTCCTCTCCTTTGTTACTCCCCATGCTAACATTCCCCTTCCCCACATTACAATATACACATTATAATGTTGACAATTTTTTTGTCGATGTTGGCGAAATGCGGAAATTAGTCACAAATTTGTGCCTGGCCAATTAATTTGCCCATTACTACTGTCAATGTATATTATAACTATGAAACAGTTGACAGTTGCACCTCAAAGTTTGACAATATAAATAAAAGAGAGTTAAAAAAAAATATCTGTGTTCTCCCAGTGTTCCACCACTCAGAACATGAGATTACATGGGATTGTAACCAACAGGAATGGTCTGAGTAAAGTTTAGGATGGAAGAGTTTTAATTTTTGTTGGGATTTTTCTATTTGCTGTATCATTTTGTGCACAGAAAAAAAAGTTCAACTCCAGTGGGATTATTTTGAACACATGACCTTTGATGGTTTTTAGATAGATAAAGCACCTTTTTAAAGGACAGTATTCCTACTGGGATGGTTATGCTCAAGCAAAATTAGTTTATAAAACATCAAAATATTTTCTTCAAAATTGTTTCAGATATTGAAATGGAGATTTCTTCACAACAGTAAAATATTACTGAAATGCCATTAATTTTACAGCATTTCAGTGACTTATACAAAACTATTGATGGATAGGAAATGATTTCATTCCTCTCGTCTTGAATAAAAAAGTTCTTTAGACTCTCCTAAGTAATAATGAATTCCTCTAGTTCCATGGTGGAAAACAAGCATTTTCAGATAAAAAAAAAAATGGTCAAGATTGGAATGCATGAAAAATGTGTTGGAAATATGGCTGAAATTGCTTTTTATAATACATGGTCCTAGTATGAAATATAGGAATATTTGATTTTGATTGATTAGAGTTGACTGATTTCAGTTTATACTCATTTAGCAGAAACCATTATTTTATGGAATTTATAATCACGTCTGCATGGTATAAAGCAGGATTTTGATGTGTAGATATAACTAGCATGACTTTGTGTTATGTTACTCTTATTATTTTTTTAATTCATATAGCTCCATCATAGGGGCAAATTCACTAACCGGCGAAAATTAGCCAGTGCTGGCTTCATGCACATTGCTACACTTTGCCAGGCAAAAATTCGCCTGGACAATGCTAATTCGTGAAGATCCAAAGTTGCGCACAGGGTACCGAACGCTAGCGAAATTACGCTCAGCAGTTCAAAGTTACGCTAGTGTTGGCTAATTAGCATGCGGCATACAGTTAAAGTACAATGGCCGTATATGCTGCAGCAAATACATTACACTACACAAGGCCAGGGAACCTTAATAAAATTATATAAAGTTGTTATAATGCCCTACACATGTGTCCACAGTATAATTTAGGTGCCACATGTTAGCAAATGTAGGGGGGAAGGAGGGTGCCCCCCAAAATAATTTACAATCTTTTTCAGTCTATCACCCTTTAAATAGGAAAAAACAGTAAAACATTTTCAACTTTGAAACATTTTCAACTTTTTTTTGATGAACTCCTATCTACTCTATTGCACTTCGCCTGGTCTGAGGTGGCGAAGGCAAGTCTGTCGATAGAGGTAACGGTCAGTAAAATCAAAAACTTAGTGAATTTGCGTAGTAACGCTCTTTCCCCAGACTGAAAATTTGCTTGGCGTAAGAATGCACCAGCTACCGTTAGTAAATCGGCGAAGTGCCAAAATGACGTCACGCTGGCGAATTTTCGCCAGCGTTAGCCACTTCGCCCTTTAGTAAATTTCCCCCATCTTCTGCAGCATTTTATATAAATTATGCATTAGTCACATTATACCCTGCCCCAATAGAAATTACAATCTAAATTCCTATAACAGTAACAATTTTATCAAGAGCCACTTAAGCAGTCTCTATGTTGTTGGAGTGTGGAAGGAAGTCAGAGTACCCAGAGGAAACCCATGCAAGCACAGCAAAAATATACAAACTCCATGCAGATAGTGCCCTGTCTGGAATTTTAATATATAATGCTATATATAACTACTGGGAACAGAACTGATTTGAAACTAGTGGTTTGTGTCTGGCTGAATTTTAAGTGCATGTATGTGTATAACTGCTAGGGTATGGGAACCATTGCACGCTTGGTGCCAGAAACTAGAGATTATCTGCTAATGCTTGGGAATAAGACAGAACATGTTGGGAGCTGCCCTGTACTACACTTACTTCTGATTTGAAGTAAAACATTCATTCACCTTCTGGAAAGGAGATAGATTTGGCACTGCTCGGGGAGAAGTCTGTCACATTTACCAAGCATATTTACATATTTAAATAAGACACATACGCCTTTGTTTCGTGTAGTAACCTGTAAATTCTGAAAAACCTTAATTTACTTGCTGAAAGAGTGAAAATTTACCCTCTGTTACGATTTAAAATGCCCTACCCTGTGGCTACTGTCCCATATGGTAAAGTACTACATATCCAAGATAGAAGCTAAAGGCATACGCGGGTCAATAAAATCTGCCGACAGGACAAGTCAGCAGCTTATTGGCCCGTGTGTGGGGCCCTCTGACAGGCTTCCCCGATCAATATCTGCCCGAAAGTCAGCCAGATGTCGATCAGGCAGGGTAAAAAAATCCTGTTTGTGGAGCATCTGTTCGTTGATGAGGTCCTGCGATCCAACCACCCGTATGGCCTCCATTCTGATCTGATTGTTGGGCCTTGGGATCAGCCCGATATCGCCCACTTCAATGTGGGCATATTGGGGAGAGGTCTCCCTGTTTATGGTCACCTTAAATCATGCAAAGATAAGACTTCAGTGTATGTTCATTATACTGTAAGCCAAAGATGTGTCACAATCTGCTACACACGACTACTGCAGTATATGTTTAATTTGGATATATGAATCCTGTTTTAAGTCTAGCTTTTTTATTCCTGAGGTCAAACAACAACTAATTCACGAAATTAAACAGTTATACCAGTAAGTATGTTGTCACATATATCTATGGTATACATTAATTTGGCTAAGTATGGATGCATCTGGCAAACTAACTGTTTTTTTTTGACTTGGCCTCTTAAGTGGTAGGCCAAATTGTGTGACCTCCCCTAAACCAAACCCTGGATCACAAAAGAGACTGCATGCAGGCCTGTTACATGAGGTCCCAGCCAACTCAAGCCTTTCGCCAAAAAGATAACGCATTTGGCTAAATTATTACCTGACTGAGGCCTAATAAGATTGAACAGTGAGGACATCCTTTGGAATTGGAACTATGCATAGTCTAAGGGATTATCAGGCTGAGTTGGCAACCACTATGTTCCTGTATATGGGCACATTAAATCCCTAAAAAATATACAAAAATGGAATTACTCATCTTTTAACTATATTTAGCTGAACTAATATGATTGTGACTGTTTTACACTTAATCTGCTATGACAGCTCTATGAATAATAGAATACATACTGTACATCAGGTACTTTATTAGGACAGATTGTTTGTGTCAATGATCTTTTGTCAGCATGAAAGGATCATCAAGTATTTATCATTTCTGGAGAAGATAAACAAAACAATTCTTATCCAATATAGATATAATGGTGTTAGAAAACCTGTCCATGTTTACCATGTTGTGCTTTAGATGGACTTACAAAGGGCTACCCTGCTGGACCCCTGTGGGCTGGATACTGCTGCTATATGGACTTTTTTTGTGTTATCATTATCATTTTTTATAGGTTCCAGTCAATGGACATGTGTAGATGAAAGAGAGGTCTATTACACGGAAGAAGCTGAGCAGCTCTAGATACATTGAAGACATTGATTCTACTCTGTGCTTAAATGTTGATTCTTAGTATTATTCTCATGGTTCATTATTTTGACAATCCATATAGAAAATTATGACTATAATGTACATCACTTGTTCATGCTTTTAAGCAGTCACTGATTAATAGGGGTTATTCTAGAAGATCTGAAGACTGCTTTGTGAGATCCAGCAAATATGATCATATGAAGATAACCTCAATGGGTGCCAGTTTTGATTGTACAGATATATACAGCTATGTCTATACAGATATGGGATCTGTTATCCAGAAACCCGATATCCAGAAAGTTCTGAATTTCAGAAAGGCTGTCTCCCATAGACTCCATTATAATCAAATAAACCAAATCTTTCAAATTGATTTCCTTTTTCTCTGTAATAATAAAACAGTGGCTTGTACTTGATCCAAACTAAGATGTAATGGATCTTTTTTGGAAGTAAAACCAGCCTATGGAGTTTATTTAATGTTTTCATGATTTTCTAATAGACTTAAGGTATGAAGATCCAAATTAGAGAAAGATCCATTATCTGGAAAACCCCAGGTCCCAAGCATTTTGGATAACAGGTCCTATACCTGTATATAATTAAATTCAGATAAAAGAAATTGCTTCTGCTGATGTAATCTGAGTCATATATTGTACAAAGAATGTACAAATACAGTATTATACATCTATTTATGTTTCTTGCTGCATATGCACAAAGCCAAACCAATTGCATCAAAAAAGAAATTGTTAGAGCAGAGTAACTAAAGGTGCAGCTGACTCTTGTTACCTTTTCATCATCACAGAAAACCATTCAATTACAATCGTGAATTAAATGAAGATTGTAAATCAATAGACAAGGATGGGATGGACATCAATAATAACAAAACAAACAAACAAATGCTGTAAAAATTATTGCCATCACTAATGATGTGGTAACCACTGCATTCAAACATCTTAATAGTAAATCAATGACAAGACGGAAATCAATAAGAAAAACTAGGAGCACACAAAGAAATATCATCGGTTTTATAAATAATGTACGTATACAATCGAATCATAGAAAGTGAATAGATACAAGAGTACTAATAAAATGTGCATGCAAAGCATTTAATGTCACAGTAACTACACTACTGAAAATGTGGTAAATAAAGGAAATACAAGGAAACCTCCCATAATGTTTTTAATAATGGAATTATTCCTGATTTGCAGCTCTCTTGCTTTCCATTGATTGGTTACCAGGCAGTATCCAATCAGTGACTTGAAGGGGTAGGAAAATGAGTCATAACTGTTGCTTCTGAATCTGAACTGAATGCTGAGGCTCAATTACAAACTCACTGAACAGTTATGTCCCATGTGGCCCCCACTTCAAGTCACTGACTAACTCAGAATTAGAGAGCTGCAAAGCAGGAAGTAGTGTTCTGTTATGTTATGTTAGACATCCACTCACTCTAGTCTTTATAGATTACATTTTAGGATAACCAACTATATTAGAATTTCTTTTTATTTTGCACAGCCTATCAGTTTTTATTTTTACACTGAACTGTTCCTTTAAAATTGCCTGCCTCCCCAACTACATCCCTTGTCCTGTACCTGGCCTGATAAAGCAATAAAGAAAGAGTAGTGCAGCAGTATTGGAAGTCACTATGTCTGGTTCTGTCTCATCCAGTGTCCAGTCTCCCAGGCATTAAAGGAGAAGGAAAGGCTAAAATTAAGTAAGCTTTATCAGAAAGGTCTATATAAATACACCAGTAAACCCTCAAAGTAATGCTGCTCTGAGTCCTCTGTCAAAAGAAACACCACATGTCTTTCCTTTTATTGTGTTCACATGGGCTTCTGTATCAGACTTCCTGTTTTCAGCATAAACCTCCAGGGCAGGGCTTGAGCATGCTCAGTTTGCTCCTCTCCCCTCCCTCCTTCCATCCCTGCTGTAATCTGAGCTCAGAGCTGTAAGTGAGCAGGGAGAGACTCAGGTAGGAAGTGATGTCACACCAAGCTTATATGGCAGCTTCTATCGTAAACAAACAGACAAGTGTCTAGAGCTGTTTACTCAGGTATGGTAAAGCATTCTGCAGAATAAATATAGCGTTCTAGCTTGCACTATTGTGGCTAATCTGTTGGCAATAAACTGTCTTGGAGCTTTCTTACTCCTTTAACCACAGACTATGAGCATGTGGAAACCAGGACCAAATAAGCTTCCAGTGCATAAGCTCACCACAGATTAAACCTACAGACATTGTGCCAACCCCACTTCCCTACTCTGCTATGATGGAGGAGCGCTTTGCAGAGAGATCACTTTTAAAAAAAATCAATATGGATGTGTTTCATTTTCCTTTAGGGACGTACCAACTGAATTATTTTGGGATATGGCTGAACACCTTATATTCTCAATCCACCATAAAAGATGCATTCATTTGAGCACAAATAATGAAAAAAGCCTCATCTGCTCCTACAAAAATATGTTTATTCAGGGCATCTGAGGCACACTCTCAGGTCTCCCCCATGAACTTTTTAATAACTTACAGCATTTTTTTTAGATCCACATCCAAACTTTTCAGTTGTTATTGACTAGTTATTTTGTATACCTTTTGAATTATTAGCAGTGCTATTCTGTCTGTTTTCAAATATGGTCTGAGAAGGTATGAGATCCGTTATCCAGAAACCCGTTATCCAAAATACAGGAAGGCCATCTCCCATAGACTCCGTTTTAATCAAAGAATTCAATTTTTTAAATATTAATACCTTTTTCCCTGTCATAAGAAGAAAGTACCTTGCACTGTCTTGTCCTGTCCCTGCACTATGCTGTCTTGTCTTGCTGGAGTTGCATATTTTTGCAAATTGCACTTTTTGTCTGTTGTCCGGTACTTCTATGTTGTGTGTAGCACCATGGTCCTAGAGAAACATACTGTTCAAACGTATATGCATGAAATGACAATAAACTCACTCTTGACTCTTGACTTGACACTTCAACCAAACTAAGATATAATTAATCCTTTTGGAAGGCAAATCAATTCTAATTGGGGTTTATTTAATGTTTCTAGTAGACTTAAAATATGGAGATCCAAATTATGGAACGGTCACATGCATTCTGGATAACAGGTCTTATACCTGTATACTGCCAAGATAAACAAACAAGTATAATGTAGATATTAGTGTTTACCAAACAGTCCTCTCTGTCCTAAAAGTTCTTGCTGTAGAGTCACAAAAAAAGAATTAATAATGTTGGTTGTAGCACATAACGTCTGACAAAAACATATAAAAAGCACAAGAGGATTGTGGTCAACTAACTGCAGACCTGTCAGCCCTCCCATATTATTAGTTGCCTGGATCACCCATAATCATACCCTAGATGGGGGTAGAGCAAGGGGTGGTGTGGGGCATAATTGGCCGGAACAGGGCATGGATTTTAATATCTTTAATATCTTATCATCAATATTTATCATTCTATAAACGTATTTGAAGTAACCTTGCACGCATGCTTTATTTTTGTATTGCAATATAAGGGATTTTTATGACATAGACTCAAACCACCCATTAAAAATATATGTAAAGTGGTCATATGACTCGGAAAAATGTGTCCATTTTGGCCAGGTAACTGTTCTGATGGATGCACCAAATGGATCATTTACTGTAGTTCTTTTTGCAATGCAATGTTATTCTTTTTCTTTCAAGTAATCTATAAACAATGTCATGGTTCTGATTTACTGTCTAAAATTCTTAGCAGGCTGTGATTAATAGGGGGATTAATTACTTTCCCTGGTGGACATATTGGCATATGAATGCACCATGTTGGCAGTCACAGCGTTTAATGATATTTCTTAATCAGGGATCACTGTAGGTTTTAGTTTATGTGACTGATAGGATGTGATTACATTTGTTTTAAATTGAATTCTCTACCAGTGGTATAGATATGGAATAAAAGACAACTGTCCATCAAGTCCAGCAGTTCAATGTACAAGTTGTGTCTCCAAGCATCATTAACCCAAATACAGCATAAATAAATAAAGTGCATAAGTTTCATTCTCCTCTGAGACTAGGGTTCTGACCTTTGCTGGTATTATATACGGTAATATCCATTACTTTAGGAGATGTAGTGGTGATATCACAGGGGTGGGGACTGGGACCTGAGTGCTGTGTTAGCCAGTACATTTTTTGTATATGTTCCTCTTTGCAAGTTCTGACCAGGCAAAGCCCAACTCTGATGGTCTTCCCTCATATGTGAATTCTTGTATTCCTTTCAACAATTTACATATAGTATCTCACTCTTTTTCTAGCTCATTAACATCCTTCCTATGGACTGGTGTCTTGAGTAAACTGCAGTGTATACTCAAGGCGATGTCTTGCCAGGGATCTAATTTTGGATGAGCTCAGCTCTCACTGATGAGGGCTTTTTGGCACCACCCATGGAATTGCTGACAAGTTGGTGGCCAGGATGCCCAGGAAAACGCTGAATTCTGCTGAATTTTGCCTACTGGATGACCTAATTGCCATATTTGGTTTAGAAAGTATCCTCCCTGTGTCTTTATGATGTTAATGTGATAACTGACCTGCTGGAGGACAATGGGGCTAGCATATTATAATAATAATACATACTCATGACGTACCAAAGAGCCCAACTGAGTAAAATTTGTCTCGTACAGCCACCAGACTGGAACCTCTTCTTATGTTCCAGGTTCAGTTTGTAAGTGATTGCATCTGTTTCACTGAGCTGGAGCAAATGCGTGATTTATGGATATACTGTATGTGCCAACGCTCACCATAATAAAAAGAAAAATAAATTGTGCATTACATTAAGTTTAATTGTGCATTAAATTATGTTTAAGCAACCTAATAAAATAAAAAAAATAAAATAAAGAAGCTATTTATGATCCCGTGACTTGCATAGGAGTGGAACTTCAGCATTATACTTGGCTGTTATGGGATACAAGCGTGTTGTACACTGCAGAACCACAAGAGAAAAGGATATAGATTTAAATACTGCAGCAGGTTTTCTTTTTTTGCCAGCATGAAAATTGCCATCTGTATTTATAAGAAAGAGGCTGCATCCTTATTCAGATTCTCTTCATAACAGATGGAAGTGTTTTCAATGAATTTGTGTATTCGTGAGTAAAGGCTTTTTCTTTGATACGCATGTCTTGATGCAGTTATGTGCCATGATGGATTTACCTTTAGCTTAAAGTCACTCAGTGGGCTGCAGGAGAAACCTCCATTCTTTAGCTTAGCAGATCAATACTGATTATATACTTGCTGCCATTTTTATGCAATTCAAATACATTACATTAGCAGGAAAGGGCAACTTGCAGTCCATCAAACGCTGAACTACTGAACAGCTCAGCAAGAAATACCTGCACTTGGCGTGTCAGAGCAGTTGACAAATTTCAATGTTTTATAGCATTATTGTCACTTACAGACGAGTACTGAAAAGGTTAAATAAGATGTGTCTAGAGCTAAACTTGCAACGTAAAGAGCATGCAGGTATATTCTATAACTAAAAGAGAATCAATGTTGTCAGGATTTTACATTTCATAAATCCATATTAAGATTAGAACTATACACAGAAAAACAGAGGTAATAAAAACCACAACAATCCCATTACTAACAAATATCATATATCAAGATACTATTTTGCCTGGTTTCCTGGCCACCTCACTCTCCATGCTGTTACATACTGCACAACTTTAGATTGTAAGCTCTTGTGAGCAGGACCTATTTTTATTTTGTTACCATTGTATGCATTACTTGCTGGCAATAAATGTTGATGATGGCTGTGCAACAGTCTATATTGTCTTTACGACTTTTTAGTTTGAATCATTCGATTTGAAGTCGAAGGTCGTAGTCGAAGGTCGAAGTCGCCAATTCGATGGTCGAAGTAGCCAAAAAAACCATTTGAAAATCGAATTTCTTTTCCCTCTATTCCTTCACTCGAGCTTAGTGAATGGGCCCCTGGATATCATAGGAAGTATTTATTAGTAAGGGGCATATTTATCAAGGGTCAAATTTTGAATTGAAAAAACTTCGAAATTCTAATTCAAAAAGACCAACCGAAATTAAGGCGAAGGTTTTTTTTGGTCGAATAGCTCAGTTTTCGAACTAATAGGTCCGTATTTGGCAGAATTAGAATCGTACGAAGGAATAGCACATTCAATCCACTTACATTTTTCAAAGTCCACCAATTGACTCCAAATAGGTTGTAGGAGGTCCCCCATAGGCTAAAACAGCAATTCGGCAGGTTTTAGATGGCGAATGGTAGAAGTCAAATTCTTAAAGAGACAGAAAGGGGCCCACTTACTAAGGGTCGAAGTGAATTCGAAGTGAATTTTCAAATTCAAAAACTTCGAATTTCAAAGTAATTTTTGGCTACTATGACCATCCAATAGGCCGAAATTCGATTAGAATTGAAAAAACTTTGACCATTCAAAAATCGAAGTACTGTCTCTTTAAAAAACTTAGACTTCGACACTTCGCCACCTTAAACCTGACGAATTGCTATGTTATCCTATGGGGACCTCCTAGAACCCATAGCCAGTATTTGAAGTTTTTAGAAGTCAAAGTTTTTTTTTATTTTTTTAAATTGTTTGATCGATCAAACGATTGCTACGTGCGATCGAACGATTTGAATTCGATCGAAAACTGCTATATTTAGTCCAAAAAAAAATTTCTAAAATTCGATGTCGAATTTCGAAGTTTTATCACCTCGAAATTCGACCCTTAGAAAATGTGCTCCTACATGATAAATTTCGAATTTCCGAATTTTTTTCAAATTCGAATCGACTTTGGAATATTCCCTACAAAAAATAGCTTGAAATAGCTTGGAATTTTTGTCTGTGCGCTGGCAATTTCCATCAGGTGCAAGGGTTTGGATTTGGTACTTTGGTCAAATCCGTACCCTAGATTTTGGAGATTGGGACAAACCCTGCAAAGCAGTGTTCAGCCCTAGTAGGCACCCAACCATGTAACTTGTTGGCGCACATATAATCAAACCATATTTCAGCTGCCATTGACAGGTACGTAAATGTGCAGCTATGAGACGTTCTATTCACACAATATAATTCACTTTAACCACTGGTCCAGATCATTGTACTCCATTCATCAAATGTATGGAATTGCCCTCTTGACCCTTGTGACATTCTGACTACCAAATTATTGTCCAGTGTAAAGAGATTAGGATTGAGTTGCGTGAACCAAAGATAATTAGAGACCATTCAATCCATGAACTGTAACTGTTATACATACTCTGCAATGACCTCTCCAGACTCAAACTGAGCATACACCATGGAACAGTATCCCCAATTATTATTCTCATGCACCTATGAATATATTCTTGGCACACTGAACTACACCTCTCCCAGTATTGTTCCGCTGCATTTCCAAATCTATAAATAAGTCTTTATGCACACCTTTAGCCCAGGAATGCTCTTGACTGTTGAATTCAACACAATGACAGCATTATTGACAGCGCAGCTAATCCTTTTGCTACTCTCCATCAAAGTGAGTATTTCTCTGTGCGCAGCGTCTCGGTCAGAGATAATTGTTACACTTGCCAAAGAACAAATGGCACAGCTTAAAGGGTAAAATGCATGAAATCAGGGCACATATTTAAAGAAAGGCAAATGTTACATGCCCCAATCGATTAATTCAAATCTGCTTTCATCAAAATCTGCACTTTCATGTCTGAATGTCAGTAGCATGCCCCGTGCACAGAGATCGGCTCTAGTCACCTGGGGGATGATTAATAATTGTGGCTGTCGTGCATATTGGAAGTATAGAGCTTATTTATAATCTGCACCTAGCAGGCTCCAGCCTCCGCTTCATAACAAATAGACTTCTTACTTCTGCCTGCTTCATTCAGGCTTTTACATGTATATATGCCATTTCCTAGAAACACTCACAGATGAGATCTTGGCTTCAGCCATGGCAGAGTTACAACCTGACAATGTGCAATATTGTGTAGAATGGTGTAAAAGATGCTTTTAGCTGACTTTCTTTTGCCAAAAAAACCCTCAAGTAAAATGTTGTGACAAATTGACCTGGATCACCCATGGCGCTTCAAATGGATAAAAGTTTGAGGTTTCAGTGACTATGAGGATCTTTTTATAACTTGATGCCATTAGTCAGTCCTTTACTTCAATAAAGTAAGTTAAATGAATTACGGGTCTCAAAGAGAATAATAACTCGCCACATTGAGGAAGAGGCCCAGGTGGACCGCCCTCAACAAGGGGAGAGGATAAAATGAAAAACTTGTGGAGCAGGCACTCAAAATAAAGACATTCTTCCACCAGGTAGAACATTTTTAGGCCTATGACTAAGTGCACTGTGTCCTTGCCCAGATAAATGGCTGCATGTCCAGTTTTATGAGTATAGCAGTGTGTGGGCACAGTCCCCATAGAGAATACATAATATGGTTAGTTAACTCCTACATCCCTGTGCAGTAACAAAAAAGCCAATGCATAGGAATGCAGTTAGAAATGTGTAAAGACCCTTAGTTTCCATAGTTCAGGCACAGCAAACATATCCAGGAAAGTATTACAAGGCATAAAATCTATGGCACAACAACTAGTAGCCATATCCCTACACCGGAATCTCTACCGTCACACAGAATTACACTATGACCTCACACTATGACATCACACTATGATACTCAAGGTTAGTTCTGGGCAAAGATCTTATTGGTCGGCCTTCACCTCCACTCTAAGAAATGTGTGTTAATGCAGGTGAACCTTAATACTTAAAGTAAATAAAGGTAATAAAGGAAACAAGCAAAATATATCAACTTTTTTAAAATAATGAAGAACTTTTAGGTACATATGTTCCAGAAGAAAGTTTAAAAAGAAATTAAATACTTATTTGTTCATATACTTCATGCAAACATTAAATCAGATAATATTCATACTGGTGCCTCCCCCCCCCAAGCCATTCTTAAGGACCCTGGGCAGTGTCTGACTGGAACACCAGGGGCCCACCCAAAAACCTTAGACCAGGGGCCCACTCTCAGTACTATTATTCTTCCTCTTCTCACTCAACCTCTTTTTTCCTAGTCTCTTTTCTTGACATACTATAATCTTTTATTCCATCTATTTCGCCTCTTTTTCTCATAGAAATAGGGAATGACCATGGAAAAGGCCAAATGTTTAGCAGCATGAGGGCCCACTGACAATTGGGCCCACTGGGAGTTTTCCTGGTATCCTGGTGGGCCAGTCCGACATTGACCATGGGAAAATTCCTCATTAATAAAATACCTATGATGATAGGTATGACAGCACTAACGCTGGCAGGAATCTTTACTGTACAGCAGATTTGAAGGCAGAAGACTGTAAGTGCAGCATGTGCTGGTGTGGGGCATGAACCAGATGTACAAAAAGATGCAGATAGATGCCTAATTTTGCCTAAGTCACAAATATCTTTTAATAACTCCTTATAAACCATGTGTCTGTGGGCTTACTTCCTTACTGATAACTCTTTGCAACTTGGAGGAACTGGAAGTTGTGGTTCTGCCAAAAAGAGTGCAGTAAGGTGCATTGAATTATCCAATTCTCTATAAAGACAGTCAGCGGACACTCAGGAGCATTTATTAGCAGTGGGCAATTCAGACTGCTTCAGAAACCTATAGCAACCAATCCGCTTTGATCAGACTGCTGCAGGCAGAACCATGAAAGTAAATCTCTGCTGAGTTGCTGTTGGATACTCCACCGGGACAAAATTGTTAGTAAAGAAGCCAAGACCAAGATTTGTATTGCACAGCAAGATTGATAGCTATACTTCAATTAACTTTTTCTATCCCATTAACTAGTATTAGTGAGAGCACTCAGTGCTGCCGGCTAAAGGAGAATCAAATGATACCACCAGTGCAACTTGCAGGCATCAGCATAGTAACGCTTTTAGGGTAAGGGCACATGGGGAGATTCGGGGAGAAATAGCCTCTTCTTCTGGGAGACAATCTGCCCAATCTGCCTTCCTCTATCTTCCCGCCGGCTATAATGAGAAATTGCCAGCAGGATGGCACTCGCGGCCCTTCGTTTTCCGGCCGCCTGGATTTGCCTCACGAGGAAACTTCGGGCGACTTCGGAAAACAAAGCACCGCGAGTGCCATGCCGCTGGTGATTTTTCATTCTAATGGAATCGATTTGTATATAAAAAGAGGTTAAAGGGGTGGTTCATCGTTTAAGTATGTTATAGAATGACCAATTCTAAGCAACTGTGACCTTATCCTTAGGGGCAGATTTATCAAAGTGTAAAATTAGAGCTCACCACAGTAAAATTGCACAATTCACTTTTCATACCTATAGGAGTTTTACGGACATATTTAACAAATGGTGAGCTCTAATTTCACCCTTTCATAAGTCTGCCCCTTAATTAGCAGAAAATGTATCAGGTTTAATCAGTGCTATTATTATCATGATATTTGCTGGCATTAACATCAGGGTTCTAAATCAGAGATGCGTTTTTTGTAACCACCTGAAAGCTACCATAGTTACCAGGAAAGTCAAAGTGCTCAACCCGAGGGGCCTCCTTGTACAACTATAACTCCCACACCCACTGGATTGTGGGGTTCAGCATGAGCTCTAGGACCATAGGTGGCACCCCTTGTCATAATACAACAGTATCATAAGATCAATTTTATGATGTAATGGAATCGATTTGTATATAAAAAGAGGTTAAAGGGGTGGTTCATCTTTTAAGTATGTTATAGAATGGCCAATTCTAAGCAACTTTCCAATTGGTCTTCATTATTTATTTTCTATAGTTTTTGAATTATTTGCCTTCTTCTTCTGACTCTTTCCAGCTTTCAAATGATGGGGGGGGTCACTGACCCCATCTAAAAAATGTTCTATAAGGCTACAAATGTATTGTTATGGCTACTTTTTATAATTCATGTTTCAACTTAGGCCTCTCCTATTCATATTCCAGTCTTTTATTCAAAACAGTTCATGGTTGCTAGGGTAATTTTGACCCTAGAAACCAGATTTCTGAAATTGCAAACTGGAGAGCAACTTAATAAAAAACTAAATAACTAATATATATATATATATATATATATATATATATATATATATATATAATAGATAACTCTATATTGTCTCACAATATCACTCTCTACATTTTACTAAAAGTTAACTGAAAGATGAACAACCTTTTTAAAGTGTGGGTGGAAGATCGAGTGTAGTTGGGAAGATTGAATGGATCGAATGTGGTTGGAAAGATTGAATGGATCGAGTGTGGTTGGGAAGATGGAATGGATTGAGTGTGGTTGGGAAGACTGAATGGATCCAGAGTGGTTGGGAAGATGGAATGGATCCAGAGTGGTTGGGAAGATGGAATGGATCGAGTGTGGTTGGGAAGATTGAATGGATCGAGTGTGGTTGGGAAGATTGAATGGATCGAGTGTGGTTGGGAAGATTGAATGGATCGAGTGTGGTTGGGAAGATTGAATGGATCGAGAGTGGTTGGGTATAAAGTTTGTATATCATACCTATATTTCATGCCAGTCTGTTTAGCGGTAGATTCCTTTAAAGAGATATGGTGCTGAGGAGTAAAGGTGCCCAGACTTCGGGCGATGATGGCGACTGTGCGGAACCGGGCTCTGGCCGAATTCACCACGTTGGGGCCGCTGGAGTTCTGCTTGCTGTGCCGGTCATCCCCATTGCGGCCCTTCAGATTGTGCTCTGTACAAGCTATAGACACTTGCATGGCTAGTGCCGGCCTTCAGAGCTCTGCCGGAATCAGGGTGCTGAGGAGGAACGAGCTGGGGCGCCGGAGTCTGTGAGGGGGAAGTCGGGCAGGTGTGTGAGAGACAAGTGGATTCAGCAGAGAGAAGTTAGAGCAGTCGTTGGCCGCAGGTGGACAGAACTCTCATCCCTAAAGTAAGTTCCGTGAGTGAAGGCAAATGTGTGTCCTCATGTTCTGCCCGGACTGTCCGCGCCACTCTAGCGCCCGCCACTCAATAGAGGAGACGTGTGTGTCCTGCCGCTCTCTGCTGCTGCTGCTTCTGCTGCTGCTTCTCCATGAAATGCTGAACAGACAAAGCTTTGCGAGGGGTGGAACATCGACTCACAGACTCACAGAGAAAACCCCCCGGGCTGGGAAATGTCCATCCAGTTCAGGTGAGAGAGTGACGCTTCCCGATGTGACAGTCCGATGCCCAGGCTCGTCACGTGTCTGCTGCACTCAATCACCGACTCACTGACTGACTCACTCACCGACTCACTGACTGTGGGAGCGGGCTCTTTAAGAGATGAGATGCCTCCCCTCCACGCAGGGATATACACAAGTGTATGCTCCGATACATTACACTCAATTACAATGGCACCTCCACAATTATATCCCTCTCGAATGTGCCCCACCCCCTTTTACTAGTACTACTCTGGCCTTCCAAATACTCTGTTATAGCCACAGGGAAATCCAAAGTACGACTTGCACCTATTGCCCCTGATTTACTGAAACAAACTTTAGCCACTCAGCGCTGCCTTTTATACTCCTCTGGCAGTGACACAGTTAAATATGGTGCTCAGTGAGGAAACAAACAATACTCAGCGGAGAGAGGAAACAATACTCAGTGCAGTGAGGAAACAATACTCAGTGGAGAGAGGAAACAATACTCGGCGCAGTGAGGAAACAATACTCAGCGGAGAGAGGAAACAATACTCAGTGCAGTGAGGAAACAATAGTCAGTGCAGTGAGGAAACAATACTCAGCGGAGAGAGGAAACAATACTCAGCGCAGTGAGGAAACAATACTCAGCGGAGAGAGGAAACAATACTCAGTGCAGTGAGGAAACAATAGTCAGTGCAGTGAGGAAACAATACTCAGTGGAGAGAGGAAACAATACTCAGCGCAGTGAGGAAACAATACTCAGCGCAGTGAGGAAACAATACTCAGCGGAGAGAGGAAACAATACTCAGTGCAGTGAGGAAACAATAGTCAGTGCAGTGAGGAAACAATACTCAGCGGAGAGAGGAAACAATACTCAGCGCAGTGAGGAAACAATAGTCAGTGCAGTGAGGAAACAATACTCAGCGGAGAGAGGAAACAATACTCAGTGCAGTGAGGAAACAATACTCAGTGGAGAGAGGAAACAATACTCTGTGCAGTGAACAAACAATACTCAGCGGAGAGAGGAAACATTACTGAGCGGAGAGAGGAAACAATACTCAGCGGAGAGAGGAAACAATACTCAGTCAGCACAGTGAGGAAACAATACTCAGCGCAGTGAGGAGCAATGCTGCCTGTGACTCTTGCAAGGACTGAGTGGGTGCACTGAATTCCCTATGGATAGAAGGGACAAGGTGCAGCTATGGTATATGTTAGAGACACAGCAGCATATGGATGAGCTACAGGCAGGCCTGGACTGGTAATCTGTGGGTTCTGGCAAATGCTAGAGTGGCTGCTGTAAGATGCCATAGAAAGTGGGCTGGTGGGACTGTGTGGGCCTTTGTGTACCTGAAATGCCAGTGCCTATTTTCACTCCATCTCAGTGTCAGATTGGGACACCAGGGGCCCACCCAAAAACCTATTCTTCATCTCCTTAATCAACCTCTATTCTCCTACATACTATAATCAATTATTCCATCTATTTAGCCTCTTTGTTCTCATAGAAATAAGGAATGGCCATGAAATAGGCCAAAAGTTTAGCAGCATGAGGGCCCACCGACACCTGGGCCTACTGAGAGTTTTCGTGGTATCCAGGGGGCCAGTCTGACACTGATCCCTCTCCAGACCAAGCTGTAGGTACTTGACCCCTGCTTGCTTCGATTCTGGACACTGCTGAATAGCAGCAAATCCAATTTCTTTGGACAGTGCCAAGAGGAAAATGTCTGCACCAAAGGCGTTCCGTCACAGAGAATTTCCTGCACTTGGAATAGTGGGTGATGATTCATGCTTTAAAAAAACCTCATTATTTAAAGTCTCAGTAAATTCTAAGCCAATGTGTATTGCTTGTGTTCCAGTGTGGGAGAGTGAGGCAGGCTTCAGACTAGTGCCACTGCTGCACTGCAGTAAAGACTCTCACACACTTTGTAGGGGAATCCAGAGATCTGAATTACAAAGCGCCAGAACTACTGGCAGCTACAGCTTTCAGCAAAACTGACCCGGCATGCTGGGAAATCCTAATCATAACAACTGCAAAGGGCTCGGTATTGGTACAAAAATCTCTTTTACAGAATTGTAGTGCATCTTCCTTAGTGCATCTAGCCTACTGTTGCACTATGTCACACGCGATAAGTAGCTACAACCTGCAACTGGTTATAAAGAGATTTCATACGAAAAGAAAAATATATGCTTTTAACAAGCGGCTATTAGCAGAATGCCCCCATGTGACATATGCCTGAGAAGTGAAGGTGCTGCCATATAAACACGCCATACAAACACAAGAGATGTTTCACCTTGGTATGTGTGCAAGCAAAGATAGGAACTTCTGCAACTTAAGCCATACATATTCCAATAAAATCATACATTTTGGTGATATTTGTATAGCTAAACAGCAAAGAATTCTTGAATTCTTCATGAGTCTACGGAAGATGGATCTCCTAATTCAGAACTTTCTGGAAAGTGGATTTCTGGATAACGGATCCTATACCTGTATTAGGAATCAGACGTGTGCCACCTTTTCAGTAATGGCACATGATGCATTCTCAGATATTCAAACAACATATCCCATACTAAAAAAAACACAGTGACATAGTATCCAAAATTGCCTTCCATTTCTCTATGTGAGGCTCTTCTAACAAAAATCTGTTTAATAAAAGTCCTTTTCAAATTAAACATGAAATCCAATTTCTATTTTTTATTAAAGCATTCATAGCTGTTGTAAACTCATTTAAAATTTTCAGCTATCAATGAAATATGGGCATAGAGGCGGGGCAGACAATTACTTTCACTTTCCATTCAGCACTTACTAGATGTCACTGCTCTTCACACATTCCCCCATTCTCTTTACCATTTAATTGTGTAGCCATGGCATGGGGATGGACATCGGGTCGCCCATTCTGATGCACAAACAAGATTCTGAGATGATGCAAGGCTTGCCTTAATAACAGTGTGCACAAAATGGCTGCTGCCTGCTTGCTATAATTTTGAAATCCCAGACTGAAGAAAGCAAGATTCAAATAATTTATATTGTTTAATTAAAGTTAATTTTTCTTGACTAATGTGATAAAATAGGATTCTGAATAATTTTTTTGGGTGACGGGTCCCCTTTAATTGATCCTCCTAATTGCTAATGGAAAGTGACTGAGCATTTGGATACTATTCTTAGCACGAAAAACATCCATTGGTTGTCTCCTTGTGTCATTATCCTTAGAAAAGGAATAAGGAAGAGACATGCATGCTAGAGATTTGGTGAATCAGCTATCCCCAAAAAACAGGTAATATTGAAGGTCTCGGGGCTGCTCACACTGATCGTGAGATGTAACATATTGGTTATCAGTCAATTCTTTGCATGTAATCTGTGGGTTGGATATCTATAAAGCGCCAATGCACTTTAGAAATGTTAATAGTGATAACATGCTGTAACCCCGATGCACCAGAAAGCATGTCTTGAGTTGGAACTAGACTGAAATATAATTTTAAAGACCCCAATACATACTGTATATAAATTAGGAATGGACAGCCTATAGCTGTAAACTGCAATTTCTGACAACCCCTACAGGGGCTACCCAAGTTGTTCTATTATTTGTGGTGCACTCCACTCTGCTTATTTTATATTGTGCTGCTGTTCTCTTCTCTTTTTGCTTTGCTAAATCTGCTACCCAGCAATCTCCGTTGCTTACAATTTCCCTAATAACAGCTCTGTGCGGCAAAGTCAGTTGCTGTTTTTCTACTCTTGCAAGCTAGTCACATACCCTTGCACCTCTATGGCACAAATATAATACACACACAACTGCTGAAGGGGTTCCCTGTTCAATATATCAGGTTCTAGAAGGAAATCTTTGCAATGTGAATGAGTTATAATGCTAATTCTTTTGCAAGTTTTCGTTTTGTTTATTTTGTTACATTACAGCCAGCTTTCATGTTCAGGGACTCTCAGACCCCAGTACAACAGTTACATGAAGCCCTTAATCTGACTGCAGAAATGTGAAACACAATGGGGGGAATTCACAAAAGTGTCGGGAACGAAAAAATGTCTTTAAAATGTCGTAGAAAGTGTCGTAGCAACAGCCGACAAATTCACAGAGCATTTCTCCGCCAATTTTCCGACTTGTGCGACACTTTTGAATTAGTGTCGTTAAAAGTGGGCGTGTTTTTTTCGGCGCCACTTTTCCCGCCATTTTTATGAATTACTCGTAAACTCATTTTTTTTACCGACAATTTTTCAGACACTTTAGGCTCTCCAAGATGAAAATGTCAGTCAAATTGTCTTTTAAAAAGTCTTGATAAATGTCGTTTGTACGATGAAAAGATATAGGACATTTTAGAAAATTGACAGACTTACGAGACATTCAGAGACGGTAACCTCTGCCTTTGTGAATTTGCCGTTTGTACGACATTTTACAAATTTGTCAACCACCACTTCTGGGTTATTTATTTTACCGACACTTTTGTGAATTCCCCCCAATGTCTATTCTTTCTTTTTCACACAATCAAATGTAGTTGGGGCAAGGTTGCCAGCGCCGGGGCTAATATTTCGGCAGCTTATCCAGTAAAGCACTGTACCTAGTAACTGCAGGTAAATTTATTTACCCACGTTACATACCCTCACCCACTTAATTATACAACCAATAGACCCAGTTACAATTCGATCCAATCCCCACAACTTCACAGAAGGCTTCCCCCTTACCTGCTTGGTCATGCCCTCAGTTTGCCCAATCCCAACCCACTTTTTTGACACCATTTTTATAGAAAAAGCAGCAGCCCTAATTTAGGTGCATGTTTACTGAACTGGGGAATCCAATTCAGTAAACTGGGAATTCGACAGAATGTTTGACCAATGGACCACCATTCTGTGAGTTGCTACAAACCAACTCAATACTATCCAGACAATAGTCAATGTTTGTAAATACTATTGCCCAGAAAGAGTAATAATAGTCTCATTCTGTACTGTGCATTCCCAAACAGAGGTCACAAGTCATCACTTTTTCTTGGCTTGGAGAAAGCCATGACAGTGCTTGATTTCCTGAAGCTCCCGATTGTATAAAAAAAATACTTTTCTTTTCAGTGCATGTCCTTCACCCCTCTCATCACTCAGAAAGACAGTACCCAGCGGTGCAATTTATCTCCATAGAAGTGGCCACTTATTGGTCATCCTCAGTTTTTACTAAAATAATTACCTGATATATCAATAGTCTGTGCGCAGTAACCAGGCACGTAACTAGGCACTATCACTGGAAATAATTAACAAGAGTATTCAACTGTATCGATCCATTTGCACGACTGCTGTCTAATAGCAGCACTGGAAATTCTATGTGAGGTACAGACATTGCAGTTTTACACTACAGATAATCATTCTTCCTTTGATCTTTCTCTTTAATATATCTTTATTTCGTGTACTTATTCTGATATCATCCAGCAGTAAATAGCATGTTTCTGATTTATGAACTCTATACATTGTCAATGTATAATGATGTAGGGGCCTTTCTAATCTCATTATAAGCTCCTATGTTCTCGCCCACCAGCAATTATCATGCTTCGACTTGTGACAGGTCCTATAACTCAGACTCTGACCCCTTTATTATCTGATTGAACCCTTAAGCAGTTCATTCTTTTGACATAAAGGATTGTGTTCGGGAAGTCATTGTGGGTGGAAGTGGTTCCCTTCACTTGGCTGCAGATATGTCCCTGGTAGCTGCACAAGGATCAACAGAAGTGAATATGATTTTGGAAGAAATGAATTAAAATAAATGAATGATGACTTTGTTAAGTGATCAATATGATGAAAATAGTAATCCATGCACTAGTGAAATGAATGAATGAAATGGATCGTGGGGATGAATTGCTAAAATGAATTATAGAAAAGTGAATTAATGTATTGAAGGAATTAATTAAAATAATTAATGCAAGAACACAAGGAGAAACAAAAGAAGGTGTATGAGACCCCAGAGAACACAAAGATATAAAATAACCCATATAGATTCCTCGTGGATACCACAAATGGAGATAGTCGGTTAGACGGTAACATACAACATGCAGTTAAGTACACTTTAAAGGGTACCTGTCACCCTAAGAACTAATTCTAAATCTTGTTTGCTGATGTTAGTCAAGCAACAAAAATTTCACTTACACAGTAGAAATTTTTTTAATCACTGTTATTAAAGGAGAACTAAACCCTTAACATATTTTATGTACTGCTATATACTGCAATATTTTATATACTGAACTTATTGCACCAGCCTAAAGTGTCAGCTTGTCAATAGCAGCAATGATCCAGGACTTCAAACTTGTCACAGGGGGTCACCATCTTGGAAAGTGTCTGTGACACTCACATGCTCAGTGGGCTCTGAGCAGCTGTTGAGAAGCTAAGCTTAGAGGCTGTTGCAAATTATCAAGCAGAAAATGAGGTTGGTCTGTAATATAAGCTGATGCTACAGGGCTGATTATTAAATTCTGCTGTCAGCAGCACAGAGCATGTGCAGCGAATGAGCAGAAAGAAGATGAGGAGTTACAGGGGCATCTTTGGAAGCACAGATCTTTACTGCTAAAGGGTTGTGGTTACCTTGGGCTGGTACAGAAGCACTAAACATAATGTACAATTTTTCTAGCTACTTCTTTAGTTAAGCTTTACTTCTCCTTTAAGGCAAGATTTACATCATGTCAGATTATAATTTATGCACCAGAATGGGGCACCTGATGCCCATGCACTGCTTACAAAATGAGATGGAGTGGAGGAGGAATGTGGAGAGTGCAGTGACATCTAGGAAGTGCAAAATAGACAGTGAAAGTAATTGCCTGGCCGCCTCTATGACTAAGGCATACAGGAGCGACAGAAAAATATATGATTGATAGCTGATATTTTTAAACAGTTTATAATAGGTATGGATGTTTTATTAAATAAAAGATTTTGGATTTCATATTTAATTTGAAAAGGGCTTTAAATATAGACCTTTTTATATCTGGGCGACAGGTCCCCTTTAAAGGGGGTTGTTCACCTTTGCGATAACTTTTAGTATGGTGTAGAGAGAGACAATTTGCAATTGGTTTTCATTTCTTATTATTGAAGGTTTTTGAGTTATTTAGCTTTTTTTTTTCAGCCGCTCTTCAATTTGCATCTTAAGCAATCTGGTAACTAGGGTCCAAATTACCCTAGCAACCATGCATTAATTTGAACAAGAGACTGGAATATGAATAGGAGAGGCCTGATTAGAAGGATCAGTAATAAAAAGTAACAATGACAATATATTTGTAGCCTTACAGAGCATTTGTTTTTTTTTAGAAGGGGTCAGTGATGCTCATTTGAAAGCCGAAAGATTTAAAAGAATAACTATAAAACTATAAAAAAATAAATAAATAATGAAAACCAATTAAAAAGTTGCTTAGAATTGTCCGTTCGATAACATAATAAAAGTTACCACCCCTTTGAGACTCTTCTTGAATTCATTTATGGCTAGAATGAATGATGTATAAAAATAACAAAGAACAACAACTGAGCTCGGGGCAACCCTATATTATATAGTCAACATTTATCCAGGAAACAATTCCTCTCAGTTCCTTGTTCCCCCCCCCCAACCCACACACTCCGTGTAAATCATGAATCTCTCAAAGGAATTCCCTATATGTGCCGGTTTTCTTATTTATATTGATTCAATAGGAATTACTCACTCACACAAGAACCCTTGATTTCATCTCTCTGTGGAGCGCCTTGGCTTAGCAGAGCAATGTATTTACAGAAGGAGCAATTCAATGGATACAGCCCTAAAAAAAGGTGCAGTGCATCCCTTAAACAACAAATCATTATTACAGTGATTTTATACTTACAGATACAGTCACATTAATCTCAACAGGGATTTCATTTATGTTGAGCCATCTTCCTGCAATGACATCTCAGAATGGAGAAATGCTTCAAAGATAATCATCTGGTATATGCAGATATCAGAATAACTCTGACTACATATGTAATTGCTACATTGCCTATGTGGGGGTACAAACTTGTTTGTTTGCAACAATCTTTCTTTAACTGTTACTAGACATTACTGAATAAACCAGTCACACAGTTTGCTGTTGCAAGCATGGGACCTGTTATCCAGAATGGTCAGGGCCTGGGGTTTTCCCAGTAATTTTTCCCGTAATTCTTTTCGTAATTTGGATCTCCATACCTAACTACTACTACTAAAAATTACTTACTACCTACTAAAAAATTCATCAAACATGAAATAAATCCAATAGGATTGTTTTGCCTGTTAGAATGGAGTCTATGGGAGATGGACTTCCTGTAATTTTGAGCTTTCTGGGTAATGGGTTTTTGAAAAACAGATTCTATACATGTACATGTAGATCGGTTTCTCATAGATTGGTGACTTAGCATTTTTATTTATATACGATATTTCAAGGTTTTTTTTTTTATCCTGGACATCGAAGTAACACAGCTCCCTATCTGTCTACAGGGAATTGGTTGTACAGGTATGGGATCCGTTATCCAGAAACCGATTAACCAGACAGCTTCCAATGATGGAAGGGCCATCTCCCATATCGCTAAACCAAGAAAGAAGGGGGACGGCACTCTGGTAAAAAAGGTGCAAATTTATTGCAGTGTCCTTCAGAAACAATGCACCTTACGATTTACGGGAGTTGTTCCCTTAATCATAGGCATACAAAAATGGCAAAACCGGCATGTTATATACAAAATCTATACAGGGACACCTGATGTCTTTCCATAGTATTACAGTTAAAATATTCATTTTATTCAACCAAAATATTGGAAATAAAAATAAAAATTTGTTCATTACACACTTTTGTGTTGGAATTTCTATTAACACATAATTTCTTTTATTTATTTTTCACCTCCAGAGACGGGGGACTGCTATGGGGGCATCATTTGCTCCCTCCTAGGCCAACCTCTACTTGGGTTGGTGGGAGCAATCCCAGGTCTTTGGATGTGAAAACCCCTTTCGCAAGGACATAATTTGGTATGGTCATTATATTGACGACCTCTTATTTATATGGAATTAATTAAAGATTTTCACACTTACTTGAAAGATAACCAGTTTGATTACATTTCATTAGAGCACAATAGATTGGAGATCAATTTTTTGGATCTTAATCTAAAAGGAGATAGTCACACTAGGAAAATTGAATCCAATATTTTTAGGAAACCTACAGCAGGCAATACCATATTAAGAGCCAATATTTTCCACCTGAAGCATATTATACGGAGCATTCCCTACAGGCAGTTTGTTAGATATAGGAGGAATTATAGTCAGGATGACCCTTTTAAGGAACAGTCAAGGCTTTTGGTACGCAGATTACAGAGACGGGGCTATTCAATACAGATGGTCAGGACTTCATATGACAAAGCGAGTAGGGGTCACACTAGAGCTATGAGTCATATACCCACTGGTAAAGATAAACTAATGTGTAATGAGAAGGATAACATTTATTTAATCACTGAATATAGCAAAGAATATGGCCAGATTTCCGGTATTATTAGAAATCATCTCTCAGTGCTATATAATAATACGAGACTATCAAATCTCCCACTTTAGGACGGATTCTAGCAGCTATTTTAGTCACCTCAGCCCCAAAGAATTCAAGGGTTAGCTGGCTAACATTGAAAGGAACCTATAGGTTTGGAGCGACCACATGTAAGACCTTATTTCTATGGGGTCCAGTTTTAGATCGAATATTACAGGATGTTCCTACCAGAATAATGTTTTTTACAATTGTAACATTAAAAGGGTAGTATGCTACAGGTGGCGCTACAGGCGTGTGGGCTTTGTGTGGTCCCTTCGGTTTTTAGAGGCCATCTCCCATAGACTCCATTTTATCAAAAAATCCAAATTTTTAAAAATTATTTCCTTTATCTCTGTAATAATAAAACAGTACCCTGTACTTGTTTTATTAATCCTTATTGGAAGCAAACCCAGCCTATTGGGTTAATTTAATGTTTACATGATTATCTAGTAGTAGATTTAAGGCATGAAGATCTAATTTACAGAAACATCTGTTATCTGGAATACCCCAGATGAGCTCAAATCTTATTTGAGAAAAAACTGGAATGTGAAAAACCCTATTCTGCAAGTTCAATTCCTGCAACACGAAAACTCGAATTAATTGATTTTAGGTTGAAAAAAACGTAATCGATGAAATCATTTGAGTTGTCGGGGCAAAATCCTCTGAAAAAAACGAACATCAATCAGGCTTCTACAGAACCTTTACAGATTTTAGGTGGTGTTTTTTCGAATTCAAGATATTTACTGGTCTGGAGTATAATAGATCTCGAATATTCTAGGGGGCAGATTTACTAAAGGTCGAAGTGACTAACGTCATCAAAAATTCGTCAGCGTGACCTCATTTAGTTACTTACTAACAGGTGCATTGATTGATTCAAGTTTTTTTTAACCTGAAAATGTGTTTTGACCAAAAAATACAACTCAAAAACTTGAGTTTTCGTGGAAAAAACAACTCGAACCTTATTAAATCTGCCCCATAATCTACACCTTTATTGTACAAACTCTGTGGAATATGTTACCACTCTATGAATATGTAATAATAAATAATAACCCTCCCCATGCAAATAAGGCTAAAAAGGTTTGTATCTGTTGGCTCTGTAACAAGAGTTAAAGCACTTGAGTCTTGAGTAATACAAGTCGCAAAAAGAAATGGAATGAATTGATTAATGAATATAGTTGTTAGCAGGGCCGCCATCAGGGGGGAACAGGGGGGACAAGTGTCCCGGGCCTGGGCATAACAGGGGGCCCGGCAGTGCTGCAGTTTAGAAAGAGCCGTGCCCCCCTTGCCAACGCCGAAAATCTGCAGCCAGCCGAACAGCCGAAAATGCGGATGTGCCGAAAATCCTAACAGCCGAACGACCTAAGCAGTGAAAAGACCCGAAGCCACGAAAATAGCCGAAGTCCCAAAGCGCCGAAAAGACCCGAAATCATGAAAACAGCCAGAATTGAAGTCCTGAAGCAGCGAAAAGACCCAAAGTCATTAAAACAGCCAGAAGTGAAGTCCTGAAGGGGCGAAAAGACCCGAAGTCACAAAAGGAGGCGAAGTTGAAGTCCTGAAGCCACTAGTTCAATTCTACTGAACACCAATTTGTGTTTTTTTGGGGGTTTTTTAATCTCCTGGCCACCAATGTATTATTTTAATATTCTTTAGGCCCCTGCCACCAATGTTTTTTTTAAAAAATATTTTTTGGGGCCCCAATTTTTTTTTAACTTGTAAGGGGGGCCCTGGCACCAATGTTTTTTTAAAAAAAAAAACATTTTGGGGCCCCAATTTTTTTAACTTGTAAGGGGGGCCCTGACGCCAATGTTTTTTTTAAAAATATTTTTTTGGGGCCCCAATTTTTTTTAACTTGTAAGGTGGGCTCTGGCACCAATGTTTTTTAAAAAAGTCTGTGTCTGATGTCTGTGTGGTCTTTTAACTGTGGTGTGGGCGGGGTCTGGGCGGAGCTTGGGTGTCAGGGTGGGTGGGGCGCCAGGGTGGGTGGGGTTGTTGTACGGGGCCCCGTGATTTCTAATTGCGGTCCTGGTTGTTAGTATAGAACAAGGAAATGTTAGAGTAAATCAGATCCTTTAAAGAATTGATCATTTTATGCTAACAATAAAAATTGTTAAAGCGACAATTCACCTTCACTAACTAAATGTTTTCAGAAATAATGATTTTTTTTCCGTTGCTTTATATCTTTGTATTTTTTACTGTTTTTGTAAAATTTCAATTTTGAAAATGAAGCACTTTCATGGAACATTATTCCTTTGCAGTTTATGTTAATGTTCAAACCTACACTTGATGCTGGGGATCACTGAGAAAAACATCTAAAATGTTAGCACCACACTATGCAGAATGAACCCAGGGTTTGTGCAATTTTAAACCCAGGGCAAACCACAATAACTTCAAATTGAGTTTGGTGCCTCTCCCGTTGACTTATACAGGACCTCTATAAGTCCTACATGGTGGATTTTCGGATTCCGGCATATTGCAGCATTGCGGTATAATAAATCTCAAAAATATTTAGGGTTTTTTTTCCACAAAAAATTTGATTTTCTGCCCAAACAGCACAACCAGATAAATTTGAGGTTTAGTAAATAACCCCCTTATTGTTATTTCTAAATTGTATTACTCATCTTCCTATTCAGGCCAACTTCTATCCATATTCCAGTCTCTTATTCAAATCAGTGCATGGTTGGGTTGCTAGGGTAATTTGGATCATAAGAACCAGATTGCTGAAACTGAATAAAAAGCTAAATAACTTCAAAACCACAAGTAATACAAAATGAAAACCAATTGCTAATTGTCTCAAAATATCGCTTTCTACATCATACTCAAAGGTGAATAACCCCTTTAACCTTAGCACTGGATACTTTAGGGACATGTGGAAAGCAAGTGTATCCAGAGTTGACATCTATGATAAGGGCACATCGGTCTTGCTAAGCAACCAACTATGAGGGAAACATAATGAGACAGGGAATGTCAAACTGTCTGAAACCATGGGGGAATGGACTTTCTAGACTCCCTCACATATTCAGATATTGCTTTCCAGTGTCACTCTTTCCATTGTCACTGTAGAGGGAGTAGATTTGAGAAAATTTATATGAATAATCAATGGGTCCATTGAATAAATGAATGAATAAATAAGAACAGCTTAACTATGATAAATGCTCAAATGCCTGAAGCAGTTCTCTTATCTCAAATCAGGGTAATTTTATATAAAACTAAAATTGGTTTATGCACATTAACTATCCCAGGCTCCTCTTCTCTGTGGAGATGCTGATGGGAGTAGGACTTGTTTGTACAACCACCTCCAGTAAATATTCGTTTTGATATAATATAAACCAATCTCATACTGAGCTGACCTATATCTGAGTGGAGTTTAGCATAATAGCAGTTTATCTTTATTTACACTTTATATCCATCTTCTTTACCTTAGGAGATCTGGGCAAAAGATTAACAGACGTGAGTCTTGTATTGTGAAATTCAGTAATGTATTATTATTATTACTGACACATATTAATAAAGTGCCCTCTTATTCTGCAGCACTGAGCAGATCATTTTAGCATTTTAGCATGCAAGGAGACCTAGAGCTGTGAGAGGATACAGAATACAGGTGTTTATAAGACTATTATACTTATTACTATTATTCAACTACTTTTAAATCCCATCATTTCACATGTTATGAAAATATATCAACATCTTTATTTGATTTATTATTTTAAATGTAATAATTTCCTTAAAAAAACTATATAAATATCATTACCTCAGAGAATTTCACACATATCTGACAGGCTGTCACTACTGTAAAAGTAGTCTGGTATTATTCATCTAATATAAACAGAGAAAAGCCCTCAAATACAGTTGGCCAAACAGCCCTGGTCAATCCAATTGATCTGAATAATACAGTGTGTACCTTGAGATTCTTGGGGCTCGGATAACTGATTGTATAAGGAATCCCTCTCTACATGCATTATATTGGCTACAAAAAAATGAGTGAATTCTGAGCAAGGTTAGTGCTTTGATGTATGCTTTCAATGAACATACGCACTTAGCCGATAGGTATTAGCATGGCAGGCAATTGTATCTACGTATTGAGTACATACTGAAGCAGAAGTAGTAGCATCAGGATAATGTCCTGAAGCAGAAAACTCCCATCTGAGATTTGGAATTTTCTGTTTTAAAGAATTTCTTTGGTTCACAGTAAACCATGCAAGCATAAAAAAAGCCAAGATGTGAAAAAAAGCATTCACAAATTCACTAATATGGAGGGGTTAGAACCCCTTCAACACTGTACAGAACTTAAAGGGATACTGTCATGGGAATTTTTTTTTTTTAAATGAATCAGTTAATAGTGCTGCTCCAGCAGAATTCTGCACTGAAATCCATTTCTCAAGAGAGCAAACAGATTTTTTTATATTTTTATATTTTTATATATTTTTTTTTGAAATCTAACATGGGGCTAGACATATTGTCAATTTTCCAGCTGCCCCAAGTCATGTGACCTGTGCTCTGATAAACTTCAATCACTCTTTACTGCTTTACTGCAAGTTATAGTGATATCACCCCCTCCCTTTCCCCCCCCAGCAGCCAAACAAAAGAACAATGGGAAGGTCACCAGATAGCAGCTCCCTAACACAAGATAACAGCTGCCTGGTAGATCTAAGAACAACACTCAATAGTAAAAACCCATGTCCCACTGAGACACATTCAGTTACATTAAGGAAAAACAGCAGCCTGCCAGAAAGCATTTCTCTCCTAAAGTGCAGATACAAGTCACATGACTGGGGGCAGCAGGGAAATTAACAAAATGTCTAGCCCCATGTCAGATTTCAAAATTGAATATAAAAAATCTGTTTGCGCTTTTGAGAAATGGATTTCAGTGCAGAATTCTGCTGGAGCAGCACTTTTAACTGATGTGTTTTGAAAAAAACAAGTTTTCCGATGACAGGATCCCTTTAAAGGATGACTGAATCCCACAATTTAAAAAGAAATCTTCACAAAATCTGAAAATGTTTGGCCCAAGCCCTTTTTATTGAACTCATATTGAAAATGGGCTGTACTGCCCCTTTAAGTATATATTGGCAGTTTAAAGGGATTCTGTCATGATTTTTATGATGTCGTTTTTATTTCTAAATTATACTGTTTACACTGCAAACAATTCACTCTGCAATATAATATTTCATTGCTAACACAACAAGTGTATGTGTTTTTAGTTGTAATATTGATGTGTAGGCAGCCAAGTGCTTACCCTTAAGTGCTGTTCTTAGATCTACCAGGGAGCAGTTATCTTGTGTTAGGGAGCTGTTATCTGGTAACCTTCCCATTGTTCTGTTGTGGGGGGGGTGATATCACTCCAAGTTGCAGTACAGCAGTAAAGAGTGAGTGAATTTATCAGAACACAAGTCACATGACTGGGGGCAGCTGGGAAACTGACAATATGTCTAGCCCCATGTCAGATTTCAAAATTAAATATAAAAAAATGTTTTGCTCTTGTGAGAAACAGATTTCAGTGCAGAACTCTGCTGGAGCAGCACTATTAACTGGTGCAATTTGAAAAAAAGATTTCCCCATGACTGTATCCCTTTAAGCCTATCTAGCCGTGTAATGATGCATTGTAACATGTATTTCTATTTCAGCTAAAGCACATCAATGATATACTGTATGATAACGAAGGTTTAAAAACCTAAAATTTGCAACAAACCCCAATTAAGAAGGCATCATTATAAGGGCTCTTACAGACGAGTGGTTTTACCTGTGCTTCCCTGCGTTTCTTCAGTTCAGCCACCGGGGAGCACAGGAGTAGACGCACTGAATTATTGTCAATAGGGCTCTCCTCACACAGATGCATGTAAGCGCCAAATGCAGGTTGGGACGCAGCATGTTGCATTTTACCTGCGTTCGGCGCATACATGCATCTGTGTGAGTACGGCCCCATTGACAATAATTCGGTGCGCTATTCCTGCGCTCCCCTGCGGCTGAATGGAAGAAAGTGCAACGCAGGGGAGAGCAGGTAAAACCGATCGTCTGTAAGAGCCTTTAGATATGATGATAATCTTCTTTAAATGTTATCAAGCTCTCAGTTTAAACCCCATATAGTTTTTCTCTTAAAGCCACAGCCTATGACTCTGCTGTTTATAATAAGTGTGTTCATAATAAGTGTTGGGTTTGTTGGTGGAGAGAAGAGAATAGAATTTAAAAAAAAAGAAAAGGTATAAAGCAAGAATTAAATTTTGTACAGTAGCCTAGTTTCTGTTAAAACATTCCATAGACAGTCCATAGCTCATGAAAAGTTTGCTGTGTTCCAGAAAACTACTGTATACTGTTTGTTTGGTTTTAATTAACCGTCGCTCATATTTTATTGCTCATTGTTGCAGCCACACAAAAGGAACATACCCTTGAGAGCGTTACTAATCGATGCAGCAAAAATTGACTATAAAATAGCTTTTTCCAGCTGATTCTTGTTTTGCACATGTTAAAGGAAATCTGTCACAGCTGAACTTATTTTTTTTAATGAGAGTTAATGAAATTAACATATTTATATAATTGATTTGTTGCAAAGTGTAGCGGTTTAAGCATAATGGGATGCATGAAAGGCTCTTGCTGTGTTTCCAGAGCAGACAGCTATATGCTTTGTGAGGGAATGGCCTTTGCATTGATTCTGAGCGCAGCCTCGGAAGCATTTCTTTTACTGATGCAATCTGTCACCCTCTCTATTGGGATTCTTTCTGTTAACTTTCTTAATGCAGGATCTCTGGCAGTAGCATTTATCATCAAATGTAATTGCTTTATGATATAAACCCTTTACGTAGAATTTTGCGTGTTAGGGCAGAGACACACGTGGAGATTCGTGGAGAATAGTCGCCCAGAGACAAATCACCTCTTCTCCGGATGACTAATCTCCCCAAACTGCCTTCCTGCCGGCTAGAATCTAAATCGTTTTCGGGATGGCACTCTGAGCGCTTTGTTTTCCAAAGTCGCCCCAAGTTGCCTCACGAGGAAACTTCGGGCGACATCAGAAAACGAAGCCCTCTGAGTGCCATCTTGCTGACGATTTAGATTGTAGCCGGCGGGAAGGCAGATCAGGGAGATTAGTCGCCCGAAGAAGAGGCGATTTGTCGCCGGGCGACTAAATCTCCGCGTGTGTCTCTGCCCTTAATTTACGGCGTAATTTGCAAAAAAAAAGATAACCGTTTCCTCCAAAAATGGTAGTAAAAACCGGAAACATATCGCAGTTCCGCAAAGTTAACCATTTCTCCCATATCGCAATGAATTGAATTAGTTACCATTGGAGGTAAACACATCTTTACTTTATCGAACATTTTTAGCGCATTGAATCGAAGTCAATATGTGCAATCATGCAATATATAATTATATATTTATATCCAGTTGGAGTTTGTTTTTCTTAAGATAGTCGTGATCAATGATAGATTATTCTAAAAGGAAGTCATGCCAACCAAGGTTAGCTAATGAAAGCAATGTTGCCTTTTAGATCTGTCAGCTAAAATGCTGATTGGTTTAACTCAAAGAAATTGGCCATAAATCTACTGGTAGCCCAAGGTTCTCCTCTCCTAGATTAATGCACCATATCAGTCTGCTACACTTTTTTTAAGAAATTGAGGTACTGTACATTTGAGTTTAAATCCTCACACAGAAAGCTAAAGTGGAAAACTGCCATGCATGAAATTATTGTACAGAGTACAGGTTAATATTGATTAGCAAAACAAAAAAAAAACAAAAAAAAACTTTATGACAAAATGTAAAAATGATCAGAATAATAAAAAGGCTCCTATAGCGCTGCAAAATATGCTGGCGCTATATAAATAAGTGTTAATAATAATAATAAATGTGTGGCCCCTTATTTGTCTTCAATAGTGATGTGCGGGTTGTCCCTAACCGGGTGAACTCCCCTGTTTAGATTCCTTCACCCGACAAGGTACGAACCGGGGCAGAAGTGGGGTAGTAGAAAGTCGTGGGCCGGCCCACACATCACTAGTCCTCAATCCTGTTGGCCCACGAGCCACATGATCAGAGAGTGTATGTTTGGCAATTATATGCTCACCTTTACACTTCTAATGTGCCTCTAAAAATCCCATAGGAATGAATAGAGTGGAGGAATTTTACTGTGGTGAGCTCTAATTTCACACTTTGATTAATCTGCCCCCTATATGTCCTTAATATATTGATAATGAGTATCACTGATGGATGTTGATTGTGGATGACAAAATTGAGTTATAGTTTTTGACAAGTGATTAAAGATCAGAAAACACACTGAAGGAGGAGAGGCTAGAACTGAGAGAATTAGATAGAGCAGTTATATCAAGAGGAATGTTTTAGTGATTCCATTGTAGGCATATAGGCATATCAGAAATGAAAGGAATTGCTGTAATATATAAGGAAGGAATGGATTAAAAGAGACAAGGACAGCTGAACTAAGCAGGAGATTATAGTCTGTGCAGGTCAAATGAGGTCAATCTCTCAAATTGAAATGATTGTGACTTTAGGTCCCACCATTGATTAAAAAAATCAGAATGAGAGCCTTACATTGCTTGTATAGATCAAAAGGTTGTTTAAGATAAACTAATCAAGAACTGGTACTGGGGCAGAAGGAAGAATGTAGACTAAAGAATAAAGGAAAAGAATCAAAGAAAGAGGAAACATGTAACTTAACACACTAGCTTCTTTAGTGAATTCCTCCAAATGTCTATAAAAATCCACTGGTCCAATCCAGCATTTAATCAGTAGTAGAATAGGAATGTTGTTTAACAGGGGCAAGACATGTTTATTGTTTACCCATTAAGAATTCTGCAAGGACTTTTTTATACCAGAAAATCATTTATACTAGGAAAATGTGTTTTTCTCAGGATGTGCTTTCAACATAAAGGCAGGCACTATATGCAGCAAGTGACTGACACATATTGCACACTGTCTAATAACAAAGAGAATCTGTATCTCCTGGGCTTACAGACGTCTGACAATTGTCGCAAATGTCTCAGGTGAATTCACTGGGAAACTGAACATTGACAAGTGAGCCATTCCATCATTATTTGTGGGTATCCTTCTGCCCAGGACTGTCAATTCTGTATAAATGTGGAAAGCTGCATTATCCAATTTAGTTCTCATGATAGCGTTTCCATATACATTTGTGCACGGATTCTTAAAAACTAACATCGATCTTGGCAGTCAGAGGTTGATCAGAATAAGGTTGTGGATCATGGGGAATATAGTAGCCGACAAAACCCTTCCATAGAAAAGCATTGTAATAACTGCAAGCATGCTAGGGAAAGTACTTAATCACAGAGATGAACATCTGCATGTGAATGCTCCTGCTTACACCATTTGTGATTACAGAGATTCAAAGGTATTTTGAACTCATGTTGAACCTAGGTATATTTGCTATATTTAATGCCCTCCAAATAAGCTGGCCATATATATATATATATATATATATATATATATATATATATATATATATATATATATATATATACCAAAAAATGTACTAAACAATTTCAATGTAATTTTAATAGCAAATAACCCAGGTTCCAAGCATTCTGAATAACAGGTTCTATACCTGTATTGGACAGAGACACAGTCAAGAATTAAAATGCTGATAAAATATCAGGAACGATCCATAAATCTATTTATTGAAAGATTAATTTTCTCATCATCTATCTAATACTGTTGCAAATGTAGCGTGCTAAAATTTTAGTGGCATAAATTCTCCGTGAAATTTGTCCTCTATACAATTGTAGTGGGAAAAATTTGCTAAACAATAACAATGTCATAAAGAAATGACATCTGTAGGATATTAGCAGGGAGGAGATGATGTAGATAGTGAGACGCAAAAGTGACTTTTCTGTCTTTATAATGTTAGTTCACCAGCCTGGTGAAATTTCCCCAAATTTTAAATTTTATTCTTTAATATGCCCATGTCTGAAAATGCATGTTTTAGCAGATACCTACATTCAAGGTAAATGGATTTTCTGACAGCTCAATTTTGGCCTGCACTAACATATCTTGTGAACTATCAAAGAGTCCCAAAACCAGTAATGATGCAGTTGTCAGTCAGTAATCAAAGGCAGATATATTGGAATTACACATACATTTATTGATTTACTTCGGTCACATTTGGGTTTCCTAGTAAAATGTCCTGTGGGCTTGTAAGTAATGTAGTAGCTTGTAGTAATGGAGAACATGCAGCTTTTGGCAAGTTAAGGAAAGATAGTACACAAATAACTGATGGAACAGAAACAACCAGGAAACAACCATTAGCAGTTATTTTCCCAGTGTATTTGCAGAGGCAATAGTGCAAAGGATCTGAGCTTTTCAATAAGATATGTCCAGTCATTGTCCTTATGCTATACACCCCACAGATTGTAATTGTCTGCAATGATTTGAAAAACACAGCAATCTATATTTTCCTCAATTGATATGTTTGTTCGTATTAATTTACTTTTCACATAACTGCTTTCTTGAGATTAAAAGAGAGCTTATCAGCACAACTTATGTTTGTTCCCTGCATGCACATTCTCTTGTATAATCACTTAAATACGTTTGCTTTGGAAACTGTTGAAATGATTTTCTTTACCTCACCAGTAGGTGTCCCTGTAGTCTCTAAGATACCATATAATACAATTACATCATGTACAAGGTAACATCCTCAAATGCCTAAAAAAAAGGGTACAGCCCCTCGTTATTGGCACTGGATCGTAGTCATGTTTTGCCATGTAACACGGAGATACCTTCAGATCTATTTCTGAAACATATTATATAATATGAATGCATTTTGGCTTTCTGCCTGAATGCACAAAAACATTGCGGGACCAACGACTTTATAGATAGAATGGCAGGACTGGTACTGCCTGAGAGAAACAAAAGGGGGCCATTTACATCCTGGAAGGACAGTAGTGGTTGCGGGTCGAGAAATTCTCAATCTGCACCCGACCCTAACCCACCCGGCCCGACGTCACAAAAGGGGCAAGCCTGAATCTATAAATTTAGGGGCCGGAAGCCGGAAGTGCTCTGTCAACCCAGACCATAAAGATTTTATGCAGGAGCCGTTGGGCCAGTAAACCCGTGGGCCCTGTGGGTTTTGGGGCCGGCCCACACATGACTAAAGGGCAGTGGTCATGCAAATTTAGGCACAGTTGTTGCATGAAATATGTAAAGGTCCTTCCATAATAACCAGCTACTTGCCCTTCCACATAGTTGTGCTCAGCACTGCTGTATCTGTTCCGCCTCCTGTTGATGCAGGAAAAACCTGGAGCTCTGAAGGCGACAGTAGTTTAGATTGCATCAGTGCCCTATGTCAATTGATGTCACAAACTTGACAGTGACACTGGCACTCCTTTTACTGTATTTGCCTCAACTACATCAGGCACATTGCCACCTCACGACTACAATTACACAGGAATTATGAGTAAAAACATTTTTTGGAAAAAAACCATGGCAACTTGCACCCAAAATTGCACTTTGCACATGGGGGTTGTTATTGTAAATGACCCTAAAGACTGAAGCATTTCCTAATACAAATACTATGGGAAAATATTCTGTCCTGTATCACATTAAATTTCATACATGGCACTAGGCAGCTAATATGGAATAGTTGGTAAGCACTTTTAGGTATAAACCCTCATCAGAACGCTAAACTGAAAATTCAATAACAAGTTCAAAAGGAAGGACTTGTGGGAAATTATCACTGTTTCCATGGATACAGAACACAAGCTTTATTTTACCAAAATAATTGTTTGGTAAACGTTCTGCATGGACTGTTTTCATGGAAGGATCTATAAAATAGTAAAAATACTTTCAGCTGAGCATAATTACAGGCCATCTTGTCATCTGCCGAGTACATGGTATCTTTTAATGCAGAACCCTACTTCCAAGCTGTTACAAAGAAGAGATAATTAGAGGTATCTGTAATGCCATGCATCAGAGACTGAATGTTGCAGAGTTAATGTGCAAACTGCCTTTCAAGCATGCCTGCCCATGAAACAGATATTTCATTAAAAACATGTGTTGATGCCTTCACAATAGAAACAAATGAGCTGAATGTAGCTTATCCACTGACAGGTAATCATGTGACAGATATTATGTACATAGGTGAATATGCTGACCATGTAGCCATTGCCATTTCCTGTAATAGTATCATGTTTATTGTCTACATCAATTTTAAGTTTTACAAAACAATGTTAGACAGCAATATGGTCATTAAGGCTGACAAAAGACAGATTCATAAGGTAAATCTTTTGACCTGGGCAGCGTCAATGCCACCTGTCTTCGCTTAACCCTGTATATACCACACTACTTACAACAACAACACTTGGAAACTAGGATGGAGTTTAAAGGCCGCGGCTTTATTCATTACATCAATGTCAATAACATGTTTGTGCCACCGCCATGCTTGCCATCCAAATACGATGCATTTGGGCAGGCAAATAGGAATCGCCTCATTTAAAACCTTACGCAAAGGAATGAACAGTCACACATCCTTATTTAGATTAGCCTGGTGCACAATATTAGAGGTTCCGGCAACTTCACAAGCAATACTGGGAGAAAATATCGGCACACAAGGCATTCAAGTTTCGGGGCCACACCCCCTTTGTCAAGCACTCACTCAAAACCTTAACTCCTGGGACCCTTACCTGGAGAGGCACCACCACTCTCTACAGATAGGGGAATACTGCCCTATTACTACTCTGACAAGCATTCCAACACCTACCAAGCTGCCATGGCAGCATACTTACTAATGCCCAGCCATACCACAAGGGCGGGAGGGATGCTGCTCCCACCACTGATACCAGACTGAAGCAATTCCGGCTCACGCTGCTTCTCCCTGCAAGGTAAGCCCTTCCTTTTCTTTCCTAGCAACCTTAACCCTCTACTCCCTATAGCCTTCCTAACCAGGTCAAAGTTCCCTTCCTATTCCAAAACACTTTAGAAGTCGATTTGGAGCAAGGCAAATAAAACCAACAAAGCCAACTGCCAATTGAGCCAGTGGAAAAATCCTCCTTCTCTCAATTACTACTGATTAATACAATAATAATGATATATGTCATTTTCTTTTAGAGTGGACCTCAGCCAATAATCACTCATTACTAACTTTATTCGTAGGGAATCCTATAACCCTACAGTCTAGCTTGCTGATGTCAAAATGTCCTTCCTTCTAGGCTCACTCTTTGCCTTCTTGGCACATGCCTTGCCCCCAAGAAGAGTTTTCAAAAATCTACCATATATTTATGCAGATTTGTCTTAGCTAGAAATAATGATTTGCCAAAATGGCTGGAGTTAGAAATATGAAAAAATAAAGTTTAAAAATTATGTTTGCATGTCCCTAAATCTTGGGGGAAAAGTTCCTCTTTCATAAGGACAAATATTCCAACCAGACAATTTATGTAACACTATAGTGGCTCAAGAATAAACAATGTTTGCCATTCGAAACTTTAACTGACCGGCTGAGATGGGACAGTCAGGTTGGCAAAACAGTCAGGTTTAGTAACTTCAACTAACAATTACTTACAAACCTTTCAGCAAAAAATGATCAACATGACCTATTGGTAACTTCTAATGTACATTCACATTCTAAAAAAGTAGTTTTTTTAGTGTCAGTATCACTTTAATAAAGTGCTTTAATGACTTGACATTAGTAATGTAATAGCACACGCTAAGTATCCCCAGGAGCAGTAACCCATAGCAACCAATCAGCGGGTAGCATTTACTGGTCACCTGCTTAAAAGCAAACATTTTATTGGTTGCTATGGGTTACTGCTCCTGGGCAAATTTAGTGCCTTTTATTGCATTACCCCCAATGTGTCCTTTTTGTAAGTTTGACTACATTGAGAGGTTGATATCCATCCAATTCATTAATGCCCAATTAAAATATTGTGCAGGAAATATTGATACAGACAGTTCTTTTCTGCATGGGAATGAATCATGTCAGCTGCAAATAACTTGTTAAAGGCTTTTTTCATTATTTGCCTTTTTCTGCTGACTTATTCCAGCTTTCAAATTGGGGTCACTGACCTTACCTTAAAAATGCTTTGTATGGCTACAAATGTAGTGTTATAGCTACTTTTTATTACTCATCTTTCTATTCAGGTCCTCTCTTATTCATATTCCAGTCTCTTATTCAAATCAGTGCATGGTTGCTAGGGCCATTTGGACCCTAGCAACCATATTGCTGAAATTGTAAACTGGAGAGCTGCTGAATTAAAAGCTAAATAACTCAAAAACAACGCAAATAATAAATGAAAACCAATTGCAAATTGTCTCAGAATATCACTCTACATCAACACAAAAGTTAACAGTACACAACCCCTTCAAATGTGAAACTATTTGTATTAGGAATGCACCTTATGCCCGGCCAAACCGAATCCGAATTCTAATTTGCTCATGCAAATTAGGGTTGGGGAGGGAAATGGATTGACTTTTTTTCACAAAACAAGTAAGTAAAAAATGTTTTCCCCTTCCCACCTCTAATTTGCATATGCAAATTAGGATTTGGTTGGGTATTTGGCTGAATCTTTCGTGAAGGATTCGGAGGTTCGGCCGAATCCAAAATAGTGGATTTGCTGCATCCCTAATTTGTATGTATATATAGTCCCAATAAGTTCAGCACATATATACTGTATATATATATATATATATATATATTAATATATTTACTTGCAGTAAGTATTGTTTTTGTTCATAAATTTGCCCCATACTGCTGCTACGTTCAAAATCCTTTTTCCTGCAGTGGGTAATGTTCTTTTTATTTAAAATTGCTTATATGTGCTGAAACATTCAGGCAAATGAACCTAGTAAATTAAACTTAAGGTAAATAGAGCAAATAGAGCTAATGGCTTTCCTCAAAGGTTCCACAGGAAAAAAGTTCAGTAATTGCTTGGCTGCAGCATCTTTCAGAACTCCATTACCTCAGTGCCATTCACATTGTATTTATAAAGGGATCAAGGTTGCAGAAAGGAAATTGTTGACCATGAGTTAGTACCTAGTAAGAAATTGTACATGAATGGCATTAAAACAGCATACGGTAGAAAAGTGTCTATCTGTGATAGCAGAGATAAATCAGATTGAATGGAAGAACTTACAGCATGGATAAATAATAAACATGTAGAGTTTCTGGAAGTCTGAACACGGTGGTTTGGATATTTAAAAAGCCAGTAATTATCTACCCATTGGTTGAAATTAAGTATATATAATTACTTGACATGTGTTATGCTAATGCCCGAATAAGGAAAAAATAAATATGGAGGTTCTACAGCCCAATGAGATGTTTCGTAAAATGTATTGAATATAAGAAAATAAGGAACATATAGGGGCACATTAATCAAGGGTCGAATATCGAGGGTTTCAACCCTCGAATTTAAATCCTTCGAATTCGAATATCGAATTCGAAGGATTTAGCACAAATCCTTCGATCAATCGATCGAAGTAAAAATCAGATTGAAACGATTTTAAGCGATCGATCGAAGGATTTTTCTACGATCAAAAAAAGGTTAGAAAAGTGCTGGGGAAGGTCCCCATAGGCTAACATTGTACCTCGGTAGGTTTAAACTGCCGAAGTATGTAGTCAAAGTATTTTTTAAAGAGACAGTACTTCGACTATCGAATGGTCGAACAGTCGAAAGATTTTTAGTTCGAATCAAAGGTCATAGTAGCCTATTCGATGGTCGAGGTACCCAAAAAAATACTTCGAAATTCGAAGTTTTTTTCATTCGAATCTTTCACTCGAGCTTAGTAAATGTGCTCCCTAGAGATATGCCACATTTTTCTTTATTATTATATTGTACTGGATAAATGTTTTATTTACTGAAATGTAATTTGGTCAGAGAAATGTATGTACTGTATATACAGTATATTTCATTTTGCTTGTATTAACAAAATAAAACAAAATAAAGAATTAGAAAACAAAACAGCATACAGGAGTAGATCTAAGATAAATAAATGGCTACTAGCAGCTGGCACTATACAACATTGTCACAACACGACAATAGGTCATATCAGAATAACCAAATTAATTTCTTTGTGGGGGTATCATAGACAAGAAAATGATCAAATAATGGAATATGAAAGTGAATAGGAAAAAACAGGGCTACACAATGGGAAATACGATATTTATAACTGAAACTGACCAATGAACAAACCTTTTGAGTGTGTATGCTCTATAGAGCCATAGGCAACTTTTGGCAATCTAGTTCTTGCATCCCTGCAACTCCCAGCATCGCCCCTTCAGTTGCTGGGAATTATAGTCTTGAGACAGCTGGTTTATAAATATTACCTCACTATGCACTAAAAGCTTGTTTTCTTACTTGGAATTTTAGAAGTAATTCATCATAAGCAATACTTGCTTGATGACAAAAGGGTGTGACAAGGGATGGCGTTCCAATTGCCCTGGTTTTTCTAGAGAGGTTCACATAAGCAATATTTTATTTTGGTGAAGGTATAACCTGGCATCCCCATGGAAGCTGTGATGTCTAGTGCAGCTGTGGTGTCATTATCATGCACTGATGTTACTCTGAGTGCCCAGACAGTAGGTGCCCCTTAATTATTTCAAAATGATACCATGCTATAACCAATGAAGCCAGTTTGCAGTGCATTTCACCACCTCACTGCCCTCACTGTGAGGAAATACCTATGCCTCTTCAAATGAAAGTTATTTTCCTCTAGTCTGAATGGGTGGCCTCTGGTGTGGCGATGCACTTTATGGGATAAAAAAACATTTCCCTGCTATTTGTCTGTAATGTCCTCTAATTCACTTCTAAAGAGTAAATATGTCCCCTAGCAATAGTCTTTTTTTCAAGATAAAACAACTATGACAGTCTACCCTCATAATTTAAGTCTTCCGTCCCTCTAGCCAGTTTAGTTGCACATCTCTGCACTCTCTCCAGCTCATTTATATCCCTCTTAAGGACTGGAGCCCAAAACTGCACTGCATACTCCAGATGAGGCCTTACCAGGAACCTATAAAGAGGAAAAACTCTTTGCCATACCATTACACCCTACCATAGCTCACATTTATATTATTTCTACCAAAGTGCATAACCTTGAACTTATCAACATTGAACCTGATTTTCCAGTTTGCTGCCCAGGGCCACTAATCTTAATGTTTGGTGTAGGGATCAATCTTAATGTTCATTGTAGGGCTGGTAAGAGTTGGACAGACAAAGAAGAGATCCATAACAAAACTTGCTTTTACTTAGCAGAAAAAAACAAAGTACAGGAAGGGTTAACTGAAGGTAGGCACTTGTATATCCAAAGCACAGTACTGCAAGGGTTAAAGAACACAAAGACCAAGGAGTTCAAACAAGGTCAGACATGCAAGGGTCAAAGCAGGAACAAGTCAAGAGCACCTACCAAAGAGCTTTGGTATCAGCAGTTCTTAGAGGTTTCAATTTCACACCAAAAGGAATCCCTTATGTCTAGTGCACTAGTTCTCAGTGTGTTAGTGATGTCACCATGGAGTAGTGATGTCACAGCTGAGCCACAAATCGGTACCATGACAGGTAAATGTGATACCAATCAACATTATTTAATTCTAATCAGCATAAAGTATTGATGGCAATTTTGTTTTCTCAGAGGCTTCTCTAGTTCCTGCCCAATGATGTGATGAAACTTTATGCCTCCTCAAGTCACGACTGTTCAATAATAGAGAAGCCATTCTAGTCACTGCTCAAATCAGTAATTCTGGTGCAGATAAGAAGCAGACAAGCTGGTATAAGAGCCATATGTAGATATATTTTTGTCACTATATATAAGGAATTATGTAGCCCCTATTATAAAATGTAAGAAAATTATAATTCAGAAAGGAATTCCATGACCATATAAATGCATTACAGCTCATAGAACTCAGAAGTAACCTGTAATATCTTCATACAGTCAAACCCCAATTTTATGTTGCCCAGGGGACCAGAAAAAAACCTAAAATCTGGGAAATGTAACATAGGGGTATTTAGAATCTGTGTTTTCCTGTAAAAACTGTGTAGCTACAAAAAAAACATTAAAATGTAGGAAAATGTATCATGGGGGTACATAAAATTTATGTTTTTCTATGTTTTACACATTAGTTGTTATAAAACACAAGTAGCAGTGAATCCTGTGACAAATTACATTACTAATACAGTATATTAACTTTGCACGCTCTATTAAAATGCAGGGAGTAGGCGGTGGTGCCCAGAGCTGGTTCCCAGTGCTGTTCTGCTGAGTAAGAAGAACAGGATTTAATTCTTTAACCCTCACAGATTCTTAAAGCCAATACAAATCTGATTTTTTCTGTAAAAGTTAAGCTATTTCTGATAAATCCAACATGCTTTAACTTAATATAACCTGATTCAGATGAGAATTTTTCTGTTAATTTTTGGAATACATCATATTCAAGACCAGTTGCCATATGCCTTACTCATATAAAACATATCAATAGTACTGTTAAACAACAGACATGTCATTATTATGTATCTTAACCAGCTTGCTGTTCCACAAAGGCTGACATGCTGAAACAAGTGACTGTGTGAGTGCATGGTCAGGGGAGCGAATAAAGATCCGACATATTGGTGGCAGTTTCCTCTCAGTGATAAGCTATTAAAACAGGAGGAGATGGGAGCAGTGTCATTCTGGATAACGCATTATTAATAATGTGCCACTTAGGATCCAGAGCCTGAGCTGAATTATTGATTGTGATGAAATGTACTTCATATCTATGTGAAAAATGCAGAAATACATAAAATGTACATTTAGGAACAGCAGGCGAGAAAAAAACAACAGTAGACAACTTCCAGGCAGCCTGCCAAATGTTCTGCTCAGATGTTCTTTCTCTCGCTAGCACATACTGTTTATTCTGTGTTCAGAAGACAATTCTGAATTATTAGAACTACAGGAGTAGAACTGTATGTATGAGATGCACATTGTTAGGTACAACAGATATTATAGCAATACCAGAATCTACCAGCAATGTAGTTTTAGCAGTCTAATGATCCAATTAGAGTGTACAGGAAAACTCCATTCCATTTCTTTGTGTCCATTGCTTTCTACTTTATTTCTAAGCAAATCTGATACGTAGTCCCATCAGAGGACTTTGTAAAAGCTAAGACTTCTTAAACCTTAGCCTAACAAGTATCAGACCCTTTAGTGGGGGATTTAAGGTAAGCCTGTCTTTGGGGTTATAGATTAAACCTCAAATTTTTCTGGTTGGGCTTTTTGGGGCAAAAACAAATTTTTTGTGGAAAAGAGATTTATTATACCCGATGCTGCAAAAAGCCTGAATCCGAAAATTCACCATCTCACACCTGTCAAGGTCATGTATAAGTCAATAGGAGTTGTCCCTATCCCAATTTTAAAATATGATAGTTTGTGCTAGGTTTAGCCCGTAATCTGAAAAATTATCGATTTAGGAGAAAAGTCCGAAAACATTGCGCAATACGGGTTTTGGCTCGATATTATCGAGTTTTTTACTGATCCGTTAATTAAGCAAAATTGGGGGTGACGTTTGATTGAACTTTTTTTTATTGAAACAATGAGATAAAATCAATTTTTAATTAAATAACCCCCTTAGTGTATCTACTATTTCTTATAAAGAACAACTGTCTCCATCATACAAAGCCAAATCGAATACCATGTGCTTTTTGCTGACAGTGCTGCCGAGCTCCAATCCAATTCCATTACCTATTGATGATACAGATAAGGACAACATTTATTTTGTTTAACTTCTATATGATCTTTAATAACCTCCATCAAAGCATTACCTACTATTATACAGGTATTATTATACTGAATGCCTGGGGCCTGGGGTTTTCTGGATAAGGAGTCTTTCCATAATTTGGATCTCCATATCTTAAGTTTACTAAAAAATCATTTAAACATTAAATAAACCCAATAGGATTGTTTTGCCACCAATATGGATTTGTGCAGCTTAGTGAACCACTAAGTACAAGCTACTGTTGTATAACTATAGAGATGAAAGAAAATCGTTATAACGTTTTTGAATTACTTCATTAAAATTGAGTTTATGGGAGATTCGTTCGAATCCCACTAACTGCACGATAATTTCGAAGGATTGATCGGACTTCCCTAAAATCGGTCGTTCGGCAAGAAGAATCGTCGCGTCTATGGGGAGCTTTACCCATACATGAGAAATTCCTAGTGGTATCAAGCACCATATGTCTTTTGCAGTGCCATATATCTCCCACATAATAAATTGTGTGCATTATAAGAGTTCTGAAGGTTTGGATATAAGAATATTACAGATCCACATGGTGTCTGTAATGCTACACAGGGCTGATCTGAGCCTGCAGATAAATGCAGGCCTAGAATGAGCTCTTCCGGTAAAAAGTAAAGTAACTGCAGTGCAACCACAGGGGCATCCTTTATCTTTTATTTTATAGAACAAATGTTTGGTAACGCAGACACACTAAAGTTATAAGCAATCAGGGGACACAAAGCGATTTGTCCATGTAAATCACGAACATCTAAGCAGAATGTGCCATTCTTCAGATTCACTCTGCACAGCCGAAATGCATTTTGGTTTTGTTCATCAATCATATTACTTGTCTTTCATCTTTTTTACTCCTGTGTGTTTCCTTTGCGCAATATTACAGCTCCATCTGCCCCGGAGGCACATTAAATTTCATTCAGTATGTTTATTCTGAGGATTAATCATATATGACATGCATTTTCATCGCGCACACAATATACAACTGAATAGCAAATTACCCCAAGCTAAAGAGAACTAAATGTTTTTCTTATAGCTAATAAGGTACAGGCACAGTTAACATATTATTACAGATATGTTGTAAATACTAGAGCAAAGAGTATATTATTCTGTAAATCACAGGGGCAGCTCTGCTATAAGCATAATATCTAATATTTTATAGTAACCAAGGTAGAAGAATAAATAGAAGCAACATGGGCATTTTACTGTACTGGTTCTTGAGAAGAGTATCGATGGGAACTCATATAGTCTCTTTATCAGAAACAGAATGTTTAAGTGATTGTGTGGTAAAATACACTAAGGGGTTTATTTATTAAACCTTGTTTTTTTCTGGTCGAGTTTTTAAAAGGCAAAATTTTTTTTTAGACATTTAGGGGCAGATGTATTAAGGGTCGAATATCGCGGGTTAATTAACCCTCGATATTCGACTGGCAAATTAAAATCCTTCGACTTCGAATATTTATATATATATATATAAGGATTTTGCGCAATTCATTCGATCGAACGATCAAAGGAATAATCGTTCAATCGAACGATTAAATCCTTCGAATCGAATGATTTGAAGGATTTTAATCCATCGATCGAAGGATTATCCTTCAATCAGAAAAAACTTGGAAAGCCTATGGGGACCTTCCCCATACTCTAACTTTGACTTCGGTAGCTTTTTGGTGGCGAACTAGGGGGTCGAAGTTTTTTCTTAAAGAGACAGTACTTCGACTATCAAATGGTTGAATAGTCGAACGATTTTTAGTTCGAAGTCGAAGTCATAGTCGAAGGTCGAAGTAGCCAATTCGATGGTCGAAGTAGCCAAAAAAATACTTTGAAAATTCGAAGTATTTTTTATTCTATTCCTTCACTCAAACTTAGTGAATGGGCCCCTTATTATACCCCACAGCTGCTAAAAAAACAAAAAAATCTAGCAATTTTGGCATCAAACTCAAAAATAAATTGTAAGATTCAAATTATGACATGATTTTGTTCATACTTTTTCTGCATTGACTTTCTCTAGCTAATTTTTTGATAAAAGAGTTAAATTCATGGATGGGAGTTAGGTCGACTTTGTCTTTAAAAAAATTTGCTAAATTCGAATTTTAGTAAATAGCCCCTAAGATTTAATGTTGCACTGTGCACAAAAACTCAGCTACAGACATGCACCCCTTTAAAAAACCTTTAAAACAAGATTAAGTCTTACAGTATAGCGAATATATACACTCTGTGGGGGATACCTACAGCTCACGGATTAAGATTTGTATTTTTATTCTTGATTTTGGAAATTAGCAGCTAACTCACGAAAGACAGTCTCTATCCCAACAGCACACCTCCCTCCATTCCGCATGGTATTCATTTTAAATGGCTTGATTCTGAATACCATTTGCCATATACCCATGTACAGAGTATAAAAGAAAATGTGAATGGATCTGTTGCATAATAGGCATGTTGTGCCTTAGGGTGACATATTTGTTTAATTGCATTAGCTACAATGGATAAACACCCTTAGAGCACATAGTAGCATTGTGACAATAAATCTGTGTAATGCATGGTAGCAAGAGCTACACATTCAATGCTCAGTTGTTAGCACTGTTACAATTTCAGCAGATCTTATTGTATATATTTTCCACTTCACATAGGCCTTTTTTCTATTTGGATTCAGGACAGGGATTCATTTGACCTACATATATAGGGTTTATAGTGATGCGGTACAGGGTTTTGTCTATTTAATACAGAAAACAAGGGCACATGGGTGGCAGTTTCTTTGAACATTACAAATTCCTGAAAATCTAAAAAATCAAATATTTCAGATGTTGCTTTAAATGGATCCCTAAAAGTGATTGGGCGGCTTTGCATGCTGCACCAATAATAGTTCAGTCACATACTGTATTGGTTCCCTAGCAACTACTGTGAAGATCTTTTAAATCTACATAAGTAGGTCTATTTATAGGTGATTTTAATTCATTCGGAAAATTGTCCAAAATGGAATTGATTATATCCGAGTGCTGTTCTTTTCAATGTGCAAACCATGTTTATGCGAAAATGAAAACATAGAGGGGACCCATTATAATAAAAACTGCAACTCTTGACTGCATCTGTAGGCCGCATTTGAATGAATTAGCCAAACATGAAAACATACAGGTTTGTGAATTGAAAGCAACAGCAATGCTTTAAGGAACACTGATGTGCAAAATGAATGTAAAATAATTGTACAGAAATAAAAATAGAAGTTCTAATGCCTTGGTAATGCTCCCATGATATCTGTGTTTGGTAGGTGGTGGCTACAAAATGCAACCCGTTATCCAGAAAGCTCCGAATTATGGAAAGGCCATCTCAACTTGACTCCATTATAGTCAAATAATCCAAATTATAAAAAAATATTTTTTCCCCTCTGTACTGGTATGGTATCCGTTATTTGGAAACTCATTATCCAGAAAGCTCCGAAATACGGAATGGCCATCTCCCATAGATTTCCTTTTTCTCTGTAATAATAAAACAGTAGCTTGTACTTGATCCCAACCAAGATGCAATTAATCCTTAATGGAAGGTAACTCAGCCTATTGGGTTTATTTAATGTTTACATGATTTTCAATAGACTCAAGGCATTAATATCCAAATTACGGAAAGATCCATTATCTGGAAAACCTCAAGTCCTGAGAATTCTGGATAACAGGTCCCATACTTGTATTACATTTATTAGAGTCAGCATGGCTCAATAGCCACACAAATACACCCAATACACAGTGCCCAATCATCATCATTTTACATACCTCTACAAAGCAATTACAAATCCATTATCTGGAAACCAGTTATCCAGAAATCTCCAAACTACAGGAAGGCCATCTCCTATAGACTCCATTTTAAGCAAATAATTCTAACTTAGAAGTGATTTTCTCTGTAATAATAAAACAGTACCCTGTATGTGATCCAAACTAAGCTTTTTTTTTTTTTTTTGGTGATCCAAATTACAGAAAGCCCCCTTATCCAGAAAGCCCCAGAATCTCAGATAATAGAACTTATACATGTACTGGTAAAATGATGGCTGGAAATATAGCCAAACTGTTTCCAGTAACTTATTCTGTTGGGTGAATGTAATAAAAGTCACTGGGATATAATATGCACAGTACGAACAGTTTTCATTTGAGTATTTTTACATAGGGATTTGTGAACCTGTAGTGCCTCATCTTGTACATATAGTTTGCACCATGGCAGATTTTATATATACGATAACTTCTTGCTTATATAAAGTTATTTTTTGTTCACTAAAAATGTACAATTTTGAACAAAATGAAATCATTGTTTAATGAACTACATTGGAGAATGTGATTTTTTTATTCTTATTTATACATTTTATTCCAGCTGTGACTAGGGGTGCAGCTTGGCTGCTTTAGCAGTGGTCCACCAAGTATACATAATACGTATTGTTAATTAATAAAGAATGATAACAGAGATAGGAAAAGTGGCATTATTATAGGCATTATTATGCTTGTTTACTATAGAGGGGATGCCATTTCTTCTAAAAGAATTTCTCTTTAAAGATGCTGTTTTGTGCTAACAACTATTCAAGTAGAAATATAGATGGATATTAAATTGACTTTGCAACTACTCTTTTCACACATTGTTCTGTAAGATAACACTGTTACATTTGCCACTGATCAGCACATAGTCATTGACATCTGCTTAGAAATACTTTATTAAACGTGTAGAGTTTTGGGATATTATCTCTGCATAACCTACTGTAAATAACTATTTCATCAAAGAAGGTATATGAAAGGCTGCAAGAACATCCCAGGAGAAATATTTTATTGCTTAATTTGCAGAAGCAGAACAGCTATAAAGCCCATAGAGACTTTAAGAAGACACCTGAAAGTGTAACCATTCATAGGCCTCTGTGTCTGGAGAAATTCTGATTCTGAAGTTTGCTTTTTTCCTATTTCATTATTTTGATGAATTTGGCTTGCCTCCCTAATAATACTCTCATTTGTGTAGTATTCTGTCCCTAATATTTATTCATAGTATTTTCTACCTTGTTCTGTTTAGGGACATAATGAGGATGGAAAAGATCTTTTAGTTTCAGATCTAGAAGTTTTAGACCCTTTACCCCCTATATGCACTTACATATCCTTCTGTACATTTTTGTTTTTTGTGCCAATTTGTATTGATTTCTGCTATTTTAGTATCATAGTCTGTCTTGAAATTAAAAGGTAAAATATAAAGAAAACATTTATGTGGGTTTTAAAACAATATTCCTGCTCCAAATGCATTGACCAAGGTCCTGTTGTACCAGTTATGGTGCATTACTTTCCACTTTTGGGAAACCACAGTGCTGAACACCCTATGATAGATGAAGATTCTTAAAACGTATTTCTATGAGCAATATCAATATTTTCTTGCTATTCTTGCTGAATGTGAGATTAGCTGAAGCCAGAAAATATGTCATGTGGTAGGAGGGAAGTGAGGAAAGGTTCAGGAACTGGACAGTAAGGAAACACAACAGGATTTTGTTTTAAAACAAGATAGTTTCATGGCACCCAACATAGCAGAAGTCAGGTTTAGGCAAATTATTGGTGGCACTCATTCACTAGGAAGATTAGTGAAGATTAGGATCCTAAAATTAAATTAGGAGTAAAAATTTAAATTTGAAACATGTTGATGTCCTCAACCAGTTCAGTGTTTTTCAAATAGTCAGGCTCATGCAAATGCTTAGTTGCTCTTGGAAATATGGAAGGGTGATTAATATGACACCTTTTTCATATATTTCTAAACATCTAATGAGACAAGGGGGGGGGCTTAAATAATTATCAGACCACAAAGGGGAAGGGGCTTGAACCTAATAGGTTCCCCTACACTGAGATAAGAAGGCTTAGCCATTGTGAAGAACTGTAAAATGATGGCTGCCCCCTGGAGAAAGTATATTTAACGTGACTATATTCCTTGTTGGTTTGTCACATCTGAATGAATTTACCTGTTTGTTGAAGAAACAGCAGGAATTGTAAGAAACCAGTAATTGCTGTGGATACGCCTTCTGTTTCCATCAAGTCATAGGGAGCAAGTCAGATATTAATTATAGGCACCGAAGAGACTGTCAGATGGAATAAAAAGACTATCAAATGTTCTTTCAGGCAATAGTCTTAAAAGTTTTACACACAAAATCACTGACAACTTGTGTGGAACTTTTACTTCTATAATGTAATTAAAACTTCTCAGTTTAGCTTTTCCTCCTACACACAATGAAGCACAAAGAGGAAATTACAGCTTCCTATGTAAAACAGAACAGTTGTTGGCTTTTTATTTCAAGAAGGTTAAAAACATGGTTTGCAGCCCCTGCATTATTACTGGGTGACCCTGTAGATCATATATTAAATACAGATAGCCTGGGGAAAGTGGCCAGCAGCTGCATGTGAGAGGGCACAATTCCAAGAAGCTCTGCTCTCCAGGGCTAAACCACGTGGAGCAGATAAGAGGAGTCATTCTGACATCCCTTTGATTTCTTGCCAAAAGAGAACCTAATGGGGCATAAAAAACACAAAAGCAGACAGCAACATGCCTTAAAAATGTTGATAAGAGCCAAGAAAGAACCATACATATTTTTTGTATTTTAGGGAAAGCACAGGTCAGGTGTGCAAGGTGCAAAGTATGGAAAAGTGCATATAATGTCAGTTAGTTCACATTTTGGACTTTGTACCCTGCTCTACTCTTTGTAAATGGCCCCTAAGGGCTTGCCCACACCAGAAGATTCGGGGAGATTTTGTCGCCTGGCGACTAATCGCCTCGTCTTTTGACCGACTATCTTCCCGAACTGCCTCTGCGTTTTTCCCCATAGGTTACAATGCAAAGTCGCCTGCGCTAATGCACACGCGGCGATGCGTTTTCTATAGTCGCCCGAAGTTGCTTGTGTGGCCTTACCCTTATATCTCTGGCAGTAATTTTATAACTTATCCATGATGAAAGTGCCTATGGGGAGGTATCTACTAAAACTCTAATTTATCTAATTTTTTAATTAAAACAAGTCGACCTAACACCCATCCACGAATTCAACTCATTTTTCACAAAATCAGCCTGAAAAAGTAGGAACTGGAAATTTTTCAACAAAATCGTGCGACAATTCGAATCATACAAGTTTTTTGAGTTGGTTGCCGAAAACCAGACTTTTTTGCATTATCAGTCGAAAACCAGTGCAGATAACAACATCTTCACATTGTAAATGGTTTCAGCTGGAGTCATTTTGGATACGGATTTTTATCAGCTTTGGGGAATAATACATTTGAGTTTTTTCTCCTCTAAAAAATAGGGGTTTCCCTTTTAAAATCTCTACCAGAACAAATTGAGGATTTAATAATTAGGCCCCTATGGAAGCTGACATTGTCAGCACCCTAGAACTGATTGTCCAAAGAAGATCACAGTCATTGCATGCAAAATGCCATTTTGAGATACATTTGAGTTTTAGCAAATAACCCCCTTAATAAATAACTAATTTGTTGTGGTTTATAGTCATTTTTATAGTAATTAGTCTAGCACACAAATTTTAGAGCTAAATAAAATTGATTCGGGTAATCGAAAAACATACGAAAGTGAATGAATTGGCCCCTATGTGTAGACTGCCTTGTTTGTACAGGCTATGGTGCAGTTTCTTTGTTTTCAAATAAAATAAATACATGTTTACTGTGTGCCCAGATAAGCACATTTTCAGATTCTTGTGTGACTCATTACAAGCTCAGGATGCACACAAGATGATAAAACAAACCTTGTAAGATACACTTGTAGTTGAATCTCTATTTTAGTGTTATCATTTCAGTTGTAGTCAGCAGTTTCACAAATATGAAAAATGTGCTTGAAGGGTTTTTTTTTCTATTTGGAGTGCTGAAAACCTAACACAAGCTCTTTGGACATTATCAAATGAGCAAGCATTGCAAAATGTCCACATGTGGTGTCAGAATATATTTACTGAGTTCCATTGTGTGCACAGACATGCTACAGCTTAAATAGGAATTCTGCTGAGAGTTTACTAATGATAAAAACGAAGGAGTGCAAAGCAGTGCAACTGTATCCTCATAAAACTGGCCACATGCTCTCATAAAGTCACACTTATTCTCCATAGCTGTGCTAAGTGATGCTTCTTGTTAAACAATGATCACTAATTAATCTGATGCTGTCTCTTGAAGTTTATGAGCTTATAAGGAATATTCTGACAGGACTCCGTGTGTGATAATTGAACTATAATTTAAAACAGCAGTTCATAAAAGCTCAACTCTTGAAAGGAAGCTTATGAAACATTTATTTATATAATCATGGGAAAGAGCAATTTATATGTCATGTGCCTTATTTTTATACTAAATTTTAAAAATGCTACTACTTCAGCATCAGGTCAAGTTTTTTCTTCTGCCTGACTCTATTATGCCACCTTAAAAATACAATTCCACCATTCATTCTTTTCACACAACCTACTCACTAGACTTTTTTCCATAAAGCCCCCTTGCACTTAAAGGTGGCCATAGACGCAAAGATCCTCTCGTTTGGCGACATCGCTAAACGAGCCGATCTTTCCCGGAAATGCTACTAACAGGCATAGCTATATCGGGGGTAATCTGAACGTCCGGCCCTATGGCTATGACAAAATAAAACCTGTCCAATCGACCAAACGACCGATCTCCGCCGGACGAAAAATGTCGGGACTCTCCACACACGGTCCGAAAATCGTATGAATCCTCGATTCGTACGATAGGATCTTTGTGTCTATGGCCAGCTTTACTGACCTTGTTGACTCCAATGATGGTTAATTTGGTAAAGAGCCTATCTTATCTAATATATTTCCTTCTGCGTCTGTGCAGACAGACTCTTTTATCTTTCTTTCACTACATATTAAATCCTCATCAGCTACCATTTGTTTCAGTGTGCAGAATATTACAGAGCATGGCTAAAACAAGGGCATGCAACCTGAGATCCCGTGTTTTATACTATTATTCTGCTGTCTGTGAATTCTGAATCTCCTGAATCGTTTTATAGTCAAGTGTCATACAGAAAATGGGACACATTCAATTTGAGAAAAAAGACTTGAATTGTCAAGGCCACCGCTTTAGACTGGAGGAAAATAACTTTCATTGGAAGCAGTGAGGTCAGTGAGGTTGTGGAATGCACTGCCGGGTGATGTTGTGATGGCTGATTCTATTAATGCCTTTAAGAGTGGCTTGGATGATTTTACAGGCTATTGTGATACTAAAATCTATAGTTAGCGTATGAATATAGAAAGTTTATGTAAGTGCACAGGGGGTCAGTGTCAGTGTGTGTGTGTGTATGTATGGATGCTGTGTTTCATTTGGAGGGGTTGAACTTGATGAACTTGGGTCTTTTTTCAACCCAATTTAACAATCTAACTAAGTAACAACCCCATCGAAGTCTATGGGAAAATCTGGAATTGAATTAGGAGTTTAAGGTTTCTCACTGAATTAACTCTGGGCCAGTATTTATCACATTGCAAATACATTCACCAATCATTGTAAAATCCTTCACCAATTAAGTATTTCTGCATCCATGGGTAAAATTAAGCAAAACAATGTTTTGTGGTATACATGGCCTATGTTTATTCTACTCAACAAATAAATATTTGCAGAGTTAATTCAGTACTTTTTAAATACTTATGGATGTAATTTAAGTTGTTATTTTCTCTTGTGGGACTCAATGGAGTTTAACGAAATAAAGGCACACAAAAAACCCCAAGGCACAGATGTGAACTGGAACACCGATCCTAAGACTTATTGTTGTAACAGGACGATTACTTAAAGGAACAGTAACACCAAAAAATTTAAATGTTTTAAAGTAATGAAAATATCATGTAGTGTTGCCCTGCACTGGTAAAACTGATCTGTTTGCTTCAGAAACACTACTGTAGTTCATATAAACAAGCTGCTGAGTAGCAATGGCGGAAATTGAAAAACGGCTATATGGCACAGGTTAACTAAAGGATAACAGATAACACCATTAGACAGACAGAGCTTATCTGCTATCTGCTGTGTAACTTGAGCTTTTTCTCCTTTGAATGGCTGCCCCCATTGCTACACAGCAGCTTATTTATATAAACAATAGTAGTGTTTCTAAAGCAAACACAGCAGTTTTACCAGTGCAGGGCAACACTGCATTATATTTTCATTACTTTAAAACACTTTTATTTTTTGACGTTACTGTTCCTTTAAAGTTATTCTGACATATAAGCAAAAGCAGGATTTATTATTCCAGTGTACTCTTATTTTGCTCTATCAACAGACAATTCTTCAAATATTATGTCATTTTATAGAACTAAGTAGAACCTTTGGTGCAGATCGTTTTCCTGATATCCTGTATTCCAAAATACTTGAACACCAAGATAGGTCAAGCACATTTCATACCTTTTCATCAGAAGTTGAGAAGTTCTGGAACACAGTGTCTGAAGTACATTTAAACTTCCTTCACCCCTCAAAGAATTCTTGGGAAATGATCCAAGGTTTACCCACACATGGTTCAGAACTTGTATAACCAGACTATTGGAAGAATTTATTCTATTATGAATGCAAAGGGTATCCCTATATGTCATTATGTTTCCATTGTTTTTAATATTACCATTAAGTGCTATCTGCAGGCTTCTTAGTGGGATTGTCATGATTGTTGTAATCAAATCTATCCATCTTGTTTCTGTTTATCCTTCTTCACTTTTACCTTCAAGGTTTCCATGTTCAAGTATACTGACTATTTCAGTGAATTTGGTCTTCTCACAATGTCCAGATTCAGATACCTCCAAATGCAATTCCAGATTTTCCCAGATAGTGATAGACCACAAGTTAAGTTTTTCTTATTGAACTGATTTATTCCTAATGATAAACTAATATTGAACAGAATCGGGCCCAACATATTCCAAGTAATACAGCTTCAATAAGGTAATTTGTGCAACAGCAAGCTTGACTACAGCTTCATTTTCAAGCTTTCTGGACTATCCAGTTCTTTGTAGTTATTAACTGATCAGTACATTCCATGATATATTCCAGGTCCTTATCCCCATTCTACCAAGTGTCAATCTATGTCATATTTTTTGGCTACTAAATCCTTTGTTATTACTAATTGACTCCTTCTATTTCTCCATCTTGATCTTAATATGTTATTCATTTTTTTGTGTTACTTAGACCAATCCCTGTATTTCTTAATTTTGCTATCAAGGTGGAAGCTTGTGAATTGTTTCATGATCTTTTATTTTTAATATTTAATAATAATTGTCGCTGTATTTATATGAATGATGGTTTCTATGATCACAGGTCATGATCTGGAAATAATGCCATTGTTCAAAAAAAAAAAAAGAAAGTCTTGTTCAGTACTAAATAACTGCAGCGTTGTTTAAAGAGGCACCAACTTTTTATTATGGGTAATAATATATAACTGCTAATAACATCATTTTTTAGCAAAAAGAAACTGCAGTGTAATTATGGAAATTCTCCCTTGAGAACAGGGATATTAATCATGTTCATAAAGAAATTGCATCTTAATGCAACTCTAATATCTATATCTCTCGCCAGTGTGACTGGCCCCTAGGGAATAATTAATCCTAATTTTAGTTTAGTTTAGATTTTATTTGCAGAAAACTGTGAAAAAATCTCTTAAATGCACATTTAATAGGACAAAAATTCAGGTAAATACCCTATGTGCATTGAAATATGCGTTTCATATATGTTTCCTTATTTATACAAACGCTACTCCTACTAATCATAAATATTTAAGGGCAAATTTATAAGCACTGGAGAATTCTTCCACATCTTTTTTTTGGGAGCATCTGCGTAAAGTTTCTTGCATGTTTTCATTACGGGGTATACATTGTGGGCCAAACAAGTCGGCATTTAAAAGACAGAATTAGAGAACACATTCTTAACATTAACAATAAGGAATCACGAACACCAGTGGCTAGACACTTTGATGAATGTAATAATAGGACATCCTCCTTTTTGAGAGTTACTGGTATAGACAGAGTAGTCCCAAATATAAAGGTGGGAATATCTATTCACAGTTATTAAAAATTGATCTTTCACTTAGGTGCAAGGCAGCCCCTTGATTTAAATAGTTGATTTTGATGTTTCCTGCTATGTATAATAGTCATTCCTCTTTTCCCTTTTTTCTTTTTCCCCTTTATTCATTTACTTTGTACTTTACATATTATAATTAATATTCTGTATTCTGTAATTAAGATAATCCATGTAGTGTTCTGGCCTGGGAGGTGTGTCCATTCCATTGGATCTTAAAGGAGAAGGAAAGCTACGGAGGTATTTTATTGCCAATAGATTAGCTGCAATAGTGCAAGCTAGAATGCTATATTTATTCTGTAGAATGTATTACCATACATGAGTAAAAAGCTCTAGAAACTCTCTGTTTGTTTAGGATAGGAGCTGCAGTATTAATGTGGTGTGACATCACTTCCTGCCTGAGTCTCTCCCTGCTCTGTGCTCAGATTACAGTAGAGAAGGGAGGGGGGGAGAGGAGCAAACTGAGCATGCTCTTGCCCAGGGCAATGAGGTTTAAGCTGAAGGCAGGAAGTCTGATACAGAAGTCCATGTGTACACAATAGAAGGAAAGAAATGCAGTGTTTCGTTTGACAGGGGACTCAGAGCAGCACTACTTTGGGGTTTTACTGGTATATTTAGAGGGACCTTTCTGATAAGGCTGACTTAGTTTTAACCTTTCCTTCTCCTTTAAGGCTTGTATGTTTTCCTTGAGTGACACATCGGGTAGCACCGCCCACTTGTTTCCCATTTTCCATTTCTCTTTTAAATACTGTGCATGCATTGTTTAATATTCAGCCTATGAGTAAGTGTCCTTGGTAGACACGAAACGTGTCAGGCCTAGTTCTTAATTTAAGACTTTTCATTATAGTACCCATTGTCTTTTATTACACTAGGGGATATGTGGGGGCATTGTGAGTTTGTACCCTGCATAAATCCTCTTTATAGCCTAAGGCAGGGGTCCCCAACCTTTTTTTACTTGTGAGCCACATTTGAATGTAAAAAAGAGTTGGAGAGCAACACAAGCATGAAAAATTCCATGGGGATGTCAATTAAGGGTTGTTGTTGGCTGTTTGGTAGTCCCTTCATGGACTGGTAGCCTACAGGAGGCTCTATTTGGCAGAACACCTGGTTTCTATGCAACCAAAACTTGCCTTGAAGCTGGGAATTCAAAAATAAGCACCTGCTTTGAGGCCACTGGGAGCAACATCCAAGGGGTCGGTGAGCAACATGTTGCTCGCGAGCTACTGGTTGGGGACCACTGGCCTAAGGCTTTGTTTTCCAGACCTTAGGGGGGCCCAGAGCAGTAGTTGGTTGAGGTTCAATGTAAAAATGCTGTATAGAGAATGTTTGGGCGCAAGGTGTTTTTGTTTTATTATACATCGCTGAATGCATAGCTTAAAGAGCAGTTAGATTTGGGGTGAACATTTATCTGGTGCCCTAGATATTCCTGGAACTGGAACACAATTACCAATTTAGCAAATATCTGTAATCGTCTCCTGTGCAAAGGGGGAAGTGATCAACTGCCATAATGTTCCAATGTGCCTTTAACACAAACACCTTCTGTATTATACTTTATAGTTTCTCTTTAAAGGAGGAACTGTCACCCTAAGACATAATTCCAAAATAAACTTTACTTACACTACAAAACCATATTGTGGACACTGTTATTAAAGGAACAGTAACATCAAAAAAATAAAAGTGTTTTAAAGTAATAGAAATAGTATGCAGTGTTGCTTCAGAACACACTACACTACTATTGTTTATATAACTAAGCTGCTGTGTAGCAATGGGGGCAGCCATTTAAAGGAGAAAAGGCTCAGGTTACACAGCAGATAGCAGATAAGCTCTGTAGAACATAAAGGTGTTATTTGTTATCCACTATTTAACCTGTGCCATATAGCTTTTTTCAATTTCCACCATTGCTACACAGCAGCTTGTTTATATGAACTATAGTAGTATTTCTGAAGCAAACATCAGTTTTACCAGTGCAGGGCAACTTTCATTTGTTACTGTTCCTTTAAGGCAGCCAAAATAATCCCAAAATCTTATATATGTGCTAAAAATGGAGGACCTGATGCCAATGCTTGTGCACAGGTTACACAATTATGGACAGTGCAGAAGGTGGTGGCATGTGAGGAGGGCAGTGACATCTTGGAAGTGCAGAAATGAAAGTGAAAGTGATTGCTGTGCCTGAGGCATAGAGGCAGGGAAGGCAATATATGATTGACAGATGAATACATTTATAACAGGTATGGATGTTTCAATAAAATAAAAAAAAAATTGGTTTAATTTAAAAATGACTTTTATTATACAGCTTTTAATTTCAGGGTGACAGGTCCCCTTTAATGATATTATTCTTTCTGAGTTTGAAAATTCATGTCCTTGTAACAGCCCTGGGATTCGCTGTCAAGCTTAGAATTCCCATGAATGCATATTAAAATGATTCAGTTGTATTTTAATTACAGCATAATTAGTTCTGTAGAGTTTGCAGGGAAGCTTTGGGTCTTCAGCAATGTACAGGCACAACATCAAGCTCACGCATCATGGGCTATAGAAGGCTTTAACAAGGGAACATATCACTGTTTATTGATATTTGTTAGCATTTCTGTACCAGTGACAGAAGAAAAACAATTGTTCAAGGAATGATAGGCGTAACCAAAACAGCTGCTCTGTAAATTCTTGATAAATGACTCCTATCTTTAATAGAGTATCCCTCAATGCTGATTTGTAGGCTGATATATAAGCTAGCTCTCTGAGACAATTGCAGTCATTGTAAAATAAATATAGCTTACAAATCCTTGGAAATTATCTTTCATCCTGCAAATCACTGTTCTTTGGCAAGTGTCAATTGTACAGGTATTGGATCCGTTATCCGGAAACCCATTATCCAAATTACGAAAAGGTCGTCTCCCATAGTCTACGTTTTATCCAAATAATCCACATTTTTAAAAATTAATTTTTTCTCTGTAATAATAAAACAGTACCTTGTACTTGATCCAAACTAAGATATAATTAATCCTTATTGGAAGCAAACCCAGCCTATTGGGTTTATGTAATGTTTACATTATTTTCTACTAGACTAAAGCCAAAATTACAGATCCTTAAGATCCAAATTACAGAAAAATCCATCATCTGGAAAACCCCAGGTCCAGAGCATTCTGGATAACAGGTCTCGTATCTGTATACACCAAATGAGATTAATTTTAACTGTCCCCCTCCATGGCGAGGGCTAAAAGAATTAGGATTACTTTGCTGCCAAATTTGTTGCAGTTGAAGGGGTTTGTACTGCACATGCAGCAATATATCAATTACAGTAATAAGATCCAGTTACCTTCTGTAGGCAAAGTGCTGATCCAGTGTACTGCGCACAAGTACAGATCTTAAAATAAGTATGAAAAATGTGTAAACATTTACTTTCTAGTTCAGCAGCTCTGCAGTCGTGTCACACTACCAGTAATCATTAATATAAAATGTCACTGCTTCTTTCAGCATTTATTTAAAGCAGTACCTTCCAATTCGGGCTGATTATCCACTAAACTATCTGCTTCAGACTTGCCAATTAATCATTTAGCATTTTCACAAAATTAGAATATGTGATAATAAAGGTATGGCACCTGTTATCCAGAATGCTCGGGACCTGGGGTTTTCATGATAAAGGATCTTTATTTAATTTGGATCTTCATACCTTAAGTCTACTAGAAAATCATGTAAACATTAATAGGGGCAGATTTATCAAAGGTCAAGGTGAATTTTCAAATGAAAAAAAAAACGAATTTCAAGGTATTTTTTGAGTACTTTGACTAGGGAATAGTCTAAATTCGATTCGAATTTGGAAAAAAATTGAAAATTCGAATATCGCAATTTATCATTTACTGTCTCTTTAAAACTTCGACCATTCGCCATCTAAAACCGGCCGAATTGTTGTTTAACCTCCTAGAATCTATTTGGAGTCAATTGGTGGACTTTTTGGGAAAAACTTCAAATCAAATTCAAGCGAATGCGCTATTACTTCGATTCATACGATTCGGATTTGGCCGAATACGGACCTATTCGAAAACGGATCCATTCGACCAAAAATACTTTGACTTAATTTCGGTTGTTCTTTTTGATTTCGAATTTCAAAGTTTTTTCAATTCGAAATTCGACCCTTGATAAATCTGCCCCTAAATAAACCCAATAGGCTGGATTTGAATTACTTTGACTTCGAATATGGAAGTCAAAGTTTTTGTTGCATAGAATTTGGCCATTTGCTGTCGAATTAAAATCGATTAGAAGAATTTCATCGATCAATCGAAGATTTTTTCTTTGACTTCAAAGAACTTAGAAAACTGCTCTAGATGGTCCCCATAGGCTAACATAGCACTTCGGCAGGTTTAATTTGGCGAAGAATTACTTCGATCAAATGGTCGAATATTCAAACTATTTTACTTCTAATCGAATTCGAAGTCGTAGTATTCTATTTGATGGTCGAAGTATCCAAAAAATGACTTCGAATTTAGAATTTTTTTACTTCAAAAATTCCCTCGAATTCACTTTGACCCTTGATAAATCTGCCCCCTAATGTTATTAAAAATGTTAATGTTGCCATTGATATCATTACTCTTATCAGTTGTACTCTTTTCATTATCTATGAATAAAAAAAGTTAAAAAAAATGAAATTGCTCAGCAGTGTGTTGTTTAGGCTTTAATGAGTTGTTTTACACCCAATACAAAGTGTTATAGAAGCACTGATATACAGGGAGATATTTTTAGCTAATAAGGATTTACCTCTTATAGCACCAGGCTAGTGGTAAACAACAGGTTTAGTCTAACAGTAGGATGAAGAATGATAAAGTGTGATGGTCATCCTTAAACTCATTTAATTGCAGAACACTATGAAAAAGAGCATTCCTAAAGTTAATCTAGCTCTACAGCCTGGGACAGGAATAAACTTTTGTTCATTTGATATGTATATTCATACTTAACACAGTTATACCAACTCAGCAGTGTCAGCATCTTAAGTAGGACAAGTCGTGCTCATGTGCTGTTAGCTAAAAAGTTCAGAAATATCATAACTTCTATCACACAAATCTAAAGGTGTAGTTATTTATTTAATTAATACAAGTGAAAGAGAGTAAGAGAATAAAGGTAAAAAACTATATATATATATATATTATCATTTTCAAAGAAACGCAATGCTCTTCTGCATAGAAAATGTAATTGTAACCACCTCTTCAATAAATATTATATATATTTATCATTTTTATCCATTTTTGATATCTCCAATCATTCTTGGTTCTATCTATTGAAACAATATAAAAGCAATCAATTATCCCCCATTTCTGTTAAGACGCTGGTTTCTATTTCTGTCTCATAAGTCATAACGTCATAATGAACAAAGCAAAAAATCAGTCAAACAGACAGTGCTTTAAACAGGAACTTCCTTTAAAAATAACTTTAGAACCATCAACCATTCTACGAATTACATTTTCTTTCATTTTTTTTTTTAAAACAAAGTTTTGTGTGTTCATCACCTTTAAAGCAGATGTACAATATTTCCCCCTCTTTCAACATGAGTTTAATAAAAAGGGCATATATAATCCCGTTATATAGTGGACTTCCACTAACAAAATGGTCACAACAAAGGATAAATGTCAGGCGCTTGTATAGTAGCAATCTAATTATCTACCTCGCAAGGACCAAACATAGAGGAGATTCTGTTTCTCTGTTTGCCCTGTTTAATTATGTTCTGAGATTTAGCTACAAACCTCTTCCATTTCTATCCACAATTCCCCCTCCATACATCGTGCCTTGTGGTAGAAGGTTCCTTGGCAGAGCATCTGCCTTTTACCAAGAATATCTTTTAAGAATTCCATTCTATTTGTTGACTGCAAAGATAACTAGGCTAGGATCTCTATTATCCTTGTTTTATGTTAAGAGGAAAATACTTGTAAATTTGCACTCAGGTAAAAAAATGTGATACCTTATATAGTATAAGCTAAATATATAGTAAATAAAGTGCCCCCTATTGTAATATATAAGGATATTATAAGTTACCGTGGAGTTCCATAACCATTTTTATACAGGTCATGGAACTCCAAGGTAACTTCTAATATCCTCATATTTTCCAACATGGGGTACTTTATTTATTATAATACACAAGTTTAGTGATTCATGTGACAAAAATGACATCAATAAGCTTCATTGCTTCAATGATTTTAAATTATAGGATATTCATGGCTTTTGTCTTTTATATAGGAACATTTCAAATTCTTTCTGGACTCGCAGGCCTCTTCTTCATTTTACAAAATTAAATTGAAAATACTCAGGCATATATATAAGATTAAAGAGGTAATACATTTAAAACCAATTGTACTGATCATGATTATGATGATTATGATGAATTGCGCCCTTTTTTAACCTTGTGTGAAGACTCATCCTGGTGGTCTAGTGGGCCTGCGGGGAAACCCGCCTTGCTGATCCTTCTTTCTTGGCTGCCGGGTTCTCTATGGTGTGTGGCGCGCATCTCCTAGGTTTATGCACAAACTACGCCAGAATGGCGCGAAATTCAAACTATTTAAAGGGGCTCTGTATTCTAACTTGTTGCCCGTTGTTAGGTTCATGTTTGAAGAGAGTTCCTGGGTGCTATTCTTGTTGTTGCTGATATCGGATTCCTGTTTTGACCCCTGCCTGTTTTGACTACTCCAACTTCTGTGATTTTGACCCCTGCCTGGTAACCGACTAATCTACACTCTGTAATCCCACCCTTGCCTGTTTGACCACTCTTGATTGATCTCCTGGTTTTGACCCTTGCCTGTCTGACTTCGCTTGTATTCTGCACGACCGACCCGGCCTGTTTGACTATTCTTTCGTCTGTTCCTTGAACTGTGAGCTTCTGCCCAAAGACTTTGTTTAACTATCGTGCCGCTCTGCTCGTCCAGAACCCTCGCTTGGCTCCTCTCTTTATAAGACCTGGCGGCATCCAATTACCCGAAGGCTCCTCCCGAGATGAAAGACGGCTGTTAAAGGCAGAAGTAAGAGCCGAGACCAGGGAGCCTAGCATTGGTCTTAGCATCTGGGTGCCGATCATGACATCTTGATTTTATGTCCTAAGATATAAGATCAAGGTCTATTTACATTCCTGTTTTCACACTTTACATTTTCAGGTCTGTTGTTCTCTCTGTGATTTAAAATGTCCTTTAAGCTCTAAGTTCTTACCTATTCTTATTTTTTCAAGATTTGGATCTTATGTTATTACAATAAGTATACATGGGTGTTGAAACAAAGTTGTACCAAATCAATAGATAAACTCCGCTACTTCATCACCTAGGGACTAAACCTCTCTGCAGGCAGTTATTTGGATAATATCAGTTTCAGATGGAGACATAGCACCATTTCATTAGCAATTTGTTTGGCCAGGAAGAATAGTTAAATGGCCTATTCCTGCTAAACGGTCTTCTAGTCAGACAGGATAGTTTTAACGATACTTGCATTTTTTCCGAAGAAAATGTATTCCTTTATAAATGAATCACAGGGGGAAAAATCGAGCACAGGATGTGTAATGTCATGGTTCAACACTTTCCTACTGCACAGGCAGCAATATATTCATTACGGTAATAATATCTGACTGCCTTCAATTTCGTAGGTAAGCTGCTGACCCTGGAAATGTGCTTGAAATGCTGAAGTACAAGGCAAAACTATTTTCAGTTCCGGAGAGCCACTGTGAAATATGTGTAAGGCAATTTAGCATTTGTTCATCCTAGTACTGTACCTTTCTAGCAAATAACAGTTGGTGCATTTGTTAATAAAGATATAGCTGCAGTTTTATAGCTTATGGCACTATGGCTGCAGTTATGAGCAATAAACCAGGATGACTGAGACAAATTCCAAAGAGATGTAGGGTGTATACATAAGAAAGTTGCATTTTAAACTGTGTGTATGTTTAGAAAAAAACTTTTTCTTGCACTTGTTTTAAGGAGAGTCTATTCCTCTTGTGTGTATGTGACTATGTCTTGTTTCTTCTGGCTAGAAAAGAAAGTCTGAATCTTAAGGGGCCAATTGCAACCTCTGAGGCAGTCTGCAAAGTGCAAGAAAAGTGCACAATACACACTGTCTTTGCCTTTGCACATAGACATTATCCGTCTTTCTCCCTACCTAGGGTTGCTACCTGTCTGGTTCTGACCCGGTTTGCAGAAGGGCTGCCCATGTCAAAGCTGCAGCGCTGCTTGACCAGTTTTACAAATTATGAGAACCGACAGGATTCTCCTAGACTGACACAGCAATTGGCCAATCGACATTTGCCCCCACTAGGGTTGCCAACTGGCCATATCTTACCGGCCTGGCGGGTAAAAATGATGATTGATCGCAATGTTATTAATAGGGAAAAAAAGATAAATATATAGGAAGGTCAGGGTTTTTTTGGAAAAGGTGGCAACCCTAGCCAGCAGTGTTCCGCCCCTGCCTGGATCGCATGGCTCAGAGGTTGGCAACCCTACCTGTCACCAGTTCTTCTGGACCCACTGACCCAAGCCCACTCCGCATTCTTTGGGCACTCCACCCACCACAGGGTAGAGTCCTGCAGCGGGTCGGGTACCCGCAGGTTACCCGCAAAAAAAGCTGGTACCCTGCAGAATGAGGGTAGGCTTTTCAGGTGTGGGTATAGATGCAGGTCTGCAGGGTCACAGACCCGCATCTATACCCGCACAGGGTTGTGGGTCTGTTCCTGCTGCAGCTCTCTCCCTGCAGCTTTCCCTCCACTCATCTCCCCCTCTCATCTGACGCCGTGCTTCTGTCCCTCTCAACTATAGGGCACATTTTACTTCCTGTTTGATGGTGCTCGGTAGGTTGCAGGTCGGGTTGCGGATAAGGCAGTTGCGGGTCTGGTAGCTGTTCAAAGTGGGTAAATATGCGGGTCATGGTTTGGGTTGTGGGCTGCGAGTTGCTGGTTCGGGTCCAGGCCTTAGAAATTGGTTCCGCGCAGGACTCTACCAGAGGGTGATGAAAAGAGAAGAGGTAAAAGGTACAATATGCACGGGGAGAAGGTGATGGATGCAGGTTGGAGACTGACAGCAGGTATGAGGAATGTAGGGAAGAGTGTTGAGGGGCCCCTAAAGTGGCTACAAGCCAAAACGTCGGGGTGATTCTCATTTTCAGGCAGGGGTATCCACTTCTTGTAGAGCTTTTCCCTTTGTTTACGACTTGGTGGTATGTACTTTGATGCTATTATTGATTAGACTCTTTTTTTCTTGATATACATGTATTTTATGTAAAACTTTTCTGCACAAGGGAAAGATCAAGGGTTGAATTGAAAGTTCGAATTTTTTAATTCAAATTTCGAGTTTATTTTAGTGTAATTCGACTAGTCCAAGTTTGATTTGAATTTTACATTTTGAAATTTATCATGTATTGTCTCTTTAAGAATTCTAATTCAACTATTCGCCATCTAAAATCAACCAAATTGGTGTTTTAGCCTATGGGGGACCTCCTACAACCAATTCGGAGCCATTTGGTGGACATTTGAAAAACGAATTGTTTTTTGGAAAAAACTCAAATCGCATTTGATTCGAGTTTGCAGTTCAATCCTATTCATCTAAATATAAAAAAAATAGATTTTTTTTAAAATAAATTTCAGTCGGTTTTTTTCTCCAAATTTTGCGTTTATGCTTAATGATAAATATGCCTCTAAGGGGCCGATTTATCAAGAGTCGAAGTGAATTTTCAAAGTAAAAAACTTTGAAATTCAAAGTAATTTTTGGGTACTTCGACCATCGAATAGGCCAAATTCAAATTGAAAAACCTTTGAATATTCGACCGCTCGAAAATCAAAGTACTGTCTCTTTAAAAAAATTCAACTTCGACACCTTAAACCTGCTGAATTGCTGTTTAGCCTATGGGTGGACCTCCTAGAACCTATCTGAGGCTTTTTTGAGAAGTCAAAGTTTTTTTTTTTTAAATCCTTCGAATCATTCAATTCGAAGGATTAAGTCGTTCAATCGTACGATTTTATTTCGATCGAATACGGCCGTTTTTGCTCGAAAAAATACTTTGACTATCGAAGTACTCAAATTCGATGGTCGAATTTCGAAGTTTTTTTGCTTCGAAATTCTATCCTTCATAAATATGCCCCTAAGTGTGCAAGCCCTTAATACTAAATAGCTTCTGAGGTGGCAGCCCAGCCCACTCAAAAAAAGAGTTAACAGGGATTGGCAGAGAAATATAGTCTGGGAAGTTTATGAAGTTGTAGAAGAGACATTTTTAAATACATATACAAATGCATGTCAGAAAATAATGTCACCCTTGAAATAATCATGTGAAACTATATAACTTGAAAAACCACTGTAAAATAAGGCATCTTTCCCTAGGTACCATTTAACTGCAATATGGGCCAATTACAAGTGAAAGTTTAAACACATTGGTCAAAAAACAACACGCAATTATCCTTATAAATAATCCACACATTGCCAGTCTGGGCCTGGCTCTATTTCATATAATGTCTACTTTTAGAATGGCAAGTCTCTGCTCCTTTACCTACTTCTGCATGTTGTTGAGATCTAATGGAATGGGCAGAGGGTGAAAAAAGGAGAGGAACTTGCATTCCATGTCCAGATTCCTTTGTCTAGATGCAACAGCTGAAAACTGTTGGGCTTCTAAAGACTCTTAAGAAGCGATTATATTAAATTTTATTGGTTACCCAATGAGCCTTCAGCTACACAATTAACAGACAAATGCATAAAAGTCTGCAGCAAGCCACATTGTACACACATACTATAAGTTTAAGCTCGGTGACTAACAACTGAAGCTATTTATATTACTATTTAGGTCGGAGATTCTTTCTTAAGGGCTTGGTGTATTTAAGGCTTAAAGTGGGTGTCTCTGTGTATATATATCTTATTGCACAGATTCATATGACAGTGATAGGATCCAGAAATCTTTAGAGTTTAATCCCTGAGGACTAAAGTGTTATAAAGCATATTTGTTATCTGCGCCTCTTCTCTCAGGTGTGCAACAGCTATGGTGAACTGCTGCACACAGTATTGTTTACTGTTTAAATACCCCATCTATTGTGTCACTTAGAAAGCAGCAATTCGAGGTTATAGCCTTTTAGCACTAGCATGTGTAAAAATTACATCCACAAAAATGGAAGTGTAAGGGCTTTTCTCACAAGAACAGCATGATAATAATCCTGCACACCCTTGTTGCCATTTTTCATTACTCACAACTAAAGAAATTCTGCAGATTCTGTAATACGCTCCTCATGGGAAAAATGTAGTTGAAGCTACCACCACTTGCAAGTACCATTGTGTGACTTAAATGCTGTGTTTTCATGGCCAAATTGGACCACATCATCATAATGGACTCTGGGGTCGTCTCCTTGGCTGTGGTTGTAGAACAGGCATTCAGGTACACTTATCCTTAACTGTATTGGACTACCAAGGTGCTACCCCATTTATTTAAGCATAACATTGCAGGTTGTTGTTTTACCTCCATTGGGTCAGATCCAAATGGTTGCCTATCCATATTTAATAAAATACACACAGACATTTCTACACCCTACGCATAAACATTTCTAAAGCATTCTGTATTTTCATTCAAGAGCTGACATGTGATGAGGGAAATACTTAGACATGTAAATGCTTGTAAATATGGATTCAGCCTAGATTCTGCCTTTTTCAAAATCCAAGTGCCCGACCGAACTGAACCCGAAACAAGAAAGCCAAAACTGTTTTAAATTCTCATTTCCGTAATTTACATCTGCAAATTAGGGTTTGCTTAAGATTCTAATTGGGATTGATCCAGGATTTGGATAAATCTAAAATAGTGGATTCGGTGCATACCTAATATAATTGCTTCTTCCAGTAATCATGATTTTAACTAAAAGTATCAAAGCCTTTATGCTATAGCTCCCTGTGGCTGTCTTATTCAATTTGGGTTGAAGAGCAACATTGTGTAGGAGTTTAAGCCGCTTTCACTGGAAACTTTAGGTGCAAGTGTTTATGCCAATTTGGGCCAAACCAATACAATCTGAGAGCATCAGCTGATGTTCATGTCCTGTGGATTCAGAGGCTCAGTAAGGCCATTGTCCCATGGAACATACTGAAATACACCATATGGAAACTACTGCTCCAAACACTTGTGGATGCAAATCCCCAACACCCCCAATCACCGGTGTGACTTTGTCTTTGGTCCATATGTAGAGAAAAAAAAGTGAACTAGCCTGTTCATTGCTTAACCAGATTTCATGCTATTTAATGAGATGAGAACAATTTGTTTATTTAAATTTTAAAGGGGGGGTTCGTCTTTATGTATACCTTTGCTATGTTATAGTATAACTAATTCTAAGCAACTTTTCAACTGGTCTTCATTATTTTTTTTAAATATTTGCCTTCTTCTTCTTCTGGCTCTTTCCAGCTTTCAAAAGGGGGTCACTGACTCCATCTAAAAACTCTCTAGCTCTGTAAGGCTACAAATATATTGTTATACTTTTTATTACTCATATTTCTATTCGGGCCTCTCCTATTCATATTCTAGTCCCTTATTCAAATCAATGCATGTTTTCTAGGGTAATTTCAACCCTAACAACTAGACTGCTGTCATTGCAAACTGGAGCATAAAGCACCAATAATTAAAAACAAAAAACAATTGCAAATTGTCTTAGAATATCACTTCCTACAATATATTAAAAGTTAACTCAAAGGAGAACTCCTTTAGGTGTTAAATTAAGTGATAGTACTTAGTACAGCAAAGGCAAAGCATACAAATGTTTTTTTGTGCAGGATATGCACCGGTGGGTATATTGCAGGGACCTAAACAGTGAATAGAAAGCCAAATTATTGTAGTGTTAATATTTAAAGCTTTAAATTGCCGAGCAAATCATTCTGCGTAATTGTGTTGTATCAGCAAGCTTGTCTCTGTATTATTTCCATAATTTGGTTCTGGCTTTCCATTACTGACTCATTAATACTGTTGATGTGAAAGACTTTTGATTATACCCAGACATTTTCTAGCGGAAGAAAGAAACAGCAGCTGCTTTGGTTAAAGATAAGTAACCATCTTTGTGCGAGGACTGACCTGGCTGGTTTGCAGGCTCATTCAGCAGAAGTATTAGTATAAAATGAATCACAATTTCCAGACACACTTCTTTTTTTATTCAGGCTCTCCCTACAGTCATTATGCTATAGACATCAGTTTGCTGTTCATTGTATCATATGTTACAATAAACTGGTGCCGAGTTAATACCGATACTGTCTCCAGACAAAACTCTATGAGCCGAGGGATCGTGTCTTATTTTCAGTCTAAATTAACGAGCAATCCATTTAATTTGACACAATTATACACAGGAATGTCAAAGTCACAGACCTTCTGGTTCTGCAAACTATATATCTCAGTTATCCCCATGGTTGATTTAACAAAATTTGGATTCAGCTAATGTTTATTTTAAGCATATTTATTTTATTGTCAAACACGTATGTTTTTATATTTAAGGATATGGTAAAATATATTTCTACCAGATGTTCCCCAATCTTTGTGCTTCCTAGTGAGTAAAAAGACAAGCTTACCTGATGGCATGTGTGTATCTCAGGTACTAGACAAATACAAGAGTCCTCTGCACTCAACCCATTATCAATATATTTAAGACAGAGACATTCTTAATGAATCAGATGAAAATTGAGCATAGGACCAGATATGGGATGACTTTTACGTAGTTGGCCATCTTAAATATATTGCAATATATGGACAAACAATCCCTGTTTTGTTTAAAGGGTAAGGCATTTTTCAGTAGCAGTATACACAAAATGTCGCTGTCTTAAATATATTGATAATGGGTTGAGTGCAGAGGACTCTTGTATTTGACTATATGTATTTTGTGGTCACAGCCTCATTGCACCCCCGCCTAATGGTTTTAAAAATTAGTGGTGAGCACAACTTTCCCTTGTTTTTATCTCAGGTAGAACCAGAACATACCGTAAGATTAATCCAACCCTTCTGTGTCAATTCTTGTATATAGTAATGCAATTTAATTGTCCTGGGCATACCTGCAAAAATAATTTTCAGGGCCGTCTCCCACGAGCACATGGATCAGATGGTGTAGATGCTGGTAAGAAGGATGGTATGGTGACATGTGGGTCAATACTTGGAACCCCATGGTTGTAGGATCTGCTCATAGGTGCTTACTGCTTATATAGGATTGTCTTAAGCTGTAAACACATGAGCATATCAGCTGGTTTGTCAAAGCTTCCAAATGTGCAGACCCGTGCCTAACCCAGAACCCACTGGCCTACAACCTGACCCACACCCGCCAACCCACTATACCCCCTATCCATTACCCAAACTGCAAGGGTTTACTCACCACCCAACCCATGGACCCACATGACCAGAAGTCACGTCACACTGGGGCAAATCAACCAGGTAAAGGGAAAAATGGTGGAATCAGTGAGTGTGGGATCAGTGAGTGTGGGAGAAATAGACCCATAGCTAAACAAAAAAGAATTGTTGCAGCCATTGGTTTTTATAGTATCAATTAGCAAAAAGAGTAGAAGTACAAGTACCCAACTTGGCTAGAAAAATTATTTCTAATTTTTACAAGTGCTTTTTCAGAACTGGGAGCTTAAGAGCAATGACAGTAAGAACGTTTTGTCACCTACAATTAATCTTAAGTGCAAAGTCTGTTTCCCCAGTGGCATACACAAGACAAAACGTCCTGTAACTGCCCTAAAAAGCCCAAAGGTCGTTACCTTTTGTGGTGCTTTAGGAACCTTCTTAAGGTGACCATAGGCATTAACATTTTTCTCTATCTAACAACCAATTTTAGTGCGATCGTACAAATCCATCAAATAATTGTGACGCTAGTAGGCATTAAACAATCATGCATCTAGAGATTTTTTTAATCCAACATCAGACAGAAAATTGATTGGCTAGCTTTCATCATTAAAAGTAAAAAGTATTCATTGTACAATTGCAGCTACCCACAGTTTTCAACTGGACAATTCCGCTTGAAATGGTCATTTTCGTTGTTGGACAAATTGTAACTGTAAACGATCGTTTCAGGATAAGTTTGGTTCTACGATAACAAAAAGATCTTTTAAAATCTTAACGTGTATAGCCAGCATTTCTTAAGTTATATGTATGTAAGGTCTGGGGCCAATCATACCAGGATGAATCATTATATCAAAATACCATCTAGTAAAGAGTATATTTTAAGAATGACCAGTGTCAGCGGCTCTTCCACCCTTATTATGCTGAGTCAGACCTTGTAGCAATTATTCTGTAACACGCTGGTATTTTTCTTTGTTAAAGAAAGTGATTAATGAGAGTTCAGTGCTGTGTTGCTTATCTACAAACCAGTAACGCATATATAAATAAAGAGCACCCCCTGCTGGATGTTACAATAGATTTAAAAATATCTACTTAAAATAATTAAACAGACCGAAAATCTTGCTTTCCCAGCTCAGTTTAATAAAGACCATGGTTAATTTTTTTGTCAAGCATAGATAGATATACTATACATTATGTACAGTGTACATCTGTTCTTATTCATACATTTATAAGGCTATCATTCATAAATATACAAAAAGTATGAAAACTGCATGAACAAAAGTATGTTTCCTTGGACACGTGCAGTGGGTTTACCTGGTATGCTGTGTCCCTTGGGAAAAAGCATCATACAATATTTTTATGTATTTATGAAGCACCATCAATCTGCAGTGATGTACAGTAGATAGATGTATATATCAAACATATAGATTCCATATAAAAATAAAACTGATAATATGTACAAATCCTGCTCAACAGAGTTTATACCTGGGCATTGTAGGTTTGGCAGGTATCTTATTGCTAAAGGCCCCCATACACAGGCCGATAAAAGCTGCCGACAGATCGAGTCAGCAGCTTATTGGCCTGTGTGTGGAGCCGTCCGATTGGCTTCCCTGATCGATATCTGGCCGAAAATCAGCCAGATCTGGATCTGGCAGGTTAAAAAATTGTGGCTGCATCTGTGTGTCTATGCAGTTCTGTGATCCGGCCGCCTGTATTGGATCCATTGTGATCCGATCGTTTGGCCCACTTCAATGTTGGCATATCGGGGAGAGGTCCGCTCATTTTCCAAACAAGTGGATCTCTGCGTCTAAGGCCACCTTAAGGCTAAGTCCAAGAAGTGCACCAACGGCAGGCAGTGATAATGAGACACCAAGTACATCATGTGGATTATAGTGATTGGCAAATAAATTCGACAGGCACGAATTTGCGGCTAATTTGCGCATTTCACCACCGACGAATACATTCACGAAACTGACGAGAAAATTTGCCGGTGAAAAATCCGGCGCTTCAAAAACAATTTGGGCGCGCGTCAGAATAATTCAGACCCCCATTGACTTTAATGCATTTGGACAAAATAGGCGTGCGTATAAGAATTCAAGTAGTGCACCAGCGGCAGGCAGTGATAATGAGACACCAAGTACATTATGTGGATTATAGTGATTGGCGAATAAATTCGGCAGGCACGAATTTGTGGCGAATTTCCGCATTTCACTGCCGGCGAATACATTCGTGAAACTGACGAGAAAATTTTGGCGCTTCAAAAATTGTCACTGGTGTCAAAATTGACGCACATCAAAATAATTTTGATGTCCATGCACTTTGTGAACTTTTCGCGAATTTCACTGGAAATTCGTGATTTTTTTTGGCCAAACGGGACAAATTCGCCATCACTGGTGGATTACCATTCTACCATGTTTTAGACTTGTAACCTTAAAGAATGGATGAGCGCCATCTTCCGCCTATTATTTAGGAAGCAGTAGTGTGACTGTATAGTTGGTGATCAGCACTATAAAAAAATTGAGAAATAGAAAAACCTCCTAGCATCATAGAACTAGGAGAGAGGAGAGGTGGAGATGGGGGTCAGTATGGCCAGTATATTTTCCGAAGTCATCCGAAGTTTCCTCGTGAGTCATGCAAAATAAGATGAACTGACCAGCACCAATGATCAGATATTTTGCCATCCACATGCTGGGTCAGATTGTGGGATCCAATTATTTGGGCCCCATGCCAATAATTGAATCAGTGTGTGGACTTATACAGACCCATCAGTCCTGACTACCAGTGCTGTAAGCTTTGTACAGTATTTTTGTTTTCCCCTTTTATTTTTTGCAGCACCAGAGAAAACACTGCACTGTAAGATCAAGGCATTTGATGGCAAACAGACAACTAAATAGAATGCCTTATGTTTCTCCATACTTTGTTATCTCTGGATAAATAACTGAAATACCCATCGCTAATTCCCTATCATTAAAAACCCGCTAAATTTAAGTAGATGCTTAATTTACAATTTAAAGTTTCATAGACATATATGTTACATTGCTCAGAGACATATATTGCATTAATTTGATGAGCCACGCTAATGATTCTTTATGGGACACACAAATGATGTGACAGGTGTTACAGCTTTATTAACCCATAGCATTCACTCATAAGCCTCTCTGCAGTTTGCATGGTGCAAAATATGGCCAATTGCTGCATTTATATTACCCATTTAAAGGATAACCACAGCCTAACTAAATAAGTAGGCTAAAAATGTTGTACATTATGCTTTGGGGTAATGTACCAGCCCAAGGCAACTACAGCCCTTTATCAGGCCTGTAGCATCAGCTTATATTACAGGCCAAACTCATTTTCTACTTGATAATGTACGAAAACCCCTAAGCTTAGCTTCTCAACAGCTACTCAGAGCCCACTGAGCATGTGACACTTTCCAAGATGGTGACCCCCTGTGACAAGTTTGAAGTCCTACATCATTGCTGCTATTGAGAAGCTGAAATTTTATGCTGGTGCAATAAGTTCAGTATATAATCATATTCATTTGTAGAGTTTAGTTCTCCTTTAAATGTAACTAACCCCTTGTATCTCCTATGGAACATTATAGTGGGGGACACGGGGTTGCATATCATTTACATCAACAGCTGTAACTGGGCTGACAAGAAAGATTGCTTGTGTGAAACTCAAATGAAGCAGCTCAATTAGTTTCAAATATCCTATGTCCTGTAAAGGCAAAGAAATGTTTACATGCATACCGAAATACGCCATCACTCAGCAACAGCTTGTCTTTACATACAGGAGCAGACTTATAATACACTAGAGCAATAAATAACCTGTGATTAAATTAATGGTTCTTAGTGATGTCACATTCTTGACTTATTTTATATATGTGAGTACCCCTGTTGTGGAATACAAAGACCAGAGACCTATGACCTGTATGAAAGCACTTGGCATGTTGCATCAGGCCGTTAAATGGTTGTGGAACCCCTTGGAGGAGTGCTGCCATGAGTTTAGATGAGAACCAGTGATGGCAAAAATCTTCCCTTGTTACGTTTAGGAGAAAAGACATTTTTTTTTTTTTTTTTAACCAAAATTAATCCTTGTTTTAGTGCAGAGGTTGTAATTGCACTAATGATCCTGTCCCACTTTCGACTGATTCCAGCACAGGAGTTCTATGGGCAAGCGGAAGTTAGGGAGGCTTTCTTCAGCATAACTCACCAAAAACTATATCTGAAGTTCACTCACGCCACTCTCCAGCTGTTATTGAGTTATATATCCCAGCATTTCAGTAGCAAAATCTGGAAATCTAGGATTTCTGTAATCCTACCCCTTAGCTGGTGGCTCCAGCCATTCAGCGAGCCAGGGGGCTACATCTTCTCCAACTCAACCCTGTGTGTATTTCATCATATAAACTGCATTTTGTACAGCACTGCTGTATATGATGGTGCCTTAAATAAAGTACAATAGGAATATAAAAGACTGAGCATTTGTGCTTTATGATGTAAGGATAACCCTGATCATATGAAACCTATTAAGCCAAACAGTGCTGCCTGCAATAATGTGCTCTAACAATGCATATCATCTATTTATATCATATGCCCCACGAGGTTAAATATGTAAGTCTCTTTGCACTTGTGCAGTAAAACATTACCATGTTCGTGTACGGTGATTAGCCCATTGTACATGGCTGCAGAGTTTCCAACTGTGGAGCATAGCATTATATATATATTATGTTAATTAATATAGGTAACTTTACTGGATTAAAATGCAGTAAATTTGATAATTATAGTCCCCAAGTCCATCCATGCATATAATCAGGGGCCTCAGTTACTATTTGCAGGAGTAATATTAGGTTTAAAACTAGAATCAAACGTGCATGTTTGTTAAAATATCATACAGATAATAACTGAGGCTAATCTTTATAGGCCATTTGGAGAAAGATACATGGGGTGTTGGTATGGTACCCTTCTGATAGGTCTGCACATGGTGTGACTGAATCAACTTACTATGGCCCATTCACTGTGTGGCCACATTGGGTAAAGATCTGCCCCTCAACCAAGCAAGCTGTCTTTGTGTACAGTCATGATCTCCCTCATGAAATTGAGTTATATTACAGTATATAATATGATGGGGCTTGGAAGAGAAAAAAAGGCACAAACAGGTCTTAGTACCATAAGGCAACTGACGTACAGAGCAAAGCCATATGAAAAATACGGAAATATATCTCAGCAAAATAGGAACAACATGTCAAAAGCCTCAGCCACATTGCTCTATTATACTGTAGTACGGAGCATTTCCCTAATGTATTCACTATAATCCACCCTTATAAATAAACAATAGTTATGTTTCATTTTGTTCCCTTCTAATTAGTTGCAAAGTGCTGAACTGGTGTTACAAGACATTCTGTTAAGTCCAATGAAGAATTAATCACAGGCACCTGAAGATTATAATTATTCGCTTCCTAAAAGCTCCCATGTAAGCTCATAATAACTGCTGCATAGACACTAAACAAATCACTTGACTGGAAACCATTGGGCATGACAAGCTACAGAACGATTTCTCACCATAATTCATATAAAGATAAATTCGCATTAAGCTTTGGAAAGATACATCGGAAAACAGAAGCCTTACAGACGCTATAGGATTGGTCTTTGGTCTGCAGCAATCTATATATTCTATACACAGTTAGATAGTAAAACTTCAATATAAAGATGCATATATGTAAATATTAGCATTATGCACGTTATTTATAATTCCAGGCGCTACCCTAATAATCTGTATGGTATAAATGTGTGCGCATTTACCTGTATATCATTCCAGTGTCAGCTCTCACTGTGTCCTTCAGTGACAGTCCATGGACACTTGCAAACCTCTCCAAGTACTTCTGCTCCATCGCTGAATTGAATCTCATTGCCCAACACTGATATGGGAGGCAGGCTTTGGGGGCTGCAGTTTTTGCTTTTAACCTTGCAGACATTTCATTGGGTTTCTGCCCCCCAATCTTGGGGTTCGGGATATCAGTGTACGTAGGCTTGTAAAGATGCATTTTCTGAGGTTCAGTATGTGAACTCTCTAAGACCTTCTCTGTTTATTTCCGACGACTGCTCTCGCTCTTCCACTATTCTTGGAAGACAAGCTTGTTGCTTTTTTGATTTCCCTTACCAGATGTAAGAGTAGGGATGCAAACTTCTCTAATGGATATCATGGGAATATCAGGCAACCCTTCTCTCCCTCTCAGCGGGATTAGTTGACACTGTAACATTTTTATTGAAGAGATCATGTCATGGCCCCCTGCCAGATAAAACTTATTTTCTGTGTTCACTTGATCCCTGGACTAGTTTTGACAATGCGGATAAGGTTTTCCCCCTTGGGACATATTGCTTTTCCCATGCCCTTATATTTAGGTAAAGCAAAAACATTTTGACGGGATACAGTCCAAATACTTGTCCTCATACAGTCTATTTACAGCACAGCACAGTGACTAAAGGGCAGACAACTACTGCAAGGACAATGCGTGTGGCAAACAGACAAAAGAAATGTGATGTCTGCCAGAGAAACAACACAGTTTAATCCTTTTGCAAAAAGGAAAACTGAGCGGACGAAGGAAAACTAATTTACCGAACAGAGATTATGGAAGAGAGTGCTGTGCAGTTGGGAATTCCAAACAGTGATATCCTGATAAAAACTATAACAGATGGAAGACGCTACTTGTGACTGCTTATAATCTAATGTGCGTCTGTCAGTGTTGGTGGATCAGCTGCTCATAACGAAAACGCACAGCACCCTCCTGGGACTTGCAGCTCCAAGACACTGAAGGGCTTTTAGTTGGACATCTTTAATCCAAAGAATCACAAGTTTGCAGGGGTTGTAAAGGCACTGACACATAAAATAGATAATAATATGTATTTAATGATACATATCGTATATGCAAAAAAATACTCCTGCATATTTTCCTTTACTTATACAACCATACTGGTAACTGCCATAAGAAATTTTGGATATTCCAAGCAAAAAGAAAGCAGCTTTTATTTATGGGAATGTCATCATGTTGAACATGCTACACCCATCCTCTGGAATTCACTTTCCATTCTGTTAGACATTCCCAGAGCCTCTGTGCTTTTAAATGCACACTTAAACACTCACAAACATCTCTACCTTTCATAACAAGCTTATTCTTCTCCAACATCCCTTAACTACTACTGTAGCTCACTGATTTTTCAGTACACACTTATCCCAATATGTAGACTGGCAGAACCCCATAGATTAGCCACCTCCTTGTGTCTTTGTCCCCTTCCCTTTTAGACTGCATGTATGTATAACTATTATAAAGAACTACATGAGTTTGCAGTGCTGTATATTCTTACAATGCAGAAAAGTACACATAGGAAAAACAAGCATTATAATAAATACTGTAAGTTTAAATATGCAGAGATTAAGTTCCATGTGCTAAAGACACAGTAGAAAGGAGGTTCCTTCCCTGTAGAATTTACAGTCTAAGTGTGTGAATAACATACAGGCACATACCGAAGGGCAAAAGTTTGGGCATTGGCCCTTAAGTTCCAGGGCTGGACTAAAATATCTAATATTCTAGTGCTCCAAAAGGTAGGACCTGAGTTTGAGATTGCGAGATTATTTCCTACAAAAGAATTTAGGAAAGTAAGCTCTTCACGGTTCACCCCCTATTGCCTTTAATAATACAATGTAAATTCTACAGTATGCATTTGCTTCAGTTAGATATTATTATTTATTAGTATAAACTGTTTTGTCTTGTGTTTGCATCCCCTTACTCTGTATACTGCTGCGGTAGATGATGATGACACTATATAAAAAATGCCAATGAAGAGGAAATTAAATATGAGCTTCAGCTCATTGGAAAAAGTTAATCTTTAATATACCCTTCACGGCAATCTGTCTCTCTGCACACAGGAGTCAGATTCAGACTTTGATTTAGAGTTAGGCCAGCTAATTTGGTGTGTGTTACCTTTGCGTAGGCAATGTATTAGAGCTAACTGTAAAAAGATTCCAGTTGCTGAGACATTTTCATGACAGTTTCCCCTTTAAGAAGTTCAAATAAAACCAGACTATAGAAAATAGCCTGGCATTGCCCTGTACATACTTTGGTGCTTTTAAACAGTAGAACCCAGTGACCCAAAGTGGCCTTAGTAACTATGCTGCCTCTTTGTGGCAGTGCTCGTGCAGCATTACTTTGGGGATCAATAAAACAGCCCATAACAGCTGCCTACCTCCAAAAGCACTTGTACACGCTGTAACTACAGGGATGCTGCATAAGCTGGCACCTAACAGCTATCTACTGTCAGGGCTGGATTTACATAGTGGGCGCCCCTAGGCCCACTGCCCCGGGCCTAGGTGGCCTTTCCACAAATCCGGGCCTGTCTATTGTGAGTTACACTGGGCTTGACCCCTCAGGGAACGTGGCATGGGAATAGCCTCCTTTGAAATGATGGGTCTGTGCAAGATACCAATAAGGTACTTGCTTTATTCCTTTTAACTAACAATTTAGAGAATGTTCTCTCCTTTTTCCCTGACTCCTTCAATGATTGCTTGCATTTGTTTACTAATAGATCATCATTTCTTTTCACTTCCATTTATGTCCCTTAATGTCTAAATGATAAAAAGGCTGCGGTTGTCTGATATTCACTGCTGTAATAACAATAGTGTTTTAAGGGAGAATCAAAAAAGTTATGTTCTGCCCTGACAGCAATCGTACGAAAGTTATGTCCGACAAAGCTGGTGAAAATCGTACGATCGGCAATATGTGCTGAGAAATTATCGGCAACCGACAGAAATCTTTTAACCTGGCCAATCGTCCAAAAGACCGATCTCAGCAGGACGAAAAATGTCGGGACTCTCCACACACGGTCTGAAAATCGTATGAATCGAGGATTTGTACGATCGGATCTTTGCGTCTATAGCCAGCTTAACATATGATGCTTATCTGAAACACCAGTGTTGCCTTAACATTTGCAGTAAAGAGAAAATGTGAAAAAAACACAGATGAGCTTATGAAAACACATTTTTCCAAATACAGTCCAACAGTTATAATTCTCAACACCCATCGCATGTGATTTGCTCTTCACTGTTAATAATCAGCAATTATAGTAAATCAAATTGTCCCCTGCACCCTTCTAATACCAAGCATGCAGTGAAAAGGCAAAACTTCCATTATTTTAAATTCATAATGGAGGGTTATGTAATCCATTGTGGAAAATATGTTCATCTGTAATTATATGTCTATGCCGAAACTGGTGTCTTCTCTGTCTGGCTCCAGTTTGCCATCAGTTACTCGTGGGATGCTATAAGATTAATCTTTTCACACTACTAAGAAGGCATTTATAATGTACAAACACCGTCTCTTATAGGGCAACATAATAAAAGTCATTAGAAAAAAGCACATTTTTCCTTTTCTGTGTATATAAGTAAAACTATTTGGCAACTGATACAGGCACTGTTCCCTCTAAGTTTTGTGCTTGTACACAAACACACAAACTTTGAGGCTAGAACAAAATACAAAAGTTACATTTATTGTGCAAACCACAATAAATTATGGTGCACGCAAAAAATGTTGCGTGAAATCTCATAATTTATTTTGTACTTATTGTCATCTGTGTACCCAGTTTCTTCAAAGTGCACACATGGGTTTAAAAAGTCTGCAGAACTGATGTTTGTTTTTTTTGCGCATACTGTAAAGAAAAAACAATGGTTTCAAGCACTGCACATTGTATGCCATCAAACTTATTTTGGAAGGAAAAAACACGAGGCCTTCAAAAATAAAATCACTATAGACAATTAGGGTTGCCACCTTTTGTTGAAAAAAATTCCGGCCTTCCTATATATTTATCATTTTTTTCTATTAATAACATTGGGATCAACCATCATTTCTACCTGCCAGGCAGGTAAAATACAGGTCAGGTGGCAACCCTAAACACAATTGATATCTGCAATCTACTGTCTTAAAGCATAGCATTGGGAAACAACGATTTTTGTTCTAAACGTTGAAAAACGTCTATTTATGTCTATTGTCTGTTGAACAAGGTGCAGGGTGGGCTAAAGTTTGGGGTCATGGGGTGGCGTGGACACAAATTTTGCACACAATTTTTGGCTAACTGTATTAGAAACATTTTTTATTTTGCACAGCCTATCTATTGACCCCGTTTTTATTTTTACACTGAACTGTTCCTTTAAGGGACTTGGGCACAAATTATCCTTAAAGTAAAGCTGTTGAGCTGTTGAGCTCATTATGTGCTTTGGGACACCACATCTACATCTCTTAAAGGGTTTTTTCACCTTTAAATGAACTGTTATTTTGATGTAGAGAGTGATATTCTGAGACAATTTGCAATTGGTTTTAATTTTTTATTATTTATGGTTTTTGAGCTATTTAGCTTTTTATTCAGCAATCTGGATGCTAGGGTCCAAATTACCCTAGCAACCATGCATTGATTTGAACAAGAGACTGGAATATGACTAGGAGAAGCCTGAATTGAAAGATGAGTAATAAAAGTAGCAATAACAATACATTTGTAGCCTTACAGAGCATTTGTTTTTAGATGGTCAGTGACCACCATTTGCAAGCTGGAAAGAGTCAGAAGAAGAAGGCATAGAGTTCAAAAACTATATGAAAGAAAAAATGAAGTCCAATTGAAAAGTTGATTTGAATTAGTCCTTCTATAATATACTAAAAGTTAGCTTAAAGTTGAGCCACCCCTTTAAGGTACAGTTAAACCACAACACTCAGCAGTTGGTGGTACCTGCAATGTTATCAGGAGCCAGGCAAGGAATTAGCAATTACTGTGATCTTTTTTTCTGTTTTATTAGGACCTGGAGCACTTGTTCTTGCCCTACTTGAAAACTCCAGGGGTTAACACCCCCAGGACAGCCGTGGCCATCCCTAGGCAAAACATGCCTTTTTTATACCAAATGCCTTAAATAAAGGACCAACAATGAAATGAATGGCTATGTGTATTTCATTTTATAACTTTGGAGACCAAGTGAAATTCTTGTGTGTAAGAGACATCTAATAATACAACATGAATGCTCTTTTTAATTTACTCCGTTATCAATAAGCCATTGTGACCTGTGATTTCAGGAAACATGTAGATATACGTAGTAACCCATCTCCCTATATGTCTGTTTCTGACAATTACAGATATCATTGGTGCATTCAGGTTATAGGGTATGATCTGTACAAGGTTGAAATCAATCTGTGAAAGTGATTTGTGAAAATCCTGCATGTCCCACTTACTGTCTGGAATTGCTGCTGTTCTCAGAGCACGCTAAAAGCAAAATGCTGGGCTTTACTAAATCCTCAGGAAGCAGATGATTACCATACAGCACAGATTAGCATGGGCAGCCTTGTGTTTCATTGCATTCAAATCAAGGGAGTGGTGACAACTACATTTTATACTGAGCTTTTATCCATTTATAGCACAATCACAAAACAATCACAAGACATCTGTCCTGATGACATAACTATGATTCTGTAATAGATGACTTTCTCCAGCAACTCCAGGGAATAGAATTTGAAAGAATTTGAAAGAATTTGAGTTAGAATACAATTTTACAGGTTCACATGAAAAATACATTAAAACAACAAGGAAAGGGACACAGGGGTCAAAAGTCAAAGCTCTGCAGCAAGCCTAGATGGGCAGAAAACTGCACCCCTCTGCATCTCTTTGGCACCTTTTCAGCAAAACTATAATCTTGGCCAGGGCTAGGCTTGTAGGAAACAATGTTTGCATGCTGGTTCAACAGTAATCCTTGTACTGGGCATAATCCATAATCTTAATCAAACTTGAACATATATTGTATCATTACTGTAACAGTTTGCGCTAGGAAAGATTAGTCACATGGTTGCAGTCTGTATTGCACAACATGTTCTCTATGACATTTGTACATACAGTATATTTTATACCATAGCAAACTGACTGAACTATTATTTGAATAGTAAGGGATCCACAAGCCTTGTGTTTTGTTAACTAATTTTCACAAAGGGGACTGGGTACATTCTGGCTGCACCCTTCCAGTTGAGTGCACTGGAGAGCAATGGTAAAACTTTTAAGTACTATCATCAGGCAGCTGGTTTTTGTTTTTATAATCGTCTCATTCAAATTAATGCACGGTTGCTAGGATAATTTGGATAAGGCAACAACCCTTGTAAAGGAGACATATTGTGTGAAAAACAGGAATGTGCCTGTGCATTATACTAGTTTAAATATAGAAGGAAAGTGCTGATAATAGTAGTGTTTAGGGTTGATTTATAGAAAATTTCTCCAAAAACTGTACTAGTCCCGCTCATCTGATCCACTTCCTTCTGCCTCTTCTCCCAGGCTGTGCAGAGGAGTAAGTTGAAAGACACATGTCCACCAAGTTCAACCTTTTAGTTATTATTTTAATCTGCCTAACTGCCAGTTGATCCAGAGGAAGGCAAAAAACCCATCTGAAGCCTCTCCAATTAGCCTCAGAGGGGGAAAAAATTCCTTCCTGACTCCAAAATGACAATCGGACTAGTCCCTGGATCAACTTGTACTATGATCTATCTCCCATAACCCTGTATTCCCTCACTTGCTAAAAAGCCATCCAACCCCTTCTTAAAGCTATCTAATGTATCAGCCTGTACAACTGATTCAGGGAGAGAATTCCACATCTTCACAGACTAGTAAGACTAACACCAAACAGTGTTGCCTGCAAAATTAGGATTTTTTCATTTATCCTATATGTCTCCTTTAATATAAAGGATATCAAATCGGAATAAAGAAATAATATTCATTATTAAAAGAATACTTATTAAAAATATGCAAACAAACACATGACCCAAGGGCAGGAATATTTATGCAACCCCTAAATTACACCTACTACCACCCACAACAGCCATTTATTGGAAGTATCCGGAGGCTGCAGGCTGAATACCCTTGGGAAATTTAACACAGCAATACTGGAAATAATTTTTAAAATAACCAGATCCTAGTAAATCTACTGCAATATATAATAGTTCTACTCCTCATATAAAGGAATTGTACCCCAGGATCAGCCATATAATGAATAGTTAGACTATAATGAGGTATAACTACCAAGTAAAATACAACATACACCATTTGTAAAAGTCTATATATAAAAAAAACTTAGTGGAAGCGCACCTACAAGAAGTTATTCAGCAGTTTTATAGTTTTATAGTTTACAACTTGGTGTCGGGAATACAAATTAGTAGTAATACAAAGGAGACTTTGCTGTGTAAGCCGATAAGGATAATTCCTTTAATAGCTGAAAATCAGTTTGCTAGACAGTGCCTGGGACCAGTGGGCATTTACTGAATGACTGGCTGTAACATAAGGACACTGCTTCTCTATAATGGGTACTTCGGGTTATGTTCTGGGTGAGCAGCAGACACAGCTGGTGTGATATTTGCAGAGCTTAGTTTGTTTGTCTTTGGCCTTGATCACTAAGCTAAAGTCACGAGAGATGTTTATCCAGAACTATTATTTTTGTATCATTTAAAATATTCTCATTTATAAGTATTGTAGAAAGAGATAAAAATAGACATTGTGCTATTTTTCAGAGGCCATAGCTGGAAGAACATAGAGTCGATGTCTGGTCTGTTCATCAACAATTGTTAATATTGACAATAACTCGTTGCTTATTCCTCCCATATAAATGTAGCAGCCATGTGTATCAAGCCCATGATTCAGAAAGCTCTAAGTTATGGTAAGGCCCTTATATTAAATTATAAAATAATTAAAATTTTTAAAAATGATTCTTTTTCTCTGTAATAATAAAACAGTAGATTGTACTTGATGGTAAATAAGCTGCATGAATCCATATTGGTGGCAAAACAATCCTGTTGGATTTATTTAATATTTAAATTTTTTTTTTAGTCAACTTAAGGTATGGAGATCAGGTTACAAGCATTCTGGATAACAAGTTGCATGCCTATATCATAAAATTCACTAACAATACATTTATACTTATGTTTATCATCATTCTTCTATGAAAATCCCTAATAGGCACACGTCATGTTAAAAACTATGAATGTAAGTGCAATACTGTAGAAAGCACTGTTTTATGTGCAGGTCGACATGTTTTTACCCAAAATGCAGCACTTCCTCCCATAATACCAGCATCACTGAGTTTGTCGGCAGACTCGGCACTAGCCACTAGCTCTTCTACTCAAATTGCACTGAAAATCATTAGTGTTGGGATGTCATCATTCTCAGTTCTGATCTTTTAGGTGCAAGTATAATGCATCTACTAATACAAGCCACTATGGGAACCCTGGAGCTACTGCCACCTTCCAGCTGGTGGAAGTTCCAGGCTTTCCCTGCATTAGTAGGCATACTGCACACGATTCCTCATTCAACATGTGTATGTACAATGAGTGGCTTTATATATAATTTTTTAGATTTACCATTAATGAATGGTACCAATTTGCACACCAACTGTGGCGTATAGACTGCTGCCTTGTTGTGCTTAGTAAACGGCATTGGACCCACTGGGGCTGTCACATCAGAGGACTGCATCCTCCGGGCCCACCATCCCCCTCCGCCACCTCTACAAACCCCCTGCCTTATCCACAACCCACTTCTAACCCTTTCTTCCCTTGCCAGTGCATACATTCTTATCAATCATGTGGTCACAATCAGGGTGGGGGAGGTCAGGGAGTAGCGCAGCAGGAGTCAGGTGGTTGTGGGGAGCGGGATCTGAGCAGGAGGGGCCCACCAGGTTCCAGGTTTTCCAGTGTCCTGCTGGCCCAGTCCAACCCTGTTCATAAATGAGACCTGATAGCATCTTTCCCCCACCGATGTGGCATGGCAATAACTTTGGTGCCAGATTAGTAGCAAACTTTGTGAAACCGCTGACATAGGCAAAAACATACATTCATCCAATAAATCTCCAGTTGGAGAAGAGAGTTTATTAATCTTCCTCTGGTAATTCATAAATGTTATTTTTGAAGCAAGCCCTTATAGCAAATGAACGTCATGGACAGACAACAAAAAAAGTCCAATGCCAAGTTGGCCAAGAAATGTCATCGACAAATGGCAAGACTGATAGGGAAATAATAAGCTGATGGGGAAAGAAACAAAAATGAGACAGCAATCCATTACTAATTAAGCTGTTAACGTTATCGGATCTATTTATAGGGGGTTGAAGCCATCGCTCAGAATCCCATATAAGCGGCAAGGGCTTCAGGGTATAAGATGACTGACAACTCACATGCTTGTCTCTGACTCATTCCCTGATACAATGACCTTATGCACGGTGACAGTAACTTCAGTGTGTGGCAGTAGAAATCCATCTCCTTAGCAGGTTAAAGGTCAACTATGCCTATTTAATTGTCAACAGCCAATTAATCATGTTATGATAAACTCCTATCATGCACAGGCATAGCTCTAATGATACACAATGTTGGTGGTGCCATTCTAAGCATATTGTGCAGTTATAAGAATTCCTGAATTTCAATTTGTGAATCCTGTACTACAGATTCTACATAACATTGTTTCAACACATGTCATTGCCGCATGGAGTCAGACATTCTCAGTTATTTTAAACCACTTCAGTTAGGTCTACAAAACATATCCATGTTCTGTTCTTAGATAATTTCTGACTTTTGGAATTCAATTCCCTTCTACTGCAGATGAACATCTGTTGAAGCCCCCATTAGATCCCAGAGTATCCAGAATAGCAGGACAACATTCACCCCAAATATAACTTTAATTGCAGTTTAGGCTGAGCTTTATCATTCCCCCAATAGTGTTTAGCAATTTATGGACCTCTGCCTTAGATTAGTAGGTCCTTGTGGGAGGACTCTGCCTTCTGTTTTTGGTATGTTGGCATGGCATCTGTTCACTGCTGCTATGGACAGGTCTGCAGGTCCAAATCTAAATTTATTGGCTATACTTAAAATATGTTTTACTACAACTGCTAGTTTCCCCTGATAATGAATGACAAAGAAACAACAGTTATGGATCAATATGCCAGCAAAACTGGCACTACCCAGCCATGCATTTAAAATATTGAATTTAGAGCACAAAGGTATTACACTGCTGGGAAGGAGACCCATGGAGTGTGAAAATATTTTCTTATTATGAAAGAATAGCACGTTTATTTATTGCAGACTGGGGATAGATTCAAAAAAATAACAAGCATAAAATAACTGTTTTGTCTCTAAAGCAGACTGTAGTGTATTCAGGTTAACTTCCATCACAGATATAGAAATACATCATGGAAATATGCATCTTGCATTTCAACCATTATTCATTCAAATCAAATAAATTCAATGCATGGTATATATCAGTACAGCAGAAGACAGATCTTTCTAGTGTGATTGAAAGAGAGATGACAGTTATCAAAGGAAATATGAGCAACTTTACCACTGATCTGAGGCCCTTCTAATATTTTAATAGATCATATTAATTTTAGCAGAAAGAGTATGTAAACTTTGAAGGAGATCTAGAGTCTAGAGAAAAAGTGGTATTTACTCATAAGGTTGAACATAATAAACATGACATTGTATTGGAAAGACAGCATGAATAGTCATGCAGTTATTGATAAATGCAAAGTACATGGAATAGAGAGAACAGGAATAATGTTGCATGGTCCACCTTAAAGTATAGAAAGTAGCTATGCAAAATTGACTTTACCTGTAGGGCATCCCGGTTCTGTAGGCAACAGTGTGCTCATAGGACAACTCACAGGCTCTTAGGTACCAGCTGGTTTCCAGTTCATATAGAAGAGTGGTCCTCCTGGTCCTGGGCTGAACTTGACCTGCTGCGCTGTGCCGCTTGCCTTTACCATTCTCTGCCACACTTTTATTTCCCTTGTTTCCCAAAGAGGCCACAGAGTATTTCCTCAGTTTGGCACCATCATCTGAAATTTTCCCCCCAGCTGCCCCTGTACGTGCTGCAAACATTGCGTCCTGTTGCCTACCTGAAACTGTCATCAGATATAATGCACTTGGTTTTTCCCGCTGCTTCTTCCTCCGTTATAGACTTACACTGGTCATGGAAAGGTAACTAGATCCCTCCTGGCTCGGTTTAACCCTTGTAGCTAAGAAAGTGCCAGCAGCACATTGTGTTGCAATGTCGATATTTAGCAAGGATGGGGTGACTAGGCAAGACCTACCATACCTTTCTTTATAACCAACACAGGCAGATTGGAAGAGATTGCAAGAAAACAGCAGCCCAGCCTAAGCTTCATACAGTCCCTTCTTCCTCTCCAACAAGCCCAACTTCCTCCTCCATTAACAGAATGCTAGGAAACAGCATCAAAATGTCATATTTTTGTGCCTTTGCTCTTGTCATAATGATAGTGGAAGGACTGTCTTTAGTTTATAATCATGTGTGTATGCTGGAGTGGGATTAAATGTACTTAAATCAGCAGTGATAAAAAAAAAGAAGGCTGATCCTTTTCATACATCCTTTTTGTATTTATGTGTGTCAGTAGAATCAGTTTCATTTCAACTGAAATAGCCTGTATAGTCTATAGATCTAAATATGTACATAATTGTGTTATGCATAATATACAGTATATATATATATATATATATATATATATATATATATATATATATATATATATTTATATATATATATATATATATATTTATATACTGTATATATACATATATATTATAGTCAGGTGATCCCACTGGTGTCTAATAAAAGGGCAGTTGGGAGTTTTACTTTCGAAAGCAGCGAGTAAGTTGCAGGTAAAACGTATTCGTCCCTTTTATAAAATGTGTAATGAAACCATAGAATTCTTAATGAATCAGATGAAAATTGAGCATAAGACTGGCCAGATATGGGATGACTTTGACGTAGTTGGCCAGCTTAAATATATTGCAATATATGGACAAACAATCCCTGTTTTGTTTAAAGGGTAAGGCATTTTTTAGTAGCAGTATGCACAAAATGTCTCTGTCTTAAATATATTGATAATGGGTTGAGTGCAGAGGACTCTTGTATTTGTCTATATATTTATATATATATATATATTTTTTTTATATATATACATATATATATATATATATATATGTATATGTGTATCTGATTTTTTTATTGTTTAAAGGAAAACTAAAGCCTAACTAAATAAATAGGCTAGAAATGTTGTACATTATGTTTTGGGCTTCTGTACCAGCCAAAGGCAACCACAGCCCTTTAGCAGTAAAGATCTTAGTCTCCAAAGATGCCCCAGTAGCTCCCCATCTTTTTTTCTACTGATTCACTGCACATGCTCTGTGCTGCTTTCACTTACTGAACTTAGGGACTGACTCACAATATACAGTACACATAGAATGGAAATGTCACAATATCAGGCTTATTTTTGCTATATGACAGTTCAGAAACCAGCAGTGTCGGACTGGATCGGACACCGGGAAAAAACCCAGCGGGCCCAAAGCACTTGTGAGCCCCGCCGGCCCAGATCTGCTACTCAGTGGCGCGACCCCTCTTTGTCGGGTTTGGCGGTAAAATCAAATTTCGCGCGCGCATGTTCACTAGCGTTGCGCTGCGCACTGACACGCATACACAGGGGGGGCCCAGGGCCAGTAGCCCCGGTGGGCCCCAAGCCCCCCAGTCCGACCCTGGAAACCAGTGCAATTAGCATCAGAATTTAATAATCAGCCCTGTAGCATCATCTTATATTACAGGACAACCTCATTTTCTGCTGGATTATTTGCGACAACCCCTAAGCTTAGCTTCTTAACAGCTGCTCAGAGCCCACTGAGCATGTGAGTGTCACAGACACTTTCCAAGATGATGACCCCCTGTGACAAATTTGAAGCCCTGGATCATTGCTGCTAATGAGAAGCTGAAACTGCTGGTGCAATAAGTGCAGTAAAAGTGCATTTTTAGCCATATTAATTTACTTCTCCTTTAAATGCAATTTAGTAACCATGTTTCCATGTCATGGAAAGACCCCTTTTCCAGAAAAATGTTGGTGCCACGCAAGAGATAACAGATGGTACAGGTGCAGTTGTTTAGTGGTATATATTAAACAAACTAGAATAAGAAATCAGCAAATAGAAAACATGGCAAGTTTTGTTAAACCAGAGATTCAGTGCGAGAATCTGGAGGATCTAATATGTTAATTTCTAATATGTTCATTGCAAGAAAATATAAATTAAATACATTCTCAGGAAGAAATGCTGGTGATGATAATGCATGTTAAATAGGTTGAGAGCACATAGCCGGCACTGTTGGCTACACTCTAAAGAAGCTATTTAACTTACAGACATTTGTCTTATTTATTATTCATTGTTTTAATGTCAACTCTCCACACCCTGGTCTATGGCATTTGTTTCAAGCTAATTAACTTTATGTGGTTTTATGCTGAGTTTGAAACAGGAGAGGTTTTTATATGCAAGCAAATTCTGATTTTTAATCTGTGCTTTTTAAATTGGGAACAAACAATACATTTTATTCATGGTATCTGTTGTCTCCCATCTTAAATTGGGGAATCTGTATACATTTTTTCTTTTTCTAGTTCTTCACTAAAATAATGACTGAATTTTAATTGATCAGCGTCTTACACAGAACTTTGGAATGCTACGACAGGTAAATAACCTGTTTTCCAGACTGGGACCAAGGGTTTTCCGGATGATGGATCGTAATTTGGATCATCATACATACAGGGGCCGATTCACTAACTTCGAGTGAAGGATTCGAAGTTAAAAAACTTTGAATTTCGAAGTTTTTTTTGGGCTACTTCGACCATCGAATGGGCTACTTCGACCTTCGACTATGACTATCGAAGGATTCGAAGTAAAAATCGTTCGACTATTCGACCATTCGATAGTCGAAGTACTGTCTCTTTAAAAAAAAGCTTCGACCCCCTAGTTCGCCATCTAAAAGCTACCGAAGTCAATGTTAGCCTATGGGGAAGGTCCCCATAGGCTTGGCTAACTTTTTTTGATCGAAGGATATTCCTTCGATCGTTGGATTAAAATCCTTCGAATCGTTCGATTCAAAGGATTTTATCGATCGATCGAAGGAATTATCCTTCGATCGAACTATCTGCGCTAAATCCTTCGACTTCGATATTCGAAGTCGAGGGATTTTAATTCCTAGTCGAATATCGAGGGTTAATTAACCCTTGATATTCGACCCTTAGTGAATCGGCCCCTAAGTCTACTAGAGAATCATTTAAACATTAAATGAACCAACTAGGCTGGTTTTGCTTCCAATAAAGATTAATTATATCTTAGTTTGGATTATGTACAATGTACTTATTTATTAAAATGTTTTAAAAATGTTTGATTATTTGAAAAAAATGGAGATCATGGGAGATGGCCTTTCCATAATTCAGAGCTTTCCAGATAATTGGTTCACGGATAACAGATCCATACCTGTACCAACCCTATAACTGCTATATTTTCAGGGCTACAAATTCAAAACTCCCTAAAGCACTCTTTAGCCAGTGAGGCAAATATTTTTGTGATTCTGCCGCCCAATAACTATAGAAATTAACTTTTTTTGTTATTGCAACCCCTTGCTGCCATGATGGACATTGTGCATACTGTACATCCTCAGCTGATGAAATGTCTACATCATTTATTAATCCTCAATTTTTAGACCACAAAATATTTTTTTTTTTAAATTACCAAACATGATTTTCCTATAGATATTTATTATATACTAAAAAATTGCACTAAAGACAAAATGTAATTGATTTTTCCAACTGATATAATGCTTTAACAACAGCAACAGTGCTCCCATTTGATATAATGGCCTGGTTCTGGCCAGACAAACACTTCTACATTAAAAAGGCAGTGGAAATTAAACAATGCGTTCATAAATAGGAAAACAGGGCAAAATGCATCTTTTTTTTTTCAAAATGTGACTTTTCCTAAATAAAAAGTAACTGCAACAGAGAAAACTGAAACAAAACAAAAATATATGCAAAATGTTAATAAATAGACCCCTATGTTATTTTCAAATATACCTCTATACACAATGTCTTCCAAGTAATGACCCCTTTTTTCATTATACAAAGTATCTTTGGTTCTGCATTATACCAGACACCATCAGGACATGACATCACAGAAGATCCAGTACATTCTAAAAGAGCTGCAGCACAGCTAACATTTATAACGGAGGCAATAGTGCTGGAATTCTGTGTTTCAGTAAAAAATAGTGATTTTGCAAAGGTCATTTTGCTCCATGATCAGATAAAAGCATATATGCCTGATATGAACTATTCAAACCACTTTATGATTATTTAACAGTCATGTGTTATGCTTCGCTATACTTTGCACAGGTTGATAAAGCCGAAAACTCAGAGGTCAAACCCTAAAATCCTTTGTTTTCAAATGTAGTAGAAATCTGAAATCCTGAAAACTAACTAGTACGTTTGTGTGAATTTATGACATAAAAATGCATAATAATATGTTTATTATTGATATAATAAGCATTTCATGAATGCACTTCCTCACTAAAATTTATTCCTAAGGCAGAAAGGATACAATGGGCATTGGAGGTAAGAAGACCCTATTTACACTGATCTCTTACATGTTAACATGTTAACATGATTAAACATGATAACTCTGATGACTAATTGTTAACATTGAGGAATGTTACTTGAGACAGAGATGAATCATTAGTTAACAAAGTCAAAAGAATCTGTTACAGGGGCAGATACAATACCCAGATCTATTCACCAATGAAGTCACTGTTAATTGGTCGCCTAACGTTTGTATGATGTCTGCCATAATCAAATTACTCAAATTTCAAATTACTATTCAGCTTTTTCACTATTTGTAGTTATCAGTAACTAACAGTTCTCCAGTTCTGAATGTGAGCTGTTAGAGCATGAGATTGAGGAGAGCACTCGTACAGCACAATGTCTGCTGTGATTATGCTTTATTGTAGACTTACACTATGGGGCAAATTCACTAAAGGGCAAATTTTCACCAGCAACCGGTTCACCACACTCTGCGCCACTTTGCCAGGCGCAAATTCGTTACCACTACTCCAATTCACTAAAATGCAAAATTGTGTCTCAGCAGCCGAACACTGGCGAAGTTTTTCTTGCGTTACTTTGGCTTGGCGAGCATTTCATTGCTAGCGTTCATTTCTGCCTAGCGAAACCTCGCTAGCACTCTTGCTCTTAGGTTAATTTGAATAGGGCAGGTACCTAAAAGTCATATGGACGTCTTTATTAGTAATGTTTGTGCAAATGCTTTTTCAAACATGTCAAATGAGCCATAATAAAGACAGAGGAGATCCTTTATTCCCTAGACATGAGCCCTCAAATTAGTTTTAAAAAAATCCTCACACTTAAATCTTTAATAATTAGGGCTTTTGAAGGTAATCCCACTTTAAAGAAAGAAAAGTCGCCAGCGTTTAATACATTAATACATCCAGCATACAGGGTAGGATATCACTGACATAAGATTGAGGAAGATGTAACTTCGTTTATATAAGTTTGTCTGCTCTGAGGTGGCAAAGTAAACTCTGGTGAAAGAGGTAACTTAATATTCGCATGTCAGTGAATTTGTGGAGTAAAGACAGTTTCCAAGAGCAAAAAGTCTCCTGGCGATAGGGTGCGAACGAATGCTAGCAAAGGTCCTGTTCGCTTGCGAATTGTCCTCTACCCTGTTAGTGAATTGGCGATGTCCCTGCGGATGCGATTTCTGGCGAATTTGTGAAATACAAAACAGAACATGAGGCCTTTATAAACACACCCCTTCCTTCCCCCCACTAGTGCTTAGGTAATTAACATAAATAGTTGTATCCAAAATCCGTTAGAATAGAATCCAATCCATAGGAAAAATGTCCAATCAAGACATGAGAATCCTTAGTCAGAGAAGTCCCTCCTCTGATAAGTGTGTCTAAAGTACTTGAAGCAGTGTCCATAAAAATACTACACAATAATACTTTTGTAACAATGTCCACAAAAGTGATACATCTGTGTCCGATCGGCTGGAAAATGAATCAATCACCACACAGTACAAGTAAAAAGGACAAACCAGCACATAAAAAATGCCTACTATGGAAAGCAGACCCGGACTGGTAATCTGTGGGTTCTGGCAAATGCCAGAGGGGCTGCTATAAGGTCCCATAGAAAGTCAGTATTTATTGGGCTGGTGGGGGCTGTTTGGGCCTCTGTGTGGGCTGATTGGGTCTCTGTGTACCTGAAATGCCAGGGCTTATTTATATTCTCAGTCCGGACCTGATGGAAAGAAACAAACAATACCAAATATCAGACTTACTATTAAAAGAAGCTGTACACCAGCACTTTACCTTACCATTATATTTATTCATCTATTTGCTGGTGCATTCTAAATTCAAGACCTTCAAGAATAAAAATGAAAGGATCAGTATCATAGGAACAGTTTAAGGCTCCAAAAATCATTTAACCCATCTGGAGTTAGGGTATTTTTGATCCATTTACCTTCAGTCTGTAACAATCTTTTATCAGCAGCAATCTCTTCTAACACACCACCTCAACTGTATAGGGTTGTGCTTAAACTCATTAAAATGTCTAGAAACCTGTGTGTCAGTCTGTGTATTTTCTTTGAAATTTGTAATATTTCCTCTATGTTCCTGAATACTTCTTTTGACCTCGATTTATTGAGGAGCAGCAATTGCACCCTAAACAAGGCTCTGTCCCATACATAGGTTGAACCCTGAATTTTTGTTTCTTAGGCCTTATATCAGAGGGGCAGAGCATGTCTTTTAGCGCACGGCCACATTTATAACAGAACAGGGGTGGATATGTGAATAGGTGACTGTTTGTATGATTGAATAAATAGCCAGTATTTGTTAATAACTCTTTCATTTTGCCATTATGTTGGTTAAATGTGGATACAAACAGGGACGGATTTACATAGTTGGCGCCCCTAGGCCCACTGCCGTTCCTCGCCCCTGTCCCCTCCCCTTTATTTGTGCAAATTTTCATCATCGGAATGGAGCAATGGGTATTGGCGCACGGGAAATTTAAAAAATTATTGTATCTCCTGAGCTTCCCCAGTGTTTTTGTGGGTGTGTTTGGGCAGCATGCTGCCCCCCTAAAATCCTGCCACCCTAGGCCCAGGCTAGGTGTCCTTTCCACAAATCCGGGCCTGGATACAAAAGGTAATCTATGGGTGACCGTATCTCACAATTTTTCAGCCAGTAGGCTATCACGTGGGAAATGTTCAACCTTAATGGCCTTATTTATCAATTTGGTTCTGTATCCTTTCTCTAAAAGTGGTCTGAAAGAACAATAGTGGCCTCCATATAACTTTCAGGCCTAGATTATATTATTTTGGCTCTCACAAAATGCCCCTTGGGTATTGCACATTTTACCTTAGGATTATGAAGGCTTTTAACATGCAAAAGATTATTCTTATCTACAGATTTACTATAGAGGTCAGTGTGTAGTTTCCGAAAATAAGTTCAACCTGCGAACACTCATGAGTAAATTTAATAGTTTTGTGGCTCATATTAGCCTCCCTCATCATGTTTTCAAATTGTTCAGCGGAGCCAATCCAAAGCAGGAGGATATTATCCACAAACCTAAAATATTCTATTATAGATCTGCAGTAAGATTCTTTCTCCAAAAATATCTTTTTTCCAAGTAGTGTACAAACAAACTGGCAAACAAGGGTGTAACTGTAGTACCTTGTGTCTGCCAATCGTACTCATTCTCAAATGCAAAGTAATTATTTGTCAGTACCATATTAAGGGAATAAAGGATGAAGGAAATGTTCTGGTTTTGCAGATTGGTCTCTAGTAAATAGTGATGGTCGAATTTGTGGCGTTTCGCTTTGCTGAAAAATTAGTGAAATTCGCGAAACGGCTCCAGCGTCTCATTTTTGACGCCAGCGTCCATTTTTCTGATGCCGGCGCAAATTCACTGGCGAACATGCGCCGGTGTCCAAAAAAACGGACGCCGGCGTCCATTTTATTACGCTGGAGCGTAAAAAACTACTACTACTACTACTAGTAAAGCCTTTATGTTAATTAATTACCTAACCACTGGTGGAGGGAAGGAAAGGGTGTGTTTATAAAAGGCTCACGTTCTGTTTTGTGTTACACTTGAGAAAGGGCACATAAGGCCCAAAGCATGTTGTGTAAAGTAGTTTACAATAAAGCATAACTAATCACAGCAGACATTCATAGTTTCCCAGTATCTCACTTGCCCGATCATAAAGGCAGGGTAGTTTTGCAACACAGACCAAAAGATGAAAGTTTGAATAGAAAGATCTGTCATTAGGGTTGTCACTGTCATTGGCGGACAGGGGATGAAGTCGTTGACATAGGAGAATGGAACAATGATGTGTAGCGGAGGGATGGTGATGTCAAGTGGTGATGTCAAAGTGTGAATTAGTGTGAGCAGAGTCGTGTCCATTATTTAAACTTCAGAAATCTGGACAGGCAGTTTTGAAACAGACAACCCTTATAAAACAGGTGGCAACCCTATATTTGTTGGAATACAAAAGACAGAGATTGTTCCAGTGCATTTAAAAGTCACACTGTAGAGAGGGTCTATTGTTGCTTAGCAATGTAATGTCAAGTTTGGCTGTAACCCTGTGTGCTCTTCTTCCTCTTCCTGCGTGTTCTCTATGAGAAAGTTTCTGTTGCATTTTGCATACATGCTATGCTGAAGTGCTTATGATAATTTCTATAAAGCAACCAATTGCCGCTCATACAGAAGGTGATGTGTCTGTCCTCTTTTACAAAGAAGCTGCACATGCAGTTCAGCAAGTTCATCAACACTCTGCTAACTATTTTGACATAAAAATTATTAAAAACCTAACCTCAGCATTGCTCCATGCCAGAACTTAAAGGGGATCTCCACAAAAACATAACTTAAGCTTTTTGAAAAGTAAACATAATTTCAAACAACTTTGTAATATACATCAATTAAAAAATATGCATGTTCATGACTTTTAATGGTTTCTGGCAGTTCCCTAAGCCAACCCCCTGCTCTTCTGCTGATCTTTCTGACTACTTTGCTGAGCTGGCTGACTACTGTTACTTTGTATCAACAGCCAGCTGTCCTTAGCCTGCATCCTCCAAACCCCACAATTCCCTGCACATGTGATTTCAATAAGGAACAGAACATCACAGTGCAATGCATTGTGGGTTATGTAGTTCCTGCATGTTGTCTGTAAGCTGTGGAGAAGTTGTTAAAATGTGTCCATCCATCCCTGCCAGGATTTCAAATGATGCAGAAAGAGAAGAGAGAACTGGTAACCGGCTGGATTTCAGCATAGAAAATGGCATTTATTCATACTTTTTGAAGAAACAGGTAACTGTGATGGGTATATTAGGGGTTTCTGTGTTATATGGATCTCTTTATCAAATTTGGAAGCCGGAGTTCCCAATAGAAAGAGAGGTCCAACTGCATTGAGTTTAAATGTCTAAATCAGACTAATACAATAGTTTATTCTACAATAAACTTCCCTCTAAGACTCTTCTTGATTATTTTAATAGTATTCAGTATGAAATTCAGTCCACAGAATGGGTTACATACATGGTTGCAGGGGTCCAAATTATTGCCTGTTCTACTATAATACTCTACAATCCAGAAATTTGAATAAAGTGGGTAATGATACCATGAGGTGCAGAGGTACTGCTGCAAAGTGCCTTTAATCAAACACACAACTTGTTTCGAGCTTAACAGCTCTTTATCATGTGAAGAGTTACCCACTTTACCCACTTTATTCGAATTTGTGGATTTCATGCTCTGGATGGAAGCAACTGTCCTGATACCTGAATAACAGACTTAGGGTAAATAAACCAGTGTATTTTGACTCTAGAATCAAGCACACACAGAGGAACCTCTGCTCATATGAGCTTTTGAGTGGAGATCTGCCTGTCACCAATATGTGTACTGTAGTCAGCACATTTCCTATAAATTAGAAAGGGAAGTGTTGACAGATAGTGATGGGTATTATGACCTTCACAGTTTTTCACCTGAAGGCAGTTGCAGTCAAACACTTCATGTGACAGGTACTGATTTTGTGTATTTTGTTGCCAAGAAGAGAGGGCAAGTGACAAAATACTCAGAATCAGTCAGCACTGATGGGAGTGACAAATGGGTGGAATTGTTGGAGGTGACTGTTACTTGAATCAGAAACACGTATTCATATTCACACTCATGTAGTTATTGAACTGTTGTTTCATAATGAAAAGGGGATGAATATGATCGCTGTGTGTATTTTTGGGTGTAGTTGGTAATGTGCAATGTTAAACTTTTGTGTACCCTGACAGCAGAGCTAGTGCACTCAGAGCCCAGTATATTTCTGATGCCTTTTGATGGATTTACACTGGAATCATATTAGCTCTGTTAAAGATATAGGGGCAAATTCACTATGCTCCGAAGCGCCTAACGCTAGAGTCAATTCGCTAGCGTTGGTCATTTTCGTTACTTCGCAAATTCACTAACGAACGCTGGCGTAAATTCGCTAGTGTTACTTCGCAACTACGCAAATTCACTAACGCGCGCATTGTACTGAACGCTACCTTTTACGCTAGACTTCCTTCGCCACCTCAGACCAGGCGAAGCGCAATAGAGTAGATAGGGATTGCTTCAAAAAAAGTTCAAATTTTTTCTATGTCCCAAAAAACGCTGGCGTTTTTTCTATATTATGGGTGATAGGCTGAAAAAGATCGAAAAAATTTTTGGGGCTCCCCTCCTTCCCCCCTACATTTCCTGACTCATGGCAACTTAACTATACAGTGGGCACATGTGTAGGGCAAAAAAATATTTTTATTTGATGTTTTGAAGGTTTCCCAGGCATTTGTAGTGATGATACGTATTCCTCCATTGAAATTTGAATTAGGCGCCGTATGCAAATTAACCATCGCTAGCGTAACTTCGCTTCGCTTAGCGAATCAACGCTAGCGCAACTTCGCAACCTTACGCTACCCCTGAGCGCAACTTCGGATTTTAGTGAATTTGCGGAGCGCTGTCGAAACTATGCCTGGCGAAGTGTGGCGAAGTGCGGTGAAGTTACGCCTGGCGCAACTACGAATCTTGCCCCATAGTCTCTGCAATTTATGATTTTTATGTACAATGGGGGGTAATGTATAATATAGCTGCAGCTTGGGTTGCCACCTGGTCGCTATTTTACTGGTTTGGACAGAAAAATAGCTGCTTGATGCCAGTGTTATTAATAGGGTAGAATTATTTTCAGAAAACACAGCAGCTTAGCGGCAGTAATACTTTATGTTGTAATAAGTAGTATAAAGCAATCACAGACACACACAGATGCTATGTCTCTCTATAGCTGCAAGAGAAATTTTTACAACTCCACTTTGGGGTAATATAATTAAAATAACAGTAGCTTGCATCAGGTCTAGTAACCCCTAGCTTCTATTCTTTTATAAAGGATACCAAAAGAGACCTGCTAATTGGTTGCTAGGTGTTACTAGACAAACTTTGTTACTTTTATTAAATGTTAAGTGGACTATATCTACTTCAAAGGGTGCCATCAGAAACATCTCTCAGAGCAATGTATGGCATGCCTGGAAAGGGTAAAGGCATTTTTGTTATCATCCTAATGAGGTAACATCAGCCATCCTATGAAAAATGTACAAGCTGAACAGAGGAGATAACTTTCTCCCCAGAAAAACAAGATCTGTTTAAACATTCATGGTAGATGTCTCCATACCCTTATGTTTTAACCCAAAGATGCTTACTGATTCTCAAGAAAGCTTCACTTTCTGGTACATTTGTAACATTATATCGTGCCCTCTGCGAGACAACACTCAGGATCCAGATGCTTAATCCTGAACTATGCGGCCCCTTGTATTGTTCTGTATTATGCAGGGATTAGGAGGGGTTTGTAGCAATCTCACTGATTCACAGCGATGCGTAACAGGTTTCAAAATAAACCAAAATAACCCCGATAGTATACAGAATTAACTGATGATTGCTTTGGAGGGAATGTGGGAAATAAATAGTCACATGGTATAAGTGGCAGCTAGCAAATGTAACATTTAATACAGAAGGGCACCCACCCTTCAAAAAAGAACAAAGGTGCAACTAGAGATAAACATGAGCTATGGAAAAGTGTCAGCTCCTCTGGCAAGATGGTAGCAAGTTTCCATCTCTCTTTCTACATGATTATGCAGGAGTTGTTGAATTGTTTGAGGGTGAACATCTTTGTAAAAGGAGTGCAGGGGGTTTTGTATTGCTTTCAATGGCATGTTGCTTAGGGGTCCCTGAGCAAGGGATGTGAATCTCACTTCTGATTAGAAATAATAATGTAATATATAGGAAACATACAATCCATGTAGATGTTACTTTTCCAGTCTGCGCCTTTGTCTTCAAAGGGAAGCTCATCTTTGCATATAACTTTATTGTGCTATAGACCTATTATAATCAGCTTTTCAAGGCCCAGATTTGTGGTGAGGCCACAAAGGCCCGGGCCTAGGGCGGCAAAATCTCAGGGGCAGCATGCCCAACACTCCGTTGTGTGCGCGCATGAGGGAGGGCATGCGCTAGGACAGCCTCGGGGCACCAGCCCACTATATCCAGTGCTGAGCTTTTCAATTGGTCTTCATTATTTATTTTGTATGTGTTTTTTCATTATAACCCTACCTATTCTGGTACTACACACCCTGGAAATTGACCCCGGCAGCCAAACAACAGATTGACTATGAGACTTCAGTGACTGTGCCACTAATTTGATGTAGTTATACTGGACATGATGATATGAGATAATACACTGCAATATGTAATTTAAAATATTAGATATGTGCCAATGCTAAACAAGATATGGCCTTCTATTAGGATATGAATAAAAAAACTTCAGGTGCAGCCAGGGCAGCCATCGGGGGGGGGCAGGGGGGAGAGTTGTAGGGGGCCCCGAGGGTAAGGGGGGCCCGCCACGCCACACTTACTTGATTAGCCGGGCCCCCCATCTTTCAGAGAGCTGCTGACTTTGGGAAGGCATGGACATTTAAGGGGCCCTGGCCACTAATTTTCTTATAATGTGGGGGGGCCTGGCCACAAATTTTGGCCGCCAATTTTTTTTTCTCACCAATATTTTTTAATGGGGGGGTCCCCTGGCCACAAATGTTTTTTTATGGGGGTCACTGACCACCAATATCTTTTTATTAACATGTGGGAACCCTAGCCACCAATATTTTTTTTGTTTTTTTACTGTGTGGTGGGGGGGCGGACCTGTGGGGTGGGGAGGGCGGATCTGTAGGTGGGGCTTGCGTGGGCGCAGCCCAGGGGGCCCAGGAATTTTGTCATATGGGGCCCTGTGATTTCTGATGGCGGCCTGGGTGCAGCCTATTTGCCCGTGGAGAGAAAACTAGCTGAAGGATAGCGTGCAATAGAGAAGTCTTAAATTGTCTAATCTTAATGGAGCAATTCAGGAGTGTGTCCTTGGGTCACTTTTTAAACTTAGACATAAATGTCCTTGTAACAGAGAATTTTGTGTTTGGGAAAATCATAAAAGTAATGTAAATGAAAAAGGAATGAAAGGATAATAAGTATCGGTACAGGTAATACAAGGTCAGTCTGCTTATTGTAGGCATTATTGTAGTGTAGTGTATTGTTGCAAAAGTTTCCAATATTTGTTTCTGCAACAGCACTTTCATACATAATGGTGCATAGGGAACAGTTCATACTACTGAGCCTAAAAACACTGACTAATACTTTACTATTAATAGATAATTAATGATATCGGTAAACATAATATATACATCTGTAGGAACAATGCAATTGTTCATCCCTTTTTCACTCAGGTATAATGTAAAGTAGGCAGAATTGAAGGCAGAGGAGCAAGCAGCAGAATGACAAGTACGCAGGCAGTAAAGCAGGAATTAAATAACAGATGGTACATGTTTAATGAGAGTTCAGGACTAAATGTTGTGTTCTAAAACAGATTGGTAAATTGAAATTAAGAAAAAAAATTAAATGGCATAAAGAATGATGTTGGTGGCATACTGAAAGGTTCACAGGCAGAAACATAATACATTTTTTTTATTAAATGGTGGTAAATGAACAAAGGGGTGTAAAACTGATCATGTATTGACACTATTCAGAATGGTACTTGTCTCCATACATACTTCATTACAACTTTCAGTGATCACCAGAGTGTCCTTTCAACCTGCTCTGATGAATTCCATGCAATTGGCTGCAAGACATTACCATCATCCTGGGCCACTCTTTAATGCCAGGGTTCCCAGTGGTTTGTGTCAATAGCTATAATAATAATATATGGTGGGAACAAACGTTAGAAAGCAACAGGTGTTTGTTTTAGATTTACCCCCATGGAACTTCAAAGATATAGCGGAAGTTATGACTAATAGAGCAGTGTTGTGCAACTGTAACCTGCATGAGATATTTATATGGTGGAGGGTACATTTTATACGCAGTATGTGGCATTTGTTGGTCCCGAAATTTGGAGAATTTTGCATTTAAACCTCCCTACTCACAAGGTAAGTTATAAGCATATGGCATTTGTAAACATTAACTTATGCACATATTTGGGATATGTTATTTTGAGAGACATGACCTGTCTCAGTTACGAGACTCATTTTGAGTACTATATAGTCATGCAAGTGAAATAACTGACACTTTGAAAATCATACTTATTCAGGCTAATATGAGAACTAGGTCAGTGTTATGAACAGGGGTGATCCTGGGGCTGCTGCCATTCTGCTATTAAAACTTTATTGTCAGAGCAGATCAAGGGGGTGGCTGCATCACTATAGCAGTAAGCGATGTTGCAGTCTTTGCACTAGCTGAGACAAATTTCCATTTTAAAAAACAGAAATTCGGCTCTTAAAGGAGAAGCAAACCCAAACGTTAAAAAAACCCTACCCCCCTACCCTACAGTACATAGAGTTAGGGGCAAATGCCCCTAACTCTTTACTTACCCCTCCGTGCAGATTTTGTCCAGCGGAGTTCGTGGCCCCCATCTTCTTCTCTTCTTCAGTAATCTTTGGAATGAGATAGGCGGAGCGGCACATGCGCAGTTGGCACAATTTTCTGTATCTGCAAAAAGCGAGGGCTAAGTAAAAAGTTAGGGACATTTGCCCGGGGTAACTCTTAGGCTGTGGGTAGAAGGGAGGAGGGTCTATGTAGGGTAGGGGGGTAGGGTTTTTTTTTTTTTGCTTCTCCTTTAATGCTACCAAAGGTGGCTTTTTGCTGACTCTGGTAACTGCCCGCTCATTTCTATTAAATATGCGTATAGGCATCTGCTTTAATGATTGTTTGCTTTATAAGGGCTTGGTCTCTATATGTATACAATATTAGGACCTTGTGATTGGGACGCCATTTAGAGGTAGTTTTTAAAGAGATACTGACATAAGAAACCTTTTCTAATATCTATCAAAACATTGTCTTTGAATGCTAGTTATAATTTTGCCATAAAAGTATTTGCCTGATGCTTTTACATTACCTTTTTACTACCCCTGTTCCTGTATGAGGGGGCTGCCATATTTGTGCAGCAGGAGTCCGTTAGTATTAGAAACTCTAACTGACAGGTTAAGAAGGTGACAGTCAGGTTGGCAAAGCAGTCAGGTTTAGAAACTTCAAGTGACAATTACTTACAAAAGCAGAACTCTCAGCAAAAAACGATCAACATGACCTATAGGTAACTTTTTTTTTTGAAACTTCTCTTTATTTTTCACGGTAAATCTCCATACAAAATAAAGGCATATATCGTACATTACAGCCATATCGGCACAGCACAAAATGTCAGAAGATACAGCAGCATCACATGTACAATTAATACCTGAGAATACAGTACAACCATTAACTAGGTCAACTAGATCATGTAGAGCATCCAGGTCACCAGGTATGTCCGCCAATCACATTTCAAGATCAAATCAACTCAGAGTTACACACCCCTCCAGAGTCATGAGGTAGCCTGTGGGGCCGGGTGTCGGAAAGACTGCCAGACAGACCATATTTTATCGAACTTTAAGTAATTGTGATCGTTCTTGGCTGCCATCAACTCCATACTAGCCCTGTGATCAACTGCCACCAAAACTTGTTGAAAGTCCAGCAGACCAGCAGTTTTCCAGTTCTGAGCAATCAAAAGCGTTGTAGCATTAAAAATATGGAACAAGAACTTCTTCTGAAATCTAGTGACCGCATCAGGCAGGTTCAACAATAAGGCAGCATCCGGTGTGTGTGGGACCCCCAGTTGTAAATCAACATTTATCAGAGCGAAAACAGCGTTCCATAGGTCAACTACCAAAGGACAGGACCACCACAAGTGCACCAAAGTCCCATGATGTCCACAGCCCCTCCAACACAAAGGGGAGTACGTCCCCGACATTTTGTTCAGCTTTACTGGCGTGAGGTGCCACCGATAAAGCAGTTTTTTATAAGCTTCAATATGGTTAGTACACTTAGTAGCACCAACGAGGGTTAGCTGAATTTCTTGCCAACGATCAGGTGTAAACTCTACATTAAGTTCTTGTTCCCATTTAATAATATGGGGATGTTTATGGTCTGGTGGCAGAGTAAGTAGAAATTTATAGCAGTCTGAGAGAACTCCCTTAGGCAGACCTCCCACTTTACACAATATTCAACCCTGGACCTCTGACGTAAGGTTCTATACGATGGTAAGGTTTTGCTCAGAAAATGTGTAAGTCTGAGATATGTGTAATAATCTCTCTGACACAGTTGGTATTTGTTCTGAAGTTCTGTAAATCGGCGGTAGACATTTATCAAGTACAAATCCGAAACTGTCTGTATACCCTTTTGAACCCAAGCATGCAAATCTAGATCCTGTACTAAAAATTTAACATTCAGCAAAGGCATATTCGGTGAAGGGAATTTCCCCAGGTCCCAGTGTTCCTATAGGTAACTTTTAATGTAAAATAATATTTTAAACAGAAAATTTTTAGTGTCGGTATCTTTTTAAGTGTTGGGTGGAATTTGCCTATTGATATGGTGAGAAATTCTTGCATAAATTATTGCACAATTAAATGACAATTTTTTATTGCTTTGGAAATTACTAGTGTGCCCCATATCTCCTTTTTTCCTTCCTGTTTATTGTCAATATCAATAAATTTGTAACCTAACAGAGTATTTGTTCTTTTTAGATGGGGTTAGTGGACCCCATTTGAAAGCTGGAAAGAGTCAGAAGATGAAGGCAAATAGTTCAAAAACCATAAAAAAGAATGAAGACCAATTGAAAAGTTTCTTAGAATTAGTCATTTTATTACATACTAAAAGTTAACTTATGGTGGTGGTTACTGGAATACAAATAAAGGGGGAATATGCTGAGCTGCAACTTAAATCAACATAATTGATGATAATTTATTAATACTATATAGTACTGCTAAGTTAAACAGTGCTGTACATTAAATAACTAAAAAAAAAAAACAATATTTTTCAATACAATTATCCGTTAAAGTGGTGGCTTACCTTCAAATTACAGCAACTTCTACAATGACTTTGCAACTGGTCTTCATTTTTGTATTTTTTAATTATTTGGCTTTTTGTTCAGCAACTGGAAATTCAGCAGTTATCCGGTTGCTAGCGTTCAATTTACCTAAGCATCCAGGTGGTGGACTAGATTATGAATAGGAGAGGACTTTGAATAGAAAGATAAGGAATAAAATGTAACAATAACAATAAAATAAATATACAGTTTCAAAAATAAAATTCTAGCCTCACAGAGCAACCCTTTTTCAGCTTCCGGAGTCAGTAGACCCATGTGAAAACTGAAGAGAGGCAGAAGAGGAAGGCAAATAATATTATAAATTATATAATATAAACTATTACATGATTACATGATAATACAAGCTGTCATTGTATATTAGTTGTACAGTATATCAGCAGGTGGTGCTATAACATAAGATGCATCAGTTAGCAGATTTGTGTATTTCTTACAAGTGTGTATTCTTTCTGCAGTTTTCCTTTCTCTAGAGCTTAATACATAATACCTTCCTTTACTGGTGTTAATTGTATATTTTCCATACCCAATACGTCAGTGATGGACAACCTACATCCCTAACTCCAAGCAACACAAACCTAGGTAAAAAAAAAAACTAAAGAAAATCTAATTATTACACATATGTATCATTTTTCTTTTATCATGATGTCTGATGGTCAAGGGATCCTTCTAATGCTGCCCCTCCGGTACAGAATACACTATTAGTCAAAACAAGTCTACGTACATTCCCCAGTGTTGATTTGGGGTTGCCACCTTAGCCACCCTTACCCCTGATTGCGTTGTGTACCTGCTACCTCCTTGCAGCCTCGGTCATATGTGGGAGTGGAGCACAAAGGCTCTTTGCGGGGAGCTGGGAGTGGGTCTGGGTAAGTGCCATGGGTTTTTTCCAGGTGTCCTGCCAGCCCAGTCCGACCCTGCACTCCCTAAGGCAGTGAATCCCAAATTGTTGGGCTGGATAGCTCTTGAAGTTAGTGACCAGAGAAGAGTCATCTAATGTTGGTCAGTTCTAAGTAAACCACCATCACTAGGTGTTCCTTTTCTCACTAAATTCATTTTCCGCTGACTGCAGCCAGTCTCCAAAAATGCACAGCAGTTGGCACTATTATTTTAAATTCAGTTAGCCTAATACCTACAAAAAACTTTAAAGGGATACTGTCATGGGAAAAAAAAAATTCAAAATGAATCAGTTAATAGTGCTGCTCCTCCAGCAGAATTCTGAACTGAAATCCATTTCTCAAAAGAGCAAACAGATTGTTTTATATTCAATTTTGAAATGTGACATGGGGCTAGACATATTGTCAATTTCCCAGCTGCCCCAAGTCATGTGACTTGTGCTCTGATAAACTTCAATCACTCTTTACTGCTGTACTGCAAATTGGAGTGATATCATCCCCCTTCCTCCCCCCCCAGCAGACAAACAAAAGAACAATGGGAAGGTAACCTGATAGCAGCTCCCTAACACAAGATAACAGCTGCCTGGTAGATCTAAGAACAACACTCAATAGTAAAAACCCATGTCTCACTGAGACACATTCAGTTACATTGAGAAGGAAAAACAGCAGCCTGCCAGAAAGCATTTCTCTCCTAAAGTGCAGGCACAAGTCATATGACCAGGGGCAGCTGGGAAATTGAGAATATGTCTAGCCCCATGTCAGGTTTCATAATTGAATATAAAAAATCTGTTTGCTCTTTTGAGAAATGGATTTCAGTGCAGAAGTCTGCTGGAGTAGCACTATTAACTTTTTTGAAAAAAACATGTTTTCCGATGACAGGATCCCTTTAAGTAAGTTGTAAAACTGCCTAGAAGAGTGCTCTGAACCAAATGCTATATACAGTATGTGTATAATGTTATACTGACAGATTATGCTGCTTGGAGCAAGGTATTAAACCACAGAAAGATTTTTGTACAGGTAATTTTCAAGAGCAAAAAAATACGGCAAGTCCAGTCGATTTGACTTACTACTATAGATATACCATGGCCTGGATGAATGAGAACCATCACAGACATTAATTTGGCTTACTATTGTAGTTATACCATGACCTGGTTGAATGAGAACCTTCACAGAAAACCCTTTAACGGTGGTGGTGTTTATATTTACAAGCAAATCAGGGTGAGATCCTAGCTAGACCTTCCTTGAAGACCTTCCTTGAAGGTCTATGTTCAGCATAGAAAAAAGAATAAAAATGTAATGTAGAAATGTATGGCTGGAGTGAGCGAATGTCTAACATAACAACCAGAACACTACTCACTGCTTTGCAGCTATCTTGGTTTCCACTGATCCCCTTTATGCAGGTGGATTATCTGTGCACTGGCAATCTCATTATTTTTCCAAACCGCACAAATCATGGGTTAGTTTAAATTTCCCTGAAATTACAAAAAACATATTTATTATGATTAAAACTAAAGGCAGAAAATGGAACCCCTTTAAAGGAGAGCTAATCCCCCAAACTAATGACAACCCCTAAACCACTACCCTCCAGTACCATAACTAGTGGGGGGCGGGCCCTGGTGCGTGACGCACAGCCGAGCCCCGCCTCCCTCCGTACGGCCCACATTTCAGTGGCGTGGGCTGCCGGGGGGCCCTGAGGAGGTGCGGGCCCTGGTTCGCTCGCAACCCTGCTCCCCCGGTAGTTCAGCCACTGCTACCCTCCATAGTCCCCCCTCCCTGTTCCACTCCGACAGCGCCAATTCTAATGAAGGAGGCGGCTCCTTAAATGCCGCCCCTCTCCTTGCAGGAACACTAGTGCGGAGAGCGCAACTGCGCTCTCTCGCACTAGTAAAGCCGAATTATCGGTTTCAAAACCGGAAATGCGGCTCTTTAAAGTGACAGGAGTGGCTTTTTGCTGCCGCCTGAGGCAAGCGCCTCAACTCGCCTCATTGGCTGAGCGCACCTGCCCTCCGCATAGGTGTTAATACTAAATGCCTAAGTCTTTAATTACCCCTCGATGCAGAGTCAGCGCATCAGAGCTTATGGGCGCCATGTTCACTTCTTTGGAAGTCTTTGGTAAGCAAGTAGCGAATCGGCGCATGCGCAGTTGTAGCAATTTTCCAGTCCCGAACAACTGTGCATGTGCCGACAGCCACGGAAATTGTCGAAGGGACCTGAAGATTCCCGAAGTGGTGAAGATGGCACCCGTGAGCTCCGCTGCACTTACTCTGCTTCGAGGGGTAATTAAAGACTATGGAGCATTTACTGGTATTAACACCTGTTCGGTGGGGATCAGGGAGGGGGGCTATGGAGGGCAGGGGGTAGGGGTTTTCATTAGTTTGGGGGTTTAGTTCTGTTTTCAGCTAACACCACAAATGTATTGAAAAGTGGTAACTATAAATGGCTACTGTACAGGCAGAAGGTTTGCTGCATAATTGCACAGTAAAATAATATAATTACAACAACTTAAAGTAGCTAAGTAAAAGCGATCCCAGAGAGCTAAGGATAAAGAATCGCACAAGTATTTTTAGGTTCATTAAGAACTGCCCAAGGAGAGGCTATCTTGGCTGCTTGCCACAGCTGTTTTGCAAATGTACTGTGTTCCTAAAAGCCAACTAGATCATGTTCAGCCATAGGGTTAACAATAAGCAACTTTAATAAAAGATACCTAATTATACTGTGTACATAGCTGCAGAGAAATATATGCAGCTGCTGCCTAGGCTTAATTACATACTATATATGTCTTATTGAAGCTGTTATTAGCAACCGTAGATAGTAGGCAACCAAGCCTGATTGAAAGAGACAGTGGGCAAATTTGCAACCAATCAGATTATTGCTTTCAGTGCTCAACCTGCAGCTGGCTGGAAAAAGCTAATCACTGATTGGTTGCTATGGGTTACTCAGGTGCAAATTTGCCCACTGTTTATAAATGAGCCCCACTGACAAGTTGTTAAATGCACCTACACTTCTTTATGCATCAATGGGCATATGTTGGAGCCAATAGCATAACTGCTTTGTGAGACAAAAGCCTGGTAATTGGCATAGAAAAATACATACTTACTAGTGCCCGTAATAGTGCTAGATTTACTCTATAAACATAGAGCTTAGTGCATTGTGGCTTTATATGTTTCTAGCATAGTCGGGGGCAGATTTATCAAAGGTCAAGGTGAATTTTTGAATGAAAAAAAATTTGAATTTTGAATTCTTGTGTACCTCGACTACGGAATAGTCCAAATTTGATTTGAATTTCCAAAAAATTTAAAAATTTGAATTTCGAAATTTATCATGTACTGTCTCTTTAAAAATTCGAATTCGACCATTTGCCATCTGAAACCTGCCGAATTGCTGTTTTAGCCTATGGGGGACCTCCTAGAACCTATTTGGAGTCAATTGATGGACTTTGAAAATTCAACGTTTTTTTGGGGAAAAACTTTGAATCGAATTCGATCGAATGCGCTATTAATTTGTTTAGTTCAATACGAATACAGACCTATTCAATCAAAAATTGACCTATATGACCAAAAAAAACTTCGACTTAATTTCGGTTGGTCTTTTTGAATTCAAATTTCAAAGTTTTTTGCACAATAAAAACACCTGAAATCTCCCTGTGTGTCCAAGAGTGGAACATTCACAAAGATCATCCTCCCCTGGTGATGGTAAAATAATAGTTCTTTCTAGAGGATTAATCTGCTTGACCTATTTACAAACCAGTCAATGAAATATGGGAGACTATAACAAATATGTTGATGAATGACTGGTCAGATAGGATCTATCTGTTCTTACCCCATAAAGCATTAGTCAACAAAGACCATTTGTGATTACCTTGTGAATATATATATATATATATGTAAAGGGTACTAACACGTGCTTTGTATATTGCTAAAAATAGGGTACTAGGGGGTGACAGGATAGAACGTGCACCAAATAATTTAGTGTTTGCTACACAATTTGGAGGAATTTCAGGACAAATCAAAAAGGTTATTCACAAGAATTGGAACATTCTAAAAGCTGATAGTAATTTGAAAACAGTATTGCCCAGTCCACCTATTATAGCCTATAAGAGGGGAGTCAGCCTCCGGAATCTTTTGGTTAAGACAGATCCGGTAGAATGTTATCAAAAACCACAGACCGGTTGGCTTGCTAATCGAAAAATGGGATGTTTTAGATGTCCCTCCTGCACTTCATGCAGATATATGAGCCCGAGCCAGAGTTTTAATCATCCCCACAATGGCAAAAGATTTGCTATTCGATCACACATCACATGCACCACTACACATGTGATTTATTTAATAACTTGCCCATGCGGTCTTTCCTATGTTGGTAAGACTGATCTTACATTACGCCTTAGGATGGATGCCCACCGTTCGGCCATAAGTACAGCATTTAGGGACAACTTCACTTCGAAGCCCGTTGCCAAACATTTCCTGGAGAAAGGTCATCACCTTCCAACGTTCAAATATATTGGCATAGACCATATTCCTCCACTTAGGAGAGGGGGTGATAGGTCTAAAATGCTCCTTCAGAGGGAATGTTTTTGGATTAAGAAACTTAACACATTGGCACCCCACGGTCTCAATGAGCAGTTCTCCTTGTCGTGCTTTTTGGAACAGAGATAAAAGTTTTATTAAATGTGCCATACCTGTTTCATTATATTGCTAAGTGCCGAGGTTGTTACATAATGTTTTGAATTGTTACAGTGTATCCTAGATCATAACCATGTATCTGATTCAGGAAATATGTTTGAGAGTTGTCACATTTAAAGGATTATTGATACTGTGACAACCGGTCGGTTCTATGTGTAAGTGAGTTTTTCATTGACCTCATTTCCTGTTCAGGCTCATAGAAGAGTATAAAGTTTTTGTTTTAATCACATGTTGTATCTTGATAACGTTCCAAGACCAGGACCGAAACGTCGATGCATGTATTATGCTCTTTTTTAAAATTTAAATAAATAAATTAAAAAAATCTAAAATTCCAGTGTGCGCTGCTAACTATCCATGGACTGTTAAATATTCGACACTGTGGCAGCACCTGGTATATTGCTATCCATTGGTGTGCGAACAGCTCTTTTTTGTTTTTTGTTTATATATATATATATATATATATTTATGTTCATTGCCCCCCTCATACATATACTGTATTTAATAAAGGATTAAACAATATCTAAAAACATAAAGTACCCCTAAAGCAGTGATTGATTAAGTAAGGCAGTGTAAGTGACAGAAACATAAAGGTACATCCTTTGAATTACAGGAGTCAAGGAAAAATAGCAGTGGAATCCCTACAAAAACGGTATTGTGAATATGACTGCTTGTTTGTGGATGTGCCTTTACATGAAGGCTGCCGAGACAGAAAGACTATTTGGGGTGTAGAGAAAAAAATCATCATTTGGGTGCAGTTATTGGCATATACTATTTAGTTAGTATAATTCTAACTGACTGATACAACCAGAAGTGAAGACCATTCCAGTAAGTGCCCAGCACACTCAGGCAAACTTGACTTAAATGACCCCTTAAAATATGGATTGATATTCTTTTTGTGTTATAACTCCAGCACCAAAATATAAAGGATAGAGCAGTAATGGTTTCTTTGCTTTCCAAATGGACTTGTAATAGAGGGAAGCAAATAATAAACTGGGACTCATAAAGGTGTCCATTTTACATTGCAGAATTCTAATTTATTGATCACAACAGATCAGTACCAGCAAGGGTGTTTGTATGCCTCTTGGGAATACACTGGAACAACAGGAAACTTCACATTACTCCACAACTAATTAAAGTTAGTTTCTATAAGATGGGAAGGCAAAAGATCCATTAGCTATTGTCAATGGAGTGCTTTCCAGCCCACCCTAATTTGTGCTGCTGCAGCGCCCATAATTGAGCTTTAAGCCTTTCTCAGATCTCATTTAGTGGGTCCCCTTCCACATTTAACTGCTTTCTGTTACTTATTTCCCAAAGCTCCCACATTGAGATGAAACCAGAGCTACAACTTCATTCTAACTCAGTCTTTTATACTACAGGTGGTCATCTGACTTGCCAGTCTCATACCTGGTGGAGCTGTCCTAAAACAGCCCATTAAAGAGTCCTACCCTAATCCTGTTAGATTACAGTTTAGAGCAAAGTTGACCTAAGTGCAAGATCCCTAGTGAATTTTTGCTAGGCACAAACGAACGCTGGCGCATCATCGCTATGAAATGCTCGCACTGCCGAAGTAACGTTAGCGAAAAGACGCCAGGGCGCAACTTCGCATATTAGTGAATTAGCATTGTGGTAGCGAATTTGCGCCTGGTGAAGTGGTGCAATGTGTGCGAAGTTGTCGATGAGGATAATTACTGAATCTTCCCCCTTGTATCTTTAAATAACTGTGGTACATACAGCCTGCCAGCTAGGAGTAACTTTACATAATATTTCAAATAGTTTCATCTCTGAGCTCCTTGGGAATCCCCACTCATGTCCTGATAAAGACTCCCTTTGGTTTTCCGTGCCCTGACAAAGACCCTATATCCTTCCACAACCTAAATAGAGAGCTCTTTTCTGCAACTGGGACCAGAAACGTAACTAGATGGGGGCGGCCCCTGGCGCAGGACGCGCAGCCGGGCCCCCCGCCACCCTCCGTACACCCGGAACTGCCCGGGAATATGTGGCGCAAAGTGGCGCGCTGACTGCCGGGGGGCCCTGAGGGGGTGCGGGCCCTGGCCCACTCGCACTCCCTGCTCCCCTGGTAGTTCCGCCACTGACTGGGACTCCATACTAAGTTTATATACACAGGTCTCTCTGGGATCTTGCTAGTGTTGTCGACTTTCCGGGCAGGGTGGTGGCAGCATGGAACGGATCTGTGATGACACTAGAGCGGATCTGTGACATTGTGGGGCGGGTCATTGATGCAAGTGGGCGGGACTATGACGTGGCAAGCGGTGACTGGTCAATCGCTGCATCAATCTTAGGGAATCCTGCCCAGTTTTCCTAATTTGGAAAACCGGGCAGGCAGTTTTGACCCGTACAGCCCTCCCTGTCAAAACCGGACAGGTAGCATCCATATATCTTGCAGCACCTTTCTTCCACTCCCCACTCCCTTCTCTTTTCCAGCACTTCCTGTGCAGCCAGGGGCGTAACTAAAGAGAAAGCAGACCCTGCGGCTGCAGGGGCCCCAGGAGGTATAGGGGCCCCATGAGGCCCTAATTCACATACAGTTTCAATAAATATTGGTAAAACAGGTCAACTTCTAGACATTTTGGGGGCCTGAAAAATAATTTGGCTGTTGGGTCCAGTAATATCTAGTTACGCCACTGTGTGCAGCACTTCCTTCATGTCAGCTCACTGGGGCGGGGACTCCTCGCTCTCCTTACACAGAACAACACAGAGGAGAGACATGTATAGATAGCTCCCCTACATTTTCTATACCTTTATGCATTGAGCGTCAATTTCAACACCCTGGGGCTTATTTATCAACACTGGGCAAATTTGCCCAAGCGCAGTATCTCAAAGCAACCAATCAGTGATTGGCTTTTTTCAGCCAGCTGCAAGTAAAACAATGAATGCAACAATTTGATTGGTTGCCATGGGTTACTGCCCATGTGCAAATTTGCCCAGTGTTGATAAATGACCCCCCTAACTATTTGCTTATAGGAATACTCACCTTTACCCTGTTGCCCTCAAATTGCCAGAATGACCACTGCAGTTTAAAGTACTTGAAAAGCAGAATAAACCTCATGTGTCTTAACAGCCCTATTGATCTTTTATACATCTACACATTTATCTTTAAAACACATATTAAGATATTTGCTTTTATTTACAGAGTGTACTAGACAAAATGAAGCTAATTAGCTAATTGCTATTTGGTTGTTATTGATAACTGCTCTGGTGCAATTTAGCAGATATGTTAGCAAATTACCCCCTTTTATTTTGTGTTTATAAGCAATGGATACTATACACCTACCTATATCTCTGCACACAGAATTTTGAATGAGCACCCCTAATTACAAGTGATTGGCCATTACATATTTAAAGGCATGAGCTAATCTTAACCTTCTTGTTAAAGATCTGTTTGTTCCTTTTTAGACATTGTCAGTTCAGAGAAGGCAGGTGTCATGTGTTTCCTTAGAGAGAGATCAGGTTGTTGGCTGACATCTCTATTAGAAAGCTAAAACTCTGGTATATTTGACCATATCTATTCCCTTTATAAATAAAAGGAACTCATTATTACCTAAAGGAAGGTGAAATTTTTACCAGCAACCGTAAAGGATGTTTATTTTCCTTGAACTCCATAGGCCTATTCTGTAAATTGTGAGGGAATTACAGTACGAGTGTAATTGATTAAAATACAACATAGTAACTACAAAAAAAAAAACACTTGTAGATATTATTTTAAGTTAAAGGGGTTATCCACCTTAAAATAAGCTTTTAGTATCTCATATCAAATACATTGCAATCAGTCTTTGTTTGTGGTTTATGACCTGAGTACATCTGCAGATCTTGGGATTGGCATTTAACTGTTATATGGTTGTTAACTAGGGGTTAATTCCGCTAATAACCAGGGAGCATTTTCGAAATCAGAATGGAAGGATAGTATACAGCAGAAAAATGGATCAGTAAACCTGACAACCAGGCAGCATATTTCACTGCAGGCTGGAAAGAGACATAATTGGAAGTAAAAAAATACAAGATAAAAGAATAATTGACAGTAAACTGAGAGCTGGCCTGAGCTGTTGTTACCTTACCATGAGTCAACAAAAACAAACCTTAATGGGAAAATGTAAGTATAAAGTTTGCCAGTTTAAGAGCCAATCAGATGGCAAATATTTGACTCCTTGCTACCGTTTACTGTGAGGACCAGTAATCCAAGTTTAGGAGTAATTCAGAAATATGTACATTTTACTACAGAGTTGTAAATCTCTGTTACCAGAATCAGAAATGTGCCTTCTTACAACAGACCAATCAGAAATAACAGTTGATACGTTAATGCTTCAGCAGAGAGTTCTGCAAAAAGAAGAGTGCCAGCGGTTCTATGGAGATCATGTAAACTCATACAGTAGTTATCATAGAAGATATCTAATCAAAATGTAGATTATAAATCCAGCAATGCTATTCTGCAAATCGAATTTCTGTTCCAGTATCATTGCTACAAATAAGAACTGGATGTATCTGGCTTACATAACACAGAGAGTTTAATGGGTTAATCATTTCCCCTCCCCTGCTTCCCATGTTCATTCACCTTGTGTTATTCAATGGAAAAACCATATCCGGACACACATCAGAAAACTGATACACTTTGTTCTCTCTGGAGTGTGCACACCCTAAGGCTGTTTTTATCAATGATCACCTGCAGGCACCATTATTATGAATTCCCATCTGACCCTGCCAGAGGACAGCTGCCACACAGGATCACAGTTTAACCTTTTCAGTTGCACACTGTCCAAAAATCACTAACTAGTATGGGATCCGTTATCTGGAAACCCATTATCTAGAAAATTCAAATTTTAAAAAATTATTTTCTTTTTCTCTGTAATAAATACCTTATACTTGATCCAAACTAAAGATATGAAATTAATCCTTTTTAGGAGTAAAATAATCCTATTGGGTTTAATAAATTCCTAAATAATTTTTTAGTAGATGTAAGGCATGTACTAGATGATGATATAAGGCAGTGATCCCCAACCAGTAGCTCGTGAGCAACATGTTGCTCTCCAACCCCTTGGATGTTGCTCCTAGTGGCCTCAAAGCAGGTGCTTATTTTTGAATTCCAGGCTGGGGGGCAAGTTTTGGTTGTATAAAAACCAGGTGCACTGCCACACAGAGCCTCAATGTAGGTTGACAATTCACATAGAGGCTAAAAATGGCCAATCACAGCCCTTATTTGGCACCCCAAGAACATTTTTCATGCTTGTGTTGCTCTCCAACTCCTTTTACTTCTGAATGTTGCTCATGGGTTCAAAAGGTTGGGGATCCCTGATATAAGGGAAGGGGGTTACTTGTCACAGGTCAAGTTTTGTCAGTTTTTTTCTACGTCGAATAAACTCAAAAAATTGATCGCGTTTTGAGAGCAAACAACCAAACAAACCAGAAAATCATGAAGGCTAAAAACATCTTCAAACGGGTCAAGGGACCTTTGCCATTGACTTCTACATGACCTCGACAGGTTTTAGCTGGAGTATTTTTTAATTCAAGCTTACTGCAGCTTCGGGGCATAATAAATCTCAAAAAATGTGAGGTTTTTTTTTCATCCCAGAAAATTCGAGTTTTTACTGAAACTGCCATTGAAAACGTAATTTTTTTTTTTGAAAAACGCAACTTGACCTTTAACAAATAACCTCCACAGGGGGTAATGTATGATTAATGTTATAACCAGTGTAAACCAGTCTAAAATGTTTGGCTTGTTAAAGCAAACACAGTTAGTTTTGAAAAAACTTGTTCACACATAAATCTTTAATAGTTCAGACCTTTTAAAGCAATCCTGCTTTAAAAAAAGAAAAGTTTCCAGCGTTTTTTTACAACTTTAATGCATTTCCGGCATATAGGATATGATGTCACTGACATAAAATTGAGGTCTGAGGTGGGGAAGAAAACTCTAGCGAAACGTTCAGTACAATTCACATCTTAGTGAATTTGCGGAGTAACGATCGCTCGCCAGAGCAAAAAGTTGCCTGCCGATAGGGTGCGAACGAACGCTAGTGACAGGCCCGGATTTGTGGAAAGGCCACCTAGGCCCGGGCCTAGGGCGGCAGGATTTTAGGGGGGCGGCATGCTGCTCAACCACACCCACATTGGTTCAAAAACACTGGGAATGCACAGGAGATACAATCTCCATGAAGATTTGTACGAATAAAGGGAATGGGACAGGGGCGACGAACGCCAGGGGGCCTAGGCTAGTGATTGTCCTCTACGCCTGTTAGTGAATTGGCGATGGCCCTGCAGATGAGATTTCTGGTGAATTGTCGCTAGCGACGGTTACTTCGCCTTTTAGTGAATTTGTCCCATGGAATACAAACAATTGTGCAGCTTGTCAAGAAATAACTGTATTTTTAGCTTGCTATGTGACATGTGACAAAGCAGCTGTTCAGTGTTCTCTAAAACAAATCTGAAACTAGGTAATCAGTTTAAGCAAAAATATAAATTCTCCACCCCACCTACATTAAGACTCATATAAGACTACTTATACCCCAGGTTCCAAACATGCAATGGGGCGAGATTGGGTTTTTGTTCTATCACTGCAGTGCACCTACTGCAGGCTAGCAACGCTACATATTGCCTCAAGACCCTGACCAATTATTTCATTCAATAACATACCTATACTAAAAATCTGTTCTCTGTGATATTTTATTTCAAAGCACTGGCACTCAACATTAATGGGCAGTATACTCCCTTGTTCAACACCAGTGGAATGAATAGGGCTTGTGCTGAACAGACTTTTTGTAGCTATTCTGTGTGTGTATGGAAGATAATGAAATTATAAATAAAAGAAAATCCTTTGTTGCGACTATTTGACCTATGGATAAGCAGAAGGCCATTATGTAGCGCAGGGGTAACCAACCTTTTTTAACCAGTAAGCCACATCGAAATGTAAAAAAAGTTTCAGAGCAACACAAACACGAGAAAAGTTCCTGGGGTACCAAGTATGGGCTTGGGTTGACTATTAATAGCCCCTATGTGGACTGGCAGCCTACAGGAGGCTCTGTTTGGCAGTAAATCTGGTTTTTATGCAACCAAAACTCTAAGCCAAGAATTCAAATATAAGCACCTGCTTTGAGGTCACTGGGAGTAACATCCATGGGGTTGGTGAGCAACATGTTTCTCAAGAGCCATTGGCTGGGGATCACTAATGTAGAAGGATTATCTGTACATTAGGGCAGTATTACATGTGGTTTGCTATATAGGAAGCAGTTATATGGTACACAAACTTCTTTATTTTCCTCATTGACAAACCCATGCAACAACCACACTCACCTCAGCCAACCTATAATTATCAGCTGTGACTTATCAGTTGAAAGGGAATGCATATTAAAAACCAAGACGTAGATTAGTGAAGAGGAAATATTCACGGCTACAAAGGAAACTGTGGAAGTATTTGATCATGATTGAATCAGGTTCAGGTTTACCACACAGTACAGACAGAGCTTTGGTGTATGGTCAGGATATCTTACAGGACACTTTGATATTTAGCATGGTGATAAGAGATTGGCAAATTACTATGCCAGTACTGAAAAGGGCATCCTGTTTGTAACATTATTGGCCTTTTAGCTTGACATCTGTTTAAGGGAGGGGGTAATAATGGAAAAGATACTGAAATATAGTTCAAATCACAATGCTACCAGTTAGTGCCAGCATGCATATAATATATAATTTAGTTTTTTCTTTGCCTTAATTTTGTGTTGCAAAAATAAACATTGCTGTTTTATATAGACGTGGCTTGCAGGCCAACAAATGTGGACATAACTGGTCTTTAATAGCAAAGAAAATCACAAGTACATGAACAAAATATATTGTCACGTCTTGTTATGGTAACTCACGTGGAGGTCCGTTACACTGCTGAAAAAGCAAGAACACTAAAACTCATTATGATGGCTCATGTCTCTACCTAACATAAGCACCATTGTGCAGCCAATCCCCTGCAGTCACACAAGGACATGTTTAAAGTCGATCATGATGAACTGTGTGACATGCTCAGAAGGGCATCTCATAAAACTGACAAATATAAACATGACAAACAAGATAAGGAAATGACTATTATGTGCACGGAGGTTGCTTGCAACATATTTCCCAAAAGGCCTACTGTCATTAAATATGTTAATTTGACAAGATAGCTTTATGTCCTCCAGGGAAAGCAGCCTCTTGTGATTGCTATCATGAACTTCACAAAGCTAATTGGTGAAGCAGGTTGCAACATGATGTAACTTTGTATAAATCACGCAACAGGAAATATGTTTGGGGAAAATCAATTGTCTGTCCTCAGAACTAGGACTGGAAATGTAAAACAGGTCATCACACAAACCATAACACCTCTACAGCCGCAATGTGTTAAGTGCTAAATTTATTAAGGGGCAGATTCACTAACTTCGAGTGAAGGATTCGAATGAAAAAAATTCGAATTTCGAAGTATTTTTTGGGTACTTCGACCATCGAATTGGTTAAATTCGTTCGAATTCGAACGAAATCGAATGATTCGAAGTAAAAATCGTTCGACTATTCGACCATTCGATAGTCGAAGTACTTTCCCTTTAAAAAAAACTTCGACCCCCTACTTCGGCAGATAAAACCTACCGAAGTCAATGTTAGCCTATGGGGAAGGTCCCCATAGGCTTGCTAACCTTTTTTTGATCGAAGGATTTTCCTTCGATCATTGGATTAAAATCGTTCGAATCGTTCGATTCGAAGGATTTAATTGTTCGATCGAACGAAAAATCCTTCGATCGATCGATCGCAGGATTAGCGCTAAATCCTTCGATATTCGAAGTCGAAGGATTTCAATTCGAGGGTCGAATTTCGAAGTATTTTTAACTTCGAAATTCGACCCTTAGTGAATCTGCCCCTAAATGTAGAGATGGCTAAATCATTTTTTTTTTAAAAAACTTTTTCTGTTTAACAGTACAACAGTACCTTGTACTTGATCCCAACTAAGATATAATTAATCCTCATTAGAGGCCCAAAATCCTATTGGGTTTATAAAATGTTTAAATGATTATTTAGTAGACTTAGTGATCCAAATTACATCCAAAATAAATCCCTTATCTGGAAAGCCCCAGGTTCCTAGTATTCTGGATAACAGGTCCCATACCTGTATATCTGGTGTATTTGAGTACATAGCATAGAAATGAAAGAATCATTAATGAAACCAAAAACTTACAAGATGTCAACAGCATTAGCATTTACCCATTGAAAAGCAAGCATTTGGTTGCTGTAGACTACTAGACCTTGTGCAGGACTCTGGAAAATATACATCCTAGTGATCAATCTCACTGTCTAGTGATCATTCAAGAACTGCTCCAAGCTGCTGAGTGCAAAACTGTTTGGTGATGGGTAGGGAGTTGAGCCAGTTTGCAAAGCTTCTGGAACAATCTATGCATAAACCTGTCCTTTAATGACCATTTCGTAGGGCTCATTTACAATCCACAAGTGTAGCGTGCAAAGTGCACTCGTCACAGACACAATGGCCATGTTTTTAATCCACAATGCATTTTTATTTATCTTATAGTAATTCCATCTTGAATGAACAGTTCAGTGTAAAATGGAACTGGGTGAATGGATAGGCTGTGCAAAATGTTTTTAATATAGTTAGTTAGCCAAAAATGTAATCTACAAAGCTAGAACCCAACTTCCTCCTTTGCAGCTCTCTAACCTCTTAAACTGGCCATAGACTCAAAGATCTTTCTAACTAACGGCATGGCTATATCGGGGGTAATTCGAACGTTCGGCCGTATGGTCGAACGATCGAATTACGATACGCCAAGGGGCTCCGACGGGTCTGTCGGTTAAAAATCAAACCTTCCCGACTGATATCGTGGCCAGATATCGATCGGGAAGACCCGTCGGAAGCCCCAATACACGGGCAGATAAGCTGTCAAATTGGTCCAAACGACCGATATCGGCAGCTTTATCTGCCCGTGTATGGCCACCTTTAGTTTGCCCCATTAGTTTTGCCCTCTTAGTTTTAGCGACTTGAAGTGGGCCTCATGGGACATAACTGTTCATTTAGTTAGCTTTTGATCCTTCGCATGCAGGTCAGATGCAAAAGCAAACAAACTGAACAGGTATGTCCCATGTGGCCCCCTTCAAGTTATTGACTAACTAAGAGGTTATAGAGCTGCAAAAGAGGATGAAGTGTTCTAGCTATTATATTAGACATCTGTGCACTCCGACAATCTTTGGTTATCTTTTTACCTAGTTGAATTTTTACACTAAACAGTCTCTTTAATGTGATCAAAAAAGGGTGATGCTCCTGATGCAAATACAGTGCAAGTGCTCTGGGTGATTGATGTAGGTCTCTGTGGCTGAAGATTCAGGGATCCCCTGTGTCAATAGACACATTGCACTCTAGGTTGCCAAGTAAGCGGATTCTTTATACTAGTACTGGTAATGCACATTTTGGTAACTTAACTGCAAGGCACATGGGGAATAGAGGAGGTGCTTTCATTTGAAGAGTTCTTACTGTACCCATTGTGGCTCTGAGTTGGTCTGGTGCCCAGGAAGAACCCAAGACTACAAAACAAGGCATTCTAAGAATAGCATGAATAATAAACTTCCAGAATCAGCTTCATTTTTGTATATTATGCTACACTATGATTTACACAAACTATCATTTCTCAAATCTCCAAAGCAAAGTCATTGTAGGCTTTCATTCCATTTGATATAAGCCTACTACAATCACTTTTAGTCACCGTTATTTATAAATATTTACTTAATAATTTTCATTGGACATATCACCAAGAAAACACATTAAACATAAACGTCTATACCCCATAAATATAACAATAAATGTGTTCAATGAGATGTTTTTCATGGTTAAAAGTTTTGAAAAATAACCCACAAATTGTGGACAAATGTAAAAAATAGTAAAACTTTCCTGCTCATTCACAGAGATTCAAATGGTGTATACAATATTCCCAAAAGGAAAGATTCTTAAATTTGCTTTCAGAACTCTTTTCCGTTCTTTCCACTGTTTAGGGGAAAAAATATTTCTGATCACAATTAAATAGTTTAAATTATCAGTTTGTTTCAGTATACCCTCTTGTTCAATATAAGTTCTGTGAATTTGACTTGTGCTAAATACTTTTTGAATATTGTTTCAATCATGAAAAATCTATACCTTTTGTAATTTCTTGTACTAAACAGGGGCAAGCAGGCAAAATGAAGCTACCCTATGTTTGGTGCTTGCAAGGTAGCTAATAAGATTTTCAGTTTAGAACCCAACTACTTTCAACCTTTATTGTGTTTGTTTTGTTAACAGTAGTCCACTGGGAATCTAAATGTCAACCTTATATAAGTTATTATTCTGAATAAGTTCAGAATATGTTTCCAATGGGCCATGTTGGGAAATCTGTTAATTGAATAAGCCCTGAATCAGCTCAATGGTGTATCCCCTCAATCCCCAGTGATGAATATATACAATGGTCAATTTGCTCCTGCATGTATCACCATATTGGCCATATATCCAGTTGTTTGGATGCTAAATCTTAACTATTGAGGACTGATTGATTTCTGAATTGCCACAAAAGGTTAAAGCATACTGCCAAATCATAGGCCTTGCTAGTCAGGTTGTTTTGTGCGCTTTGTATGTTCCCTTTTGTTCAGTTGTATTTCTTCTTGTTGTATGCCCTGCCCTGTTCCTCATTATTTATTCATATTGTTCATGCCCACCTTAATAAATAATCCATAAAACTCACCAGCATTGCACTTTTAATGCCCTTAGAACCACATCATAGTCAAATATTTGATGACATCCTAACTTCACATCCAGTGTGTCAGATTTGTTGCATCTCCCCTCAAAATGGGTAGCCTCTATGTCATTACTGGTGTCTTCTTTAAATGGTGAACCAGGGAAATGGGACTTCTATGATGCACAGAATGCAATCAATTATTAATCATGCTACAATCTTTTGTTGGTCAGGCTCAGCCCAGAGTTGACACCTCCTTGCATATTATGTTGTCTGTTCTGTATGAAATGGCACTTTTTCTTTTGCACAGGCTATGACCACTTGTTGCTCATGCTATGATCAATTGTTCATCAGGCTCAGTCTAGATCTGACACTTCTCCTTGCATATTGTGCTTTCTGCTCTCTAGTGTGTCAGCTAAGGGCAACCTTCTCGGTTACCAAGGCTTTGCCCTTATTTCGTTCAGGCTGCTCTGACTGGCAGGTACATCCTTCCCTCTGTCAACTCTTCCAGTCTGTGCAAGGCAAGGCAATCCCACCCCCTAACACAATGTAGAGAAAAAAGCACAAACTACAGAGAGATATGCAAAATGTGTGGTGAGCATGTATACTTTTTTTCTTCTTTAAATGAACTGTGCAATCTATGTTGTTTACATCTAACATTTTTTATTTAGGCAATGTACATTCAAATGTGATATCAATCTTGTGCCACAAGATCTGCTCTCATACTGACTCACCATGTGGCCAACTAACAAAATGTTGGTAAAATACTGGCAGAGTATACTGGAATGCATAGATAGGGTACAGACCTTGACCCCCAACTTAGAAAGAGGAGCAGACAAATGCAGAGTTTCCCGGGGTATGCTGTTTGACTGCTATACCTTCTGCCTGCCACCTTTAGCTGTCATTTAAAATTCGGTTTGCCACAGTATTACTTTCCTGTCCATAATTTGAGTCATGGTATAATAAAGGAACACAAGCCATTGACCATGATGACAATATGTCTTTATTTTTGGTAAATTGTTTACATATATTTTAACAACTTATAGATGCTCTTAAAGCTATGAGAAATCAAAATCCCAATATAACAGAAACAATGACAACCCCTATGATTCAATTTATCGGCACATTTATAGCAAGCTAAAGCAAAAACAGGAAAAACCCATTGCGCTGCCAGCCAATGAAAATTTCACTTGCTTGCTATGAATGGATACTAGAAAAAGTCCTACCATTTCACTTCTATGGGATACAGAGTATTTATAAAGGCAATGGAAGAAGCCGAAAACAATTCAGATGTCCTTGCCTCGTTTACATTACATTTACAGTGTAAAACATGGTATGCTTATATTGAAGTATATTGGAAGTATGCCTGTGGGTAAAAGTTTGTGTAGAAACCCAGGTGTAGTAAGTATAGAATACTTTAATAGAAATCATTGTTATTGCTTAGCATGGCTTTCACCACCATCATTTTTACCAACTATGATGGGTTCGATGTAAGGTTGCCACCTTTATTGTGTTGGGAAAACTGTCAGGGGGTTGCTGGGTGACGTCAGGGGGGGGCGGACCAGGTGACATTGGGGGGGCGGGCCGGTGACATCGGGGGGGCAAGGGATGTCAGGTGTGGGGCAGTGACATAAGGGGTAGAATGAGTGGCGTGGTGGGTGGGTGGTACTGATGAGGTGATGATCAGTGATTGGCTGATTACCATGTCATTCACTTAAATGTCCTGTCCCGATTTCCTAATTTTCACCCGGGCAGCCATTCCAAAAACCAGGCTGTCCGGGTGAAATCCGGACAGGTGGCAAGCTTAGTTCTAAGTTTGTAAGTTTTTATACTTATGTGGCTTTATTTCTATTTCACTAAGGTGTCATAAATTACAAATAGGCAAACCAGCACTTTTCCATACGTACCTTATGCTTCAGCTTTATAAATACATAATTAAGTTCACAGCAATATTTGTACTTGCACATTCAATAAGTGATTTATTTAAAATTCTTATGAAAAAAGGTGTTATTATCACTACCCTGTTACTGCTATAACTGGGATATGAATAGTCTGAATGTTACATAAATCCAATAGGATTGTTTTGCTTCCAATATGGATTCATGAAACTTAGTTACCATAAAGTACAAGGTACTGCCTTATTATAACAGTGAAAACGGACATTATTTTCTGAAAATTTACTTTCTGGGAGATGTTTGTCCCCTAATACAGAGCTTTCTGGGTAATAGGTTTCTGGGTAAGTGATTCCAAACCTGTATATACAGCTTGTAAAGTATTTGCATTGAAGTCTTACAGTGACTAGGCAATGTAACAGGTTTTACCTTTATAACTGAATATACTATATAATATATTTAAAGGGTGGCAATTAAGCTATATGAGGCCATATACATTTATAAATCCTGTATGCCCAGATATCGAATAACCTAGTGCATACAATTATCTTCTTATAATCTATTTGTCTTTTCCTTTTTCTATTTTTCATTTAAATAGATTTTACAGCAGATGGTGCAGTGATAGTTGTATATCAATGAAAAATAGATTTTATAAATGTATTGCATGTGTTATACATGTGTAAAAATCATCTTTAACTGTGCCTTGGCATCTATCTGCTAAAGGTTTCAATTTACAACGTTCAGGTTAAATGTACAGAAAACACACAAAGTCACGACTTATACACAGCACAGAACTGAAAATGTTGTGCAAGTTGTAAACATTTTTGCTTTCAAAACATTATTTTCTACAAATGTACTTTCTGGGAGATGTTTGTCCCCTAATACAGAACTTTTAACAGGTTTCCGAATAAGTGATCCCAAACCTGTATATACAGGTTGTAAAAATTTTTTCGCCTTGTTTCACTGTGAAAATGACGCCCTAAGACTTGTATGGCGGTGTGCGTAAAATAAAAAGACGTTTTGGCGAAACAAAGCGGGTCAAATTTGCCCAGAATTACAGATTTTACCTTTATAACTGAATATGCTATGTAATATATTTAAAGGGTTGCAATTAAGATATATATTAGGTTTCAATTCACACCTTTCAGGTTAAATGTACAGAAAATACACTCAATCACAAAACTGAAAATGTTGTGCAAGTCGTAAACACTTTCATTTTCAAAACATATAAAATCCTATAGAGATATTAAAAGATTCCCTGAGTATAAAATTAGATTCTTATTTGCGAGTTATTTTCCTAATCTGTGGCTGCCATGTTATAGAGCTTCAAAATATTACTTTACCACCAGATATTATGCAATTGACCCGCTAAAAATCTTTAACAATACAGATGATGACTGTTTCTCATGTAAAGGAACTAAATTAATGTATGGGAAACATTAATCATCGAGTACAACTGTAGAGATTGTTGTATTGTTTATCTCACTAGAGATTGAGGCAGATGTACCAGGGGAGCTCTTATCATTAGTGACAGCCCTACCGCCGACGATTTCTTCAGTGTTTCTTTCTGGTTTTAGAAGAATGATGTATCCTTTGGGGACAAATATGCAACCAAGTAACCCGAAACTTGATGCCAATATAGCAAAAATTTCAACAGCCACTTTGAATTTCCCTCTCGTGCTTAAGTAAGCAGGAACGAACGAGATCCAGACAATGAAGAAGACCAACATGCCAAAGGTAACAAATTTGGCTTCGTTGAAGTTATCTGGCAGTTTTCTGGCTATGAAGGCAGTTATAAAGGATAATATTGCTAAGAAAACATCAAACCCAAACATAGCACATAGGAATTCAATAGAACCTTCATTACACTCAAGAATGATCTTTACATTTTGGGATTCCATGTTCTTGTAAACCCAAGGAGGGAAAAGAATTAAATAAGCCGTACAGATGCCAGCTTCAATAGTCAAGCCAATAACTGCGACAATGATTTGGTATGCAGGTTTCATTGCATCACGGCCTCTTTCAGCAAATTTTGACTTAGCCGACTTTTTTCTTAACATTAAAACAATTGTCTTTCCTAGTATACAGGAAAGACAGAGAGAAAAGCCCAAAGCTAGAGTAATTTGGCGAGCCATACAAGACCATTGCTCTGGTTTTCCAACAAAGAGAACTGAAGTCATAAAAGTGCAAACTAAAGAAACCTGAATGAGTAAGCTCAGGCTTCGACTATTTGCCTTGACTAATGCTGTTTCTCTGTACATAATATAAATAATCATGAAGGCAATAACAAGTGAAGCACCAAAGACAGACAGGAATATCAATGTAATGCCCAAAGCTTCATCAGTTGCAAGAAACTCCACTTCCTTTAGGACACATTCATTCCTGTACGAATTGGACCAGAAATCTGATGGACATGAAATGCATTCTCTTGCGTCTGGAAAAAAACAAAGAGATGTTTCATGTGGGCAGAGCTATTTTCAGGTTCATAGTGTCAGGAGCACTCTGTTAAGGAGTCCTCTGCTTCATATTCAAGATGGTGGCAGCCATGGCCACTTAGTTATGCAGCGCTATGTGAAGTAACCACTTTGGCTTGAAAAGGCTAAATATTGCGTTCAATGCTTAAATTCCTAGGTGCATCTAAATTACTATTTTTACTTGATCTCCTGGTCCAGACTTTCCTGTGTTGATTCTGGCTACAATGACCGCTGCCTGCCCTGACTTTGCCTGGATTTTGACCTTGAGCTTCATTAACCCTTCATATGCCGTGTGTTGGACTATTTTAGTCTGCCGTTGGGCCCTGACAAATAGACGGTGGATTAGGATTTAGGAGTACTGTATATTATCTGTAGCTCTCCACTGATTGTTTAAAATGTCCAGTTCAGTATGACTGTACCCACCTTCTGCTGTGAAAATGGACTATGTTACTATGTCTGTGAAGGCATTCAAAACACAATATACAGTATCTAGCAGTGTTAAGGCTAACTGGCTTGCTGAGTAAACTTGAAAATGTACCACCACTCACTGACAAACTTCACAGTTGTTGATTATCAGTTATTGAGGTGCACTTTGCTTCATTCAGTGTTGCCACTTCCAATTACATTTTTATGTGTGTGTGTGTGTGTGTGTGTGTATCAAAAATCAGAAGAGAAAGGAACCACCTACTTTGCTCAATAATGCAGACGAGCATATTGGTGCATTAGAAGTATTGATGACGTACCTGTTTCATTAGTTATTTCTCCTTCTGCACACGAAATGCAGTCAAAGCAGCAGACTGGTTCCCCTTGTCTAATACCCTTTCTTGTCCCGGGAATACAACTCTCACTACACACTGAGCGAGGAGGCTACAGAAGAATAACAGAACACATTTAGTTTGCAAATTAAGGATCTATAATAATGAAATGGTCTTTCACTCTTATTGGTTAGCTGGCATGCAATTGACATATCATCACTTTGAACTCACATGCAAACCTTTCACTAAAAATAGAAGTTATTTATGTTTTTATAGTAATAAATACATTTACATGCAAAGTGAAAGCATCATCCTTATATTTTTAGCTCTGTCATCTCAACTGCACGTCTCAACTAATGCAATTTAGTTACACATCGATACAGATAAACAATAAGAATTTCAAATGATACTTTGTGTTATTGAATCTTATCGATATAAGATATTAATTATGGCCCCTAGATGTGACATTTGATATAATCAGCGTCATTAAAAATACATTGCAGTAAAATATTTCTCCCAGAAGAAGAGCAATTGTTGGGCCGTTACTCAAGTTATTGTTGATTACCCCATTTATTAAATAAGTGGCATGGGACAAAGAATGAAATACTTCAAGGTGTAAAAGCAAGCCATACACGAAAAGATGCAGGGGCTGATTCACTATGGGTCGAATATCGAGGGTTAATTAACCCTCGATATTCGATTAGGAATTGAAATCCTTCGACTTCGAATATTGAAGTCGAAGGATTTAGCGCAAATTCTGCGATCGTACGATCGAAGGATTATTCCTTAGATCGAACGATTAAATCCTTCGAATCGAACGATTCGAAGGATTTAAATCCAACGATCGAAGGAATATCCTTCGATCAAAAAAACTTAGGCAAGCCTATGGGGACCTTCCCCATAGGCTAACATTGACTTCGGTAGCTTTTATCTGCCGAACTAGGGGGTCGAAGTTTTTTTTATAGAGACAGTACTTTGACTATCGAATGGTCGAATAGTCGAACCATTTTTTACTTCGAATCCTTCGATTCGAAGTCATAGTCGAAGGTCGAAGTAGCCCATTCGATGGTCGAAGTAGCCCAAAAATACTTCGAAATTCGAAGTTTTTTTACTTCGAATCCTTCACTCGAATTTAGTGAATCGGCCCCGCAATGTCACCAAAACAGTGGATGTTTTCCAGATTTGGGAAATCAGCCAAAAATCAAATAACAATACGATGATATTTCCATTGATATAATAAACTGAAACAACTCTTTATATTAACCAGCTTGGCAACTTGTTTGTTTTAATTAGAAGTTTGACTTGATTTGACTTGATTTGACTTGAATTTACTTGATTACCACATAGAAGCATAAGAAAACACAAAAAATGTATAATAATAATAAGAATAAATAATTACCATTGAGTTTGGTGTATTCCATAGTATGGAACTGTTGATGATCTTAAAATCAAAACTCCCTGCACCCAGATCTTTGTAATTTCCAATCTTTACAAAGGACATGGTTTGATTGTCTTTCCACTGCCAGTTTAAGATATCGTAGTTACCCTTAATATCTCCTGAATCATCAAATGCCATGCTTTCATTAGTGAACAATGTGAATTTAGCCGTCTTCAAATAATACATCAGCTATAGAACACATCAATAAACATACTGGTGAGCAACATGTAAAATAATAGAATGTATACATTTTCTTCACTCAACAAATATAGTAGATTTGTTTGGCATTTGTGTCTGTGTAAAAAGGAGTAGTGGAGACATGTTTGCTTTACTCACTTTATAGCATAGCGCAGAACATGTGCATTTTTGCAGTGTCCAACATTATGGCTAGACAACCATGCCCTATTACTTTATTGACACAAGGGATACCAAAAATGGCCATGGTGAACATGTTATTATTTCTAGATTTCAGTGTGCTACATCAATATTCACTAATGACCTTTTTTTTTGTTAGATTTATAGTTTATTTTAGATGTTACTCCTTAGAGAAGTATATTCATATGTTGGAAAAACACAATAAATTTAAAAAAAAAAAAAAGAAATATTCACTACTGACTTGCACCAAAGAATTGCAGGCTAATGCTGTTATATATACTATATATACAGTATATATATATATAGAGAGAGAGAAAAAAAACTGCTGCAAGTCACTGATCACAGAATTATGTCAATACTTACTATTGATGTAAGCTTGTTAATGCATTTAATAAAAATGTGTTTTATTGACTACATTTAGTTTGTTAAAACTCTGGAGAAACCATAATAATATAAAAATCAAACTTTTTTCAATCCTCAATTACCCCTTCAGCATTTGAGTAATATATAGAGATCAGGTTACTAAAATGTAATATTGTCTTTAGCACTAATATCAGAATAGAAGCAAATAGAAGCCATATTATAAATACTAAAAATACAAAGAAGGAAGGCAGTCCTTTAAGTTTAAATGTTACCTCGTGGGGAATCGGAGGCGTGAATTACTGTTAACAACTATTCAAAAAATGAGAAAAACATAGTAAGAGCCCCCGCACTCTCAAATAAGTTAAATTAGTTATCTAAATTATATAGTGAACCAATCAATTGATAAATATAGCACAAGCACTTTATATTTATCAATTGATTGGTTCACTATATAATTTAGATAACAAATTTAACTTATTTGAGAGTGCGGGGGCTCTTACTATGTTTTTCTCATTTTTTGAATGTTATAAATACTGTCTGTGCCGTATATTATTTTGAATATTCAGTATGAGTGATCTCATGAAGTTTGCCATTGCCTTTTGTTATATTAGTATAGTGGATATAATTCATGGCAATGGCACAGAGCACTTGACTACTTCCTGGGGGTTGTAAATGGAATGCCCCCATTACACACACAAGGGGGTTAACTATCTGCCCTAGAATATAGGATTTTGTTATATAATAACACAGCCATCTGTGCCCTATGGATTTATAGTCATGAGGAAAGCTGTCTAGCTGTGTAGGTTGAGTCAGATGCTGGTCATGCACTAATAATAATGTTTTGCAAATCATTATTTAATAAATCCTAATCCATAGCTCTAACTCCCTCTGCTTAGATATTGATAATGTAGGAGATGGATTCTCCATATTCAGTGATTTACCGGTAAATGTATTGGTAAGATTTAAAACAAACAGTTTTTTTCTAAGAATGTTTATTTGACACATACTTTATTTTGCATGGCCAATAAATATATCTTGTTTTTTTAATTATAGATATTGGAGCCATCATAATTTCACACATCAGAGTTGTCAATGAAGTCTCAACCATGAACTACAATTAAACAGGGGCTTCTAGTGGCCAGGTTGTCAGTGGAAGTTTAGTACATATAAATGTAGCACCTATCTACAGAATTATCCTTGTTTTATGCAACAAGAAAAGCTAATTCAAATAGTAAGAACGAAGGGTTTATCCATTTAAAACATTAGTACTTAAATTACTGGGTTTCATGCTTTCTGCTAAAGGTACTCCTGTATAAATTGGTATAACGTCAACATAAAGTAATCGCTAAAAGATATGGACAATGTTATATCTTAGATATACAAAAGATAATAGGATTTCTATACCTATTTTCATATACAGGTGGCCCAAAGTGGCCAATGTTTTATGTGAAAAACTTTAGTTATCTTTTAACTGGGACATAGCCCCATACAAATATATTCACATACATGCATTCATGTTAATACACAAACACATACATATTCAATATTTAAGTGTTAAAGGAGAACTAAAGCCTTACTAAAGAGTAGGCTAGGAATGTTTTTGGTTTCTGTACCAGCCCAAGGCAACCACCGCCCTTTAGCAGTAAAGATTTATGTCTCCAAAGATGCCCCAGTAGCTACCCATCTTCTTTTCTGCTGATTCACTGCACATGCTCTGTGCTGCTGTCACTTATTGAGCTTAGGGACCAACTCACAATATACTGTACACATAGAATATAAATGTCACAATATAAGGCTGATTAGTAATTAATTAATTACTACATGGCAGCACAGCTACCAGTGCAACTAACATCAGAATTTAGCTTTTCATCTTATATTACAAGCCAGTCTCATTTTCTGCTTGATAATTTGCAATGACCCCTAAGCTTAGCTTCTCAACAGCTGCTCAGAGCCCACTGATCATGTCAATGTCACAGGCACTTTCCAAGATGGTGACCCCCTGTAACAAGTTTGAAGTCCTGGATCATTGCTGCTATTGAGAAGCTGAAACTTTAGGCGAATGCAATAAGGTCATTGTATAAAATATGTAATTTTTAGCCATGTTCATTTTTAGAATTTAGTTCACCTTTAAGTCCATCTTGCCAATTCACCATTCCACAAGACTCATGATAAAAGCAAACTTCCAGGTTTTATTTAGATACCCCATATTTGTTCTAGACTAGACCAGGGTCCTGGCAGAATTTATTGTGGCACTGATATATATTTATATGCGTATACTTACTTGCCATGGCTCAAAATCAAGTACATTTGCACATTCCTGATTGGGAAAAGGACCATATTTTTTTACACAGATGTCTAGGTTATGAAGAGCATGTGCTATTGTGTAGACAGCTTTATAAACATTGTACGTTATCCGCAGCTCAGATACATCCTTGTATGTATTATGGGAAGTATTGAGATTTTCTCTTCCAGTACAAGGTATAGGTGAAACATTTCTCTTCCGTCCAGCCATTGCCGCTTCCAAACTAATATTTGTGTAAAATAATGCTCGATTTGTGGGCCAAGTACAGTTGAAGGCCTCCTCCCAGAACTCATATACCAAATCATCATTTCCATGCTCTGGGTGTATGTTAAGTAGAAATTCTTCAAAACCTGGTATGTATGCTTTCTGAACTGCAAAGCCAATTGTGCCACCAAGAAAATGAAAATATTTAGGATTAGCTATTAATGCTGATGTTGTCCACGCCTCACTGGATATATATGTTTTTCCTGTAATATTAGTTTCTGCTATGGCTTCCATCAATGAACTTAAATCAATATCTGATGAAAATATGACAATGATATTGGCCGAGGACTTCCTTATTGTGTCCACTATTTTATCTATTGCATCTTTGTTATAAATCCTGGGTAGAGTTTCAGAAAAGGAGATGCAAACTCCATGCTTTTCCACCTCTTCTTTGAAAAGTTTGATGCCGTATTTCCCATAATCATCATCTGCAGCTATAGTTCCAACCCAGGTCCACCCAAAATAAGTAACAAGTTCTGCAATGCCCTTGGATTGAATTAAGTCGCTGGCTATTGTACGAAGAAACGATGGGAACTGGAACTTGTCGCTGAGTACGGAACAGGATGAAGCATAACCCACCTGAAATGCAGCAAAGGTTAAACATGTATAGACTATATAGAATAAAGGAAAGGTATTCTGGTGGCATAGTTTATTTGTTACAACTGTTCTTGTGATTGGTTTAAAATGTGCCTATGTAGAACCTCATTGTTAACAATGAGGCTGATAACAATTATTTTTTAAAATGTTCAGACTTGGTCCTTAAAGTGACTGACGCAAAAAAATGTATTTTCAAAATATGAATCTACATTTTAGGGGCATATTTATCAAGGGTCGAGTTTCGAATTGAAAAAACGTCAAAATTCCATTTCAAAAAGACCAACCGAAATGAAGTTTAAGTTTATTTTGGGTCGACGTAGACTATGGGGGACCTCCTAGAACCTATTTTGAGTCAACTGGTGGACTTTGAAAATTTAAATTTTTTTTTTTTGGAAAAAATTCAAATTGAATTCAATCAAATGCGATATTCCTTCAATTCGAACGATTCGAATTCGGCTGAATATGGACCTAATTGATCTAATACGAACCTATTCAACCCAAAAAAATGTGTGACTTAATTTTGGTTGGTCTTTTTGAATTTGAATTTCAAAATTTTTTCAATTCGAAATTCGACCCTTGATAAATATGCCCCTACATGATAAATTTCGATATTTGAATTTTGAAGTATTTTTCAAATTCGAATCGAAGTTGGACTATTCCCTAGTCGAAGTACACAAAAAATAGCTTGAAATTTGAAGTTTTTAACTTCGAAAATTCACTTCCACCCTTGATAAATCTGCCCCTAAACGTTACTTATAGGTCATGTTTTTGCTGATAGTTCTACTTTTGTAAGTAATTGTCACTTGAAGTTACTAAACCTGACTGTTTTGCCAACCTGACTGTCCCTTCTTAACCTGTCAGTTTCTAACGCTAATGGACTACTGCTGCACAAATATGGCAGCCCCCTCATACAGGAACATGGGGGTAAGAAATGTAATCTAAAAGCATATGGCAACATTATAAATAGCATTCAAAGACTATGTTATGATAGATAATAAAAAAGATTATTTTCTGATGTCAGTATCTCTTTAAACTTTAAACAAATAAATCATGTTTACTGTTTTTGGTCACCTATTTGGTCTTCTCTAGACCAGTGTTCCCTGATTGCAGGGAATCTAAACAGTTGATATATTTTAGGGTTTTTAATGTTCTTGTTATAGGGACTTCTTGAAGAATGTTACTATTAGGTGTTACCAGAAAAGTTTCAAAAAGATTAGGAGTTATGTGTATCTGGAAAACCCTAAACCATAGTCATTAAAAACTGAAACCATATTTTTCTATACCCTAGCCGCAACCCTACAAAAATATTGCCCTTTTTGCACCTTGATGTCTTTGTGCTCCCTCTGAGATCACCTGAAAAGACATAATGCAGCTCTAACTGTAACAGGAAGAAGTGTTTCAGCAAAAGGCAGAACTTTGTCCAATAATTGAGAGGACCTAACATGTTTTTGTGCCCTTGGTTAGTTTGTGTGCACCGTTAATCCCTGAATTTTCTAGTCATGTTGTAACCCTAAAGTATCAGCTCTCATTGTTTGGTCAACATTTTATTTTAACAGATCCTGAATATGCTGCTGTTTAATAGTTCAGCTGTATACTTATCTAGAAAACATGTCTGTATAGTGCATTGAATTTAAAATTGAGATAATTGAAATTGAAGATACCTGTGGGAAGTAGTACAGCCCTAAAATTCTGGCAGTGGCAATCGATAAGGCTGATCCACCAGCTCCAATAACGGCAGCCAAGGGTGCTCCAGCGCTGCACCGGAAATTAGGGTGGGTCTCGTTTTGCCCTGTTAAAAATGATAGGGTTCCTTCCACTGCTTTAGAGATAGTGAAGCATGTATCGAAGATTTGATAACCTAGTGTTATATTTGGGAGAATGTCAACACGTTTGTTTATTTCATTGATTGCAAAGATCATAGCTCGGGCCCAGCGCAGACTGCGGAAGTTAAACCTGACAAAGGGAAAGAGAAAATTGCCTTTTCAGATAGGTTTTTTTTTCATGTTAACTGAAACTAAATACCAAACATGTATTCTTCAATATACAAGGCTAGAATTTTAGAGGAGTGAACCTTTGACAATGCAGGAAGACATGGACCCCTACTTGGGGGAGGTGGTGTTTCAAAAATCGAATGTCCAAGCCATAGGCCTGTTGTTGTGCAATTACCAGAACCTCTGCCAGGCATTAAAAATACAGATAGATATAAAATAAATATATACAATTGTTACAGAATATACCCTTTTTACTTCTATTGTTGATGACCCTTGGTGAGTGCCCAGGGCAAAATGCCCTTACTGCCCTGTGTGTATACCAGTCCTATAAATATGTGAAATAACATTGCAATTTCTGATTAATCTTTCATGCTGTTATGAAGTTTTATTTGAAATAATACGTTTTCAAAACCAGCATCAGAGCATAAATGTAATACTAATATTTAAAGGAGCAATGTAATAACAGATTCAGAGTTTTTACTAAGTTTAATAACCCATGACATAATACACACAACAAGAAAGAAGGGAGGCATTGGAGTCTAAATAGATAGATAATTGTATTATAAATCCCAGTAGAAAATCAAATCAGAGAGTAAATTTAATCAGACTGAGGTGATAAGAATAATCCAAATTCTAGCCCTAACCAAACTACCAGACAGGGGTGTTCCTTCTTTATGATGTGCTCCCATTCCCTAACTGGTATTGGATTTAAACAACAAAGGGTTGATATACAAACATAGGTGCAGTTACCCATAGCACCAGCATCAGAACTTGATTTTTATTTTGTAACTGTTCAAATATAAAAAAAATACTACTATACTACATGTCTTCAGAGCTGACAACTCTTCCCAAATATTTAGGAGTCTCACGATTTTCCCACCCTTCCCTCCCTTCCCTCCTGGAAATGTATACAGGTAAGAATGGTCACTGCACATGCGTAATGAGCATTCAGTGACGTCACATCGCATGAGTGGTGATGTCACAGTGGGGCAGGGTTGCCAGGTTGGTGGGGTTCTAGCCAAATTGGGCTAGTTTTAAAAATTAGTGGCAGGTTTTAAAAGTCCAAACCCGCCAATGCATCTGCTGGATTTAGGCTAGTTTTGGAAGTTGCCACGGGTTTGAACATTCAAAACCCACCACAAATTTTTCAATGCAAACTACAATTACCAACGACAAGCCTGCGGGTCAGAAGCAGCGAGCAGGTCAGTACCTGTGTCTCTGGAGTGTCTGTACTCTTCTATGTTAGGAGCCTTGATCCCTGCAAACCCCTCTGGTTGGGCTCTACCTTCCCAGGGGCACTGATTGGGCTACTGTGTCATGTGTAAGGGAAACAAAGGGGGATCCTGGCTGCAAGGGATCTGTATTGTCTACCTGGGGATTGTTTAGTCCATTTTGAGTCTAGGGCTATTTATGACATGCCTCTGGGCAAACCTGGGTGCAGCCCTCCAGCTGTCAAACTACAATTACCAGCTATAATTAAAGGTGATTGGGAGATTTAGGGACTGTTAGAGCAACTGGTGGATTGCAGGATGGACACAGCATGACAACAAAGTCTTTTGTTATAGAAATGTGGCTTTGAGTGCTGTGCACGTGAGCCAACTGAATCCACACAAACCTATTTGTAAATTTACAAAGAAAAATCACAAAGAACATTAGTGTCTCTTTGCTATAAATACTATTCTGTGTTTTTATTTTTTTTTTACAAATTTTTACCAAATTCCTTGAAGGCTAGTACTTTACCTGAGATTTCTGTCCCTTATCCTAATGTTATCAAGATGGCAGTAATCGGGGGGGGGGGATGTAAATAAATATAGAAATCTGTCCCAACTTACAGGGACAATGTAAAAATGTCTTTTGACGTAGCAAAGTTAATGGAAAATTCCAGACACTTAATAGATTTGATAACCTTATAGTTTTATTTTATTTTAGTACGATTTTTTCAGTGTACAAATAGGGCTATTTTTTGGCATACTTTTAAAATGCCTTTTGGCTACTTTTTTCATAGCCCTTGGCTACTAAAATCTTTGCTTTTATTTTCTAATATGACAGTTGAATGATGACTAATTGGTGATTAGTTGCTATGGCCATATGAACTTCAAGTGCAATTTAGCGGTCAAGCTTTAAATGAGCAATAAAGTCCAGTTGTTAACACAGGACACAGCATTAATTAATAAGGTTGCAGCTGCAGCCTGCTGATAAACCTCCAAACTAAAATAACTGGCATGGACTGTAGAATGAAGAAGCTGTCCTCTCTCTTCTCCAATCAAACACCAGGCCCTGTTTCCTAGTTTTCCTGAAGTTAATTTGTAAAGACAACTAAGTTAGACATACGGAAATGTATTTGCTTTACCTATTTCCTATAAACACAACTACTGAACTGCTTTTGGCTGCCCTAGTTATAAGTATAATATCCTGCCTTTTCTATGCTGACACAAGCAATGTGTACCCAATAAAAAAAAATATATATATATATATATATATATATATATACTTTCAGACGAGTATCCACACTCCAAAGTCAATCTTTATAGAAAGAGGGGTGCCCGGTAAATTGTGTATACACCAATAGTTTCCAGACCAGCACTCCCTTTTGTGTAAAAAACGTAATCTTTTATTGTTGCATAGTATCAATGCCCAGCGTTTGGCTCTGTTGGGACCTTTTTGAAGGATTCCTGACCACAAATAAAGGGAGATCAATCACATCCAGTCGCCATGTGTGATACTGCCCTTATGGTGGGAAGTAGGGGCTGATCTCTTTACCATCAAAAAAAGTATGAATTGGCCAGGACTGTTCTGTTTATTAGACAAAAGGCAAATATCCACAATTTATCAGTAAAAAAAAGCATTAATCTACATTAAAAGTTGTATTTGTGCTTTAGATTTTATTTCTGCCATGTATTCAATGCCCCATATCAGGCCCGGACTGGCAATCTGTCTATTCGGGCAATTGCCCGAGGGGCCGCTTTATATTTGTTAAAGTGGGCCGCTCGCAAGATAATTAAGAAGGAGCGACTGCTCCTTTAAGTGCGCACAGCAGGGCGGAACCGGAACAGAAGCAGTGGCAGCGCAGGCCAGCTCCGCAGTGCTCCGGCACGGCAGGCTCTTGAGCTACCCGTCCGCATATTCATTGCCTTCGGCAGTCAGCGGTCGAGAGAAGCAGCAGCCGCAGCACGGAACTGTACCCACAGCACAGGTATGCGCTTGACTGCCGGAGCAGGAAAAACCAGCATTGCTGCACGCCTGGTGCCTTCTTGCCCCACCAAAAAAAGTGACGGGCTGCTCAGAAAGCCAGTGTCAAGGCACCAGTGTATTATTATAGGGGGAGGTGGGGGTTACTGTAAAGCGCTGCCTGCATGCAGCAGGGGAGAGGGCTGAGCGCACAGCAGGCACCGACTGTATCCTGCGGCTCCTTGGCATAGGGACTGGTGCCTGTAAGTTATGCCTCTTTGGCTTTCAAGTTTACAGTGATTTACTTGTGTTTCTGCAGCCCATTCTGGCTGAGCAGAAGACAAAGACATGGACTCCGTTAGTGTCCAAGTTGGCAGTTGCTGGATTGTCTTGAGAGATTCATTGGGCACATTGGTGAAATTATTCCCATCTCGTCCCAATTGGGTGGGGGGGACCTGAAATCTATCAGCAAGTGGAGTAGGATTGAGGCAGAATTTGGGCTTTTCTTAATCCAGCCGTTAATTCATAAATTTTTTACCCTACAGGCAGATGAGGTCCAGGTGCAAGCAATTGGTTCCATGTTTTATTCTGTACAATGTTGGTAAAACGGAGGCCATCGGTCGTGCCAACCTTCTAAGCAGCCGCGGCTGTCTGTACCCCTTGTCTGATAAACAGGACCACTGTATACACAATGTGTATATGTATACTGTACCCTACCAGAGACCGAACTCGTTTTCAGGATTGCCACGAGTACATTCAAAGCAGGCCAAAACCTGGAACTGCAGCTATGCCATGGCCTCCTCAGGGTGGCTCAGAGTAAAAGCCAAGGGAATATCTACTCAAACTTGAAGCCATAGGAACAAATTAAAGGACAGTCCATCTTGCGGTGCTGCCTAACTAGTGTTGATTATTTTCTGTTCTGACTCCTTACTTAAAAATTGCAGCAAAATATTTTTTAAACATTCTTAACGGATTACTTTCTATGTTTCATGTGTCTAGTTCTGGGGGTATTATACATGGTATTCCCGCTCTGTGACCATATAAAGGCACAAGGCTGAGTTATACATCACTCATGTATTATAAGGGATAATGTACCCCCTACTGTAAATGATAAGGATATTAGAAGTCACTGAGGGGTTGTTCTGTGACCATATAAAGACACAAGGCTGCAGGCTGAGTTATACAGGGAACTCTGAGTATCACTCATGTATTATAAGGGATAAGGTACCCCCTACTGTAAATGATAAGGATATTAGAAGTCACTGAGGGGTTGTTCTGTGAACATGTAAAGGCACAAGGCTGCAGAATCTTTTACATATTCTACATTAATTACACTTAAGTGAGAAAAGCAGCTCTTTATGCACATAATTGTTTGCAGTTTTACTCCAATATATAGTATGAGTGGATGATTACAAGACCATTGTGTGTTTACATATGGGCT